>NC_086451.1:365610297-365954032 GCF_028390025.1 Pseudophryne corroboree | reverse complement strand
GGGTTTTGTCAGTGTTTTGTCACTCAAGTTGAAAATAATTGGTTTATTTTCAACTAGGATGTCTGTTTTTTTCTTTGTTCTCTGTCCTCCTCTTCGTCCTCTTGTTCTTTTCTTCCAGTATGGTTCTCCCAGTGTTTTTTGTTCATGGATCTTTTGTAATCTGGTGGTTTCTGATTGCCTTGATTGAATTCTAAAAAATAGTCTTCATCTGAATCTTCTTCTGAGTCTTCACAATAATTTCTTTTAGTGGATTTTATTCTTCCCTTTGGTTTTTCTAATTCCTTCTTTTGGATTGTTTGTATTAATGATTCAATTTCTTGATTCTCTTCTCTTATTGCTGCTTCTTTTCCTGAGGTAAATGAATCTTTTATGAGCTTGTATTGATTTGTAGTATAACTGAAATTCTTTTGATTATATGGTTGATAGTTTCTTTCTGTCCTGTATGTTTTGGATATTGCTTGATTAATGGTTCTCTTGGTTCTTGCTTGTTTTGTTGCTGCCAATTCTGATATGTCCTTTTCTTATATGTATTGAAGTTTCTTACTGGTTTGTCTATGTCCTGAGTTTTATGGTTAAATGATTGCCTCTTTGTGTTTCGATTCTGAAGGAAAAATTCTAGTTCTTGCAGGTCTCTTTTAAATTTTCGTTGCTTTTGAAGGATGATATCTTCTTCAAGTTTGCCTATTTTGTCATTTGTCATGCGCGTAAGATTTTTGAAGTCCTCCATCTTCGATAAGCTGTCAAATCTTTTTTCAAATACTTGGATATTTTCATTAGTCTTTGTTAGATTAATTGATCTATCTTCAATAATAAGTTTGATTAGTTCTATTGAACAATTATCCAAAATCTTGTTCCATTTTTCGTAGAAATCCTCCTGTGTCGGCTGAAAGGTGGCTGTTTTTGTGATTCTTAACCCCTTTGGAATCATACAATTTTCTATGTATTTCTGGAGAGTTGTGATTTCCCACCACTGGCGGACTTCTTGAGTATATAATTTCTCCAATTTAAAAAATTGAGTGCAGAACCGTTCGTCTTCTGCTGTAATCTCAATGGGGATATTACTTTTAGTAAAGATATTCCCTAAATCACTTCTTTTGTGTGAGATGTGACGTGAAGTGTATTGTGCCATACTGCAGCAGTTTGATGAAAAAAGAACTATAAATTTTAGAAAAAAACTGCGCTGTGTGTGTCTAAGCAGCTCTGTTTGATTGAACACTAGTAAAATATATTTGCACCGAGCGCTGAAAAGATTAAATATATATATAAAGATTTCTAAAAAGCTTATGAAAAAACTTTGTAAAAAAACTTGTAAGAAACGTGTAAAAAATGTAAAAGACAGTGGCACCTGTGAAGAAAAAAGGGTTAATATAGCGGTGTTTACAGCTCCTTTTGGAGAATTTTTGAGCTAAGTTCGTCCCGGTTCACAAAATGTGAATGATCTACCTCTCCCTAACTACTGACCGGTGTTCGTGCAGGGCTCCAAGATGTAATATGGTACGTCCTCTTCTCCCGTACCGCTGCGTCCAGCGGTCTGGGATCGCGGTCAGTTGTCCAGTCGCGGCCCGATGACGTCACACTGCGGCTCGGCGTCGGGGAGTTCGGGCCGGTCAGATGGTCGACTGTAGCTCTGTGCCTCCAACGCGTTTCGTGTGTCACCGCACACTTAGTCAAGGATGGCAATTGTGTTTCCTGTTCCTTCTTTTATACTTAAAAAACTTTATTGTTCATGTTAAAAAAAACGGAAGTGCAAACAGGAAGTTAGTATCAAACAGGCGGCAACCATGTGCTCCTGTTTGAACATAGTAAAAAAAAAAAATTTAATTTTTTGAAAAATCTTTTCTTCTATTTAAAAAATAGGTGCCACTAAAAATTTATCAAAGAATGAAAATATAATGTGTGTTTTTATAAAAATGCGTTTAGTTCAATGTCAATGTTGAGTCCATGCGGAAATAAAGTTTTCATTTCAAAAATCCATCTAGTTTCATTTTTTAAAAGATCTGTGACGATATTTCCACCTCTCCAGTTGCTTTGAACTTGTTGTATTGCCATAAATTTTAATCCAAGTGGGTCTTTATTATGGAAATCTGTGAAATGTTTTGACACACTATGGCTACTCAATCCTCTTTTTATATTGTAAATATGTTCCGCCAGCCTTATTTTGAGTCTTCTCTTAGTTTGACCAATGTATTGTAGCCCACATGGGCATTCCAAAAGGTAGATTACTTGCTCCATCTCACAGCTTAAATGGTCTTGAATTATGTATGATCTTCCAGTTTTATTTGATTTGAAGGTTATTTCTGGTTTGGTTGTGTTTTTATTTAGATTTTTGCAGGCTTTACAATTTAAACAGTAATGATGGCCCTTTGATTGGGTGTTTTTTGGAAAGCTTCTCTGATAGCTTTTCACAAGATCTTGTTTAATATTTTTCGCTTTTCTATATATGATCTTAGGTCTATCTGTTAGGCTGTTTCTCAAATCATCATCCAATTTCAGAATGTGCCAATGTTTATTTAGCATGGTTTCTATGTTTTGATGATTACTGTTGTATTGAGTAATGAATTTGATTTTTTCCATGTTTTCATCTGTTCTTTTTTCTTTATACCTAATGAGATCTTTTCTATCCATAAGATCAATCTTGTTTTTCTGTTTATTCAAGTCTTCAATTTTATATCCTTTCTGGATAAAATTCTGTATCATCTTCTCACTCTGTTTTTCATATGTCTCCTTTTGATTGCAATTTCTTCTAATTCTTTGTAGTTGGCTTGATGGTATGCTTGCTTTCCAGTTTCTATGGTGATTACTTGAGTATGGCAAAATATTATTTCCGCTTACTTCTTTAATATGGGTTTTAGTGTTGATTCGATTATCTTCAATGAAAATTTCTAAGTCTAAGAAAGTTACTGTATTTTTACTTGTGTTTGTTGTAAATTCTAAATTGATGTTATTACTATTTATATGTAGAATGAACTTTTGTAGGTCTATATCAGTCCCTCCCCAAATGAAGAAGACGTCATCAATGAATCTGTACCAGCAGATCAGACTTTCTCTGAATGGATTGTTTGTCCAGATATTCTGATCTTCCCACCTTGCCACGAACAAGTTTGCGTAGCTGGGCGCAAATGATGTGCCCATTGCCGTTCCACATTTCTGTCTGTAGAACTTGTCGTTATTCCAAAAATAATTATGGTTTAAGATGAAGTCAATATTTGTCATGATGAAATTGACCTGTCTTGTTGGAAGATTTGATGCATTCAAGAAATGTTCAGTATATTCACAACCTATTTCATGATTAATACTTGTATACAATGATTTGACATCACTGGTTCCTAGTGTATAGTGTTCTTCCCATTGTATGTTCGTAAGTATCTGTATGATATGAATGGTATCTTTTAAATAACTTTTTTGTGTCTTTACAATATCTTGAAGGAAATGGTCTGTGTATTTTGATAAATTTGAGGTGATGGATTGGATTCCTGAGACTATAGGTCGTCCAGGTGGATTAATCGGGTCCTTATGCATTTTTGGCAAGCAGTAGAAGGTAGGAATTTTAGGATTTTTTTCTATAATGAAGTTGAATTCTTTGAGGGTAATAATTCCTAAATGTAGGCCTTCCTCAATTTGTTCTCTCAGTTGTGTTTCATACATACTTGTCGGGTCTTGATCCAATATTTCATAAGTATCTTGATCTTCTAGAAGACGTGTAACTTCTCCTTCATACTGGTCCTTATTAAGGATAACAATGCCCCCGCCTTTATCGGCTGGTTTGATTACAATGCTTGCATCTTGTTTCAGTTCTTTAAGTGCCAGTTTCTCCTCTTTAGAAATGTTCAATTTCATTTTAGGTTTCTCAGGTATTTTTTCTATTTCTTCTTCTATTAATTTTTGAAATGTCTCTACATGTGACCCTTTACAAAATGTTGGGTTAAAAGTTGATTGTGGTCCAAATTCTGTATGGTGGAATTCGTCTGGTTGTGTGATTGAACAGGATTTAGGATTTTTTGAATTTTTTTTTTTGATGTTACATTTTCTTATGAATTTATGCAAGTCTATGTATAAATCAAATTTGTTTATCTTTGATTGTGGAGCAAAATTAAGCCCTTTCTGAAGAATTGATGTTTGGGGTTTTGTCAGTGTTTTGTCACTCAAGTTGAAAATAATTGGTTTATTTTCAACTAGGATGTCTGTTTTTTTCTTTGTTCTCTGTCCTCCTCTTCGTCCTCTTGTTCTTTTCTTCCAGTATGGTTCTCCCAGTGTTTTTTGTTCATGGATCTTTTGTAATCTGGTGGTTTCTGATTGCCTTGATTGAATTCTAAAAAATAGTCTTCATCTGAATCTTCTTCTGAGTCTTCACAATAATTTCTTTTAGTGGATTTTATTCTTCCCTTTGGTTTTTCTAATTCCTTCTTTTGGATTGTTTGTATTAATGATTCAATTTCTTGATTCTCTTCTCTTATTGCTGCTTCTTTTCCTGAGGTAAATGAATCTTTTATGAGCTTGTATTGATTTGTAGTATAACTGAAATTCTTTTGATTATATGGTTGATAGTTTCTTTTCTGTCCTGTATGTTTTGGATATTGCTTGATTAATGGTTCTCTTGGTTCTTGCTTGTTTTGTTGCTGCCAATTCTGATATGTCCTTTTCTTATATGTATTGAAGTTTCTTACTGGTTTGTCTATGTCCTGAGTTTTATGGTTAAATGATTGCCTCTTTGTGTTTCGATTCTGAAGGAAAAATTCTAGTTCTTGCAGGTCTCTTTTAAATTTTCGTTGCTTTTGAAGGATGATATCTTCTTCAAGTTTGCCTATTTTGTCATTTGTCATGCGCGTAAGATTTTTGAAGTCCTCCATCTTCGATAAGCTGTCAAATCTTTTTTCAAATACTTGGATATTTTCATTAGTCTTTGTTAGATTAATTGATCTATCTTCAATAATAAGTTTGATTAGTTCTATTGAACAATTATCCAAAATCTTGTTCCATTTTTCGTAGAAATCCTCCTGTGTCGGCTGAAAGGTGGCTGTTTTTGTGATTCTTAACCCCTTTGGAATCATACAATTTTCTATGTATTTCTGGAGAGTTGTGATTTCCCACCACTGGCGGACTTCTTGAGTATATAATTTCTCCAATTTAAAAAATTGAGTGCAGAACCGTTCGTCTTCTGCTGTAATCTCAATGGGGATATTACTTTTAGTAAAGATATTCCCTAAATCACTTCTTTTGTGTGAGATGTGACGTGAAGTGTATTGTGCCATACTGCAGCAGTTTGATGAAAAAAGAACTATAAATTTTAGAAAAAAACTGCGCTGTGTGTGTCTAAGCAGCTCTGTTTGATTGAACACTAGTAAAATATATTTGCACCGAGCGCTGAAAAGATTAAATATATATATAAAGATTTCTAAAAAGCTTATGAAAAAACTTTGTAAAAAAACTTGTAAGAAACGTGTAAAAAATGTAAAAGACAGTGGCACCTGTGAAGAAAAAAGGGTTAATATAGCGGTGTTTACAGCTCCTTTTGGAGAATTTTTGAGCTAAGTTCGTCCCGGTTCACAAAATGTGAATGATCTACCTCTCCCTAACTACTGACCGGTGTTCGTGCAGGGCTCCAAGATGTAATATGGTACGTCCTCTTCTCCCGTACCGCTGCGTCCAGCGGTCTGGGATCGCGGTCAGTTGTCCAGTCGCGGCCCGATGACGTCACACTGCGGCTCGGCGTCGGGGAGTTCGGGCCGGTCAGATGGTCGACTGTAGCTCTGTGCCTCCAACGCGTTTCGTGTGTCACCGCACACTTAGTCATGGATGGCAATTGTGTTTCCTGTTCCTTCTTTTATACTTAAAAAACTTTATTGTTCATGTTAAAAAAAACGGAAGTGCAAACAGGAAGTTAGTATCAAACAGGCGGCAACCATGTGCTCCTGTTTGAACATAGTAAAAAAAAAAAATTTAATTTTTTGAAAAATCTTTTCTTCTATTTAAAAAATAGGTGCCACTAAAAATTTATCAAAGAATGAAAATATAATGTGTGTTTTTATAAAAATGCGTTTAGTTCAATGTCAATGTTGAGTCCATGCGGAAATAAAGTTTTCATTTCAAAAATCCATCTAGTTTCATTTTTTAAAAGATCTGTGACGATATTTCCACCTCTCCAGTTGCTTTGAACTTGTTGTATTGCCATAAATTTTAATCCAAGTGGGTCTTTATTATGGAAATCTGTGAAATGTTTTGACACACTATGGCTACTCAATCCTCTTTTTATATTGTAAATATGTTCCGCCAGCCTTATTTTGAGTCTTCTCTTAGTTTGACCAATGTATTGTAGCCCACATGGGCATTCCAAAAGGTAGATTACTTGCTCCATCTCACAGCTTAAATGGTCTTGAATTATGTATGATCTTCCAGTTTTATTTGATTTGAAGGTTATTTCTGGTTTGGTTGTGTTTTTATTTAGATTTTTGCAGGCTTTACAATTTAAACAGTAATGATGGCCCTTTGATTGGGTGTTTTTTGGAAAGCTTCTCTGATAGCTTTTCACAAGATCTTGTTTAATATTTTTCGCTTTTCTATATATGATCTTAGGTCTATCTGTTAGGCTGTTTCTCAAATCATCATCCAATTTCAGAATGTGCCAATGTTTATTTAGCATGGTTTCTATGTTTTGATGATTACTGTTGTATTGAGTAATGAATTTGATTTTTTCCATGTTTTCATCTGTTCTTTTTTCTTTATACCTAATGAGATCTTTTCTATCCATAAGATCAATCTTGTTTTTCTGTTTATTCAAGTCTTCAATTTTATATCCTTTCTGGATAAAATTCTGTATCATCTTCTCACTCTGTTTTTCATATGTCTCCTTTTGATTGCAATTTCTTCTAATTCTTTGTAGTTGGCTTGATGGTATGCTTGCTTTCCAGTTTCTATGGTGATTACTTGAGTATGGCAAAATATTATTTCCGCTTACTTCTTTAATATGGGTTTTAGTGTTGATTCGATTATCTTCAATGAAAATTTCTAAGTCTAAGAAAGTTACTGTATTTTTACTTGTGTTTGTTGTAAATTCTAAATTGATGTTATTACTATTTATATGTAGAATGAACTTTTGTAGGTCTATATCAGTCCCTCCCCAAATGAAGAAGACGTCATCAATGAATCTGTACCAGCAGATCAGACTTTCTCTGAATGGATTGTTTGTCCAGATATTCTGATCTTCCCACCTTGCCACGAACAAGTTTGCGTAGCTGGGCGCAAATGATGTGCCCATTGCCGTTCCACATTTCTGTCTGTAGAACTTGTCGTTATTCCAAAAATAATTATGGTTTAAGATGAAGTCAATATTTGTCATGATGAAATTGACCTGTCTTGTTGGAAGATTTGATGCATTCAAGAAATGTTCAGTATATTCACAACCTATTTCATGATTAATACTTGTATACAATGATTTGACATCACTGGTTCCTAGTGTATAGTGTTCTTCCCATTGTATGTTCGTAAGTATCTGTATGATATGAATGGTATCTTTTAAATAACTTTTTTGTGTCTTTACAATATCTTGAAGGAAATGGTCTGTGTATTTTGATAAATTTGAGGTGATGGATTGGATTCCTGAGACTATAGGTCGTCCAGGTGGATTAATCGGGTCCTTATGCATTTTTGGCAAGCAGTAGAAGGTAGGAATTTTAGGATTTTTTTCTATAATGAAGTTGAATTCTTTGAGGGTAATAATTCCTAAATGTAGGCCTTCCTCAATTTGTTCTCTCAGTTGTGTTTCATACATACTTGTCGGGTCTTGATCCAATATTTCATAAGTATCTTGATCTTCTAGAAGACGTGTAACTTCTCCTTCATACTGGTCCTTATTAAGGATAACAATGCCCCCGCCTTTATCGGCTGGTTTGATTACAATGCTTGCATCTTGTTTCAGTTCTTTAAGTGCCAGTTTCTCCTCTTTAGAAATGTTCAATTTCATTTTAGGTTTCTCAGGTATTTTTTCTATTTCTTCTTCTATTAATTTTTGAAATGTCTCTACATGTGACCCTTTACAAAATGTTGGGTTAAAAGTTGATTGTGGTCCAAATTCTGTATGGTGGAATTCGTCTGGTTGTGTGATTGAACAGGATTTAGGATTTTTTGAATTTTTTTTTTTGATGTTACATTTTCTTATGAATTTATGCAAGTCTATGTATAAATCAAATTTGTTTATCTTTGATTGTGGAGCAAAATTAAGCCCTTTCTGAAGAATTGATGTTTGGGGTTTTGTCAGTGTTTTGTCACTCAAGTTGAAAATAATTGGTTTATTTTCAACTAGGATGTCTGTTTTTTTCTTTGTTCTCTGTCCTCCTCTTCGTCCTCTTGTTCTTTTCTTCCAGTATGGTTCTCCCAGTGTTTTTTGTTCATGGATCTTTTGTAATCTGGTGGTTTCTGATTGCCTTGATTGAATTCTAAAAAATAGTCTTCATCTGAATCTTCTTCTGAGTCTTCACAATAATTTCTTTTAGTGGATTTTATTCTTCCCTTTGGTTTTTCTAATTCCTTCTTTTGGATTGTTTGTATTAATGATTCAATTTCTTGATTCTCTTCTCTTATTGCTGCTTCTTTTCCTGAGGTAAATGAATCTTTTATGAGCTTGTATTGATTTGTAGTATAACTGAAATTCTTTTGATTATATGGTTGATAGTTTCTTTTCTGTCCTGTATGTTTTGGATATTGCTTGATTAATGGTTCTCTTGGTTCTTGCTTGTTTTGTTGCTGCCAATTCTGATATGTCCTTTTCTTATATGTATTGAAGTTTCTTACTGGTTTGTCTATGTCCTGAGTTTTATGGTTAAATGATTGCCTCTTTGTGTTTCGATTCTGAAGGAAAAATTCTAGTTCTTGCAGGTCTCTTTTAAATTTTCGTTGCTTTTGAAGGATGATATCTTCTTCAAGTTTGCCTATTTTGTCATTTGTCATGCGCGTAAGATTTTTGAAGTCCTCCATCTTCGATAAGCTGTCAAATCTTTTTTCAAATACTTGGATATTTTCATTAGTCTTTGTTAGATTAATTGATCTATCTTCAATAATAAGTTTGATTAGTTCTATTGAACAATTATCCAAAATCTTGTTCCATTTTTCGTAGAAATCCTCCTGTGTCGGCTGAAAGGTGGCTGTTTTTGTGATTCTTAACCCCTTTGGAATCATACAATTTTCTATGTATTTCTGGAGAGTTGTGATTTCCCACCACTGGCGGACTTCTTGAGTATATAATTTCTCCAATTTAAAAAATTGAGTGCAGAACCGTTCGTCTTCTGCTGTAATCTCAATGGGGATATTACTTTTAGTAAAGATATTCCCTAAATCACTTCTTTTGTGTGAGATGTGACGTGAAGTGTATTGTGCCATACTGCAGCAGTTTGATGAAAAAAGAACTATAAATTTTAGAAAAAAACTGCGCTGTGTGTGTCTAAGCAGCTCTGTTTGATTGAACACTAGTAAAATATATTTGCACCGAGCGCTGAAAAGATTAAATATATATATAAAGATTTCTAAAAAGCTTATGAAAAAACTTTGTAAAAAAACTTGTAAGAAACGTGTAAAAAATGTAAAAGACAGTGGCACCTGTGAAGAAAAAAGGGTTAATATAGCGGTGTTTACAGCTCCTTTTGGAGAATTTTTGAGCTAAGTTCGTCCCGGTTCACAAAATGTGAATGATCTACCTCTCCCTAACTACTGACCGGTGTTCGTGCAGGGCTCCAAGATGTAATATGGTACGTCCTCTTCTCCCGTACCGCTGCGTCCAGCGGTCTGGGATCGCGGTCAGTTGTCCAGTCGCGGCCCGATGACGTCACACTGCGGCTCGGCGTCGGGGAGTTCGGGCCGGTCAGATGGTCGACTGTAGCTCTGTGCCTCCAACGCGTTTCGTGTGTCACCGCACACTTAGTCATGGATGGCAATTGTGTTTCCTGTTCCTTCTTTTATACTTAAAAAACTTTATTGTTCATGTTAAAAAAAACGGAAGTGCAAACAGGAAGTTAGTATCAAACAGGCGGCAACCATGTGCTCCTGTTTGAACATAGTAAAAAAAAAAATTTAATTTTTTGAAAAATCTTTTCTTCTATTTAAAAAATAGGTGCCACTAAAAATTTATCAAAGAATGAAAATATAATGTGTGTTTTTATAAAAATGCGTTTAGTTCAATGTCAATGTTGAGTCCATGCGGAAATAAAGTTTTCATTTCAAAAATCCATCTAGTTTCATTTTTTAAAAGATCTGTGACGATATTTCCACCTCTCCAGTTGCTTTGAACTTGTTGTATTGCCATAAATTTTAATCCAAGTGGGTCTTTATTATGGAAATCTGTGAAATGTTTTGACACACTATGGCTACTCAATCCTCTTTTTATATTGTAAATATGTTCCGCCAGCCTTATTTTGAGTCTTCTCTTAGTTTGACCAATGTATTGTAGCCCACATGGGCATTCCAAAAGGTAGATTACTTGCTCCATCTCACAGCTTAAATGGTCTTGAATTATGTATGATCTTCCAGTTTTATTTGATTTGAAGGTTATTTCTGGTTTGGTTGTGTTTTTATTTAGATTTTTGCAGGCTTTACAATTTAAACAGTAATGATGGCCCTTTGATTGGGTGTTTTTTGGAAAGCTTCTCTGATAGCTTTTCACAAGATCTTGTTTAATATTTTTCGCTTTTCTATATATGATCTTAGGTCTATCTGTTAGGCTGTTTCTCAAATCATCATCCAATTTCAGAATGTGCCAATGTTTATTTAGCATGGTTTCTATGTTTTGATGATTACTGTTGTATTGAGTAATGAATTTGATTTTTTCCATGTTTTCATCTGTTCTTTTTTCTTTATACCTAATGAGATCTTTTCTATCCATAAGATCAATCTTGTTTTTCTGTTTATTCAAGTCTTCAATTTTATATCCTTTCTGGATAAAATTCTGTATCATCTTCTCACTCTGTTTTTCATATGTCTCCTTTTGATTGCAATTTCTTCTAATTCTTTGTAGTTGGCTTGATGGTATGCTTGCTTTCCAGTTTCTATGGTGATTACTTGAGTATGGCAAAATATTATTTCCGCTTACTTCTTTAATATGGGTTTTAGTGTTGATTCGATTATCTTCAATGAAAATTTCTAAGTCTAAGAAAGTTACTGTATTTTTACTTGTGTTTGTTGTAAATTCTAAATTGATGTTATTACTATTTATATGTAGAATGAACTTTTGTAGGTCTATATCAGTCCCTCCCCAAATGAAGAAGACGTCATCAATGAATCTGTACCAGCAGATCAGACTTTCTCTGAATGGATTGTTTGTCCAGATATTCTGATCTTCCCACCTTGCCACGAACAAGTTTGCGTAGCTGGGCGCAAATGATGTGCCCATTGCCGTTCCACATTTCTGTCTGTAGAACTTGTCGTTATTCCAAAAATAATTATGGTTTAAGATGAAGTCAATATTTGTCATGATGAAATTGACCTGTCTTGTTGGAAGATTTGATGCATTCAAGAAATGTTCAGTATATTCACAACCTATTTCATGATTAATACTTGTATACAATGATTTGACATCACTGGTTCCTAGTGTATAGTGTTCTTCCCATTGTATGTTCGTAAGTATCTGTATGATATGAATGGTATCTTTTAAATAACTTTTTTGTGTCTTTACAATATCTTGAAGGAAATGGTCTGTGTATTTTGATAAATTTGAGGTGATGGATTGGATTCCTGAGACTATAGGTCGTCCAGGTGGATTAATCGGGTCCTTATGCATTTTTGGCAAGCAGTAGAAGGTAGGAATTTTAGGATTTTTTTCTATAATGAAGTTGAATTCTTTGAGGGTAATAATTCCTAAATGTAGGCCTTCCTCAATTTGTTCTCTCAGTTGTGTTTCATACATACTTGTCGGGTCTTGATCCAATATTTCATAAGTATCTTGATCTTCTAGAAGACGTGTAACTTCTCCTTCATACTGGTCCTTATTAAGGATAACAATGCCCCCGCCTTTATCGGCTGGTTTGATTACAATGCTTGCATCTTGTTTCAGTTCTTTAAGTGCCAGTTTCTCCTCTTTAGAAATGTTCAATTTCATTTTAGGTTTCTCAGGTATTTTTTCTATTTCTTCTTCTATTAATTTTTGAAATGTCTCTACATGTGACCCTTTACAAAATGTTGGGTTAAAAGTTGATTGTGGTCCAAATTCTGTATGGTGGAATTCGTCTGGTTGTGTGATTGAACAGGATTTAGGATTTTTTGAAATTTTTTTTTTTGATGTTACATTTTCTTATGAATTTATGCAAGTCTATGTATAAATCAAATTTGTTTATCTTTGATTGTGGAGCGAAATTAAGCCCTTTCTGAAGAATTGATGTTTGGGGTTTTGTCAGTGTTTTGTCACTCAAGTTGAAAATAATTGGTTTATTTTCAACTAGGATGTCTGTTTTTTTCTTTGTTCTCTGTCCTCCTCTTCGTCCTCTTGTTCTTTTCTTCCAGTATGGTTCTCCCAGTGTTTTTTGTTCATGGATCTTTTGTAATCTGGTGGTTTCTGATTGCCTTGATTGAATTCTAAAAAATAGTCTTCATCTGAATCTTCTTCTGAGTCTTCACAATAATTTCTTTTAGTGGATTTTATTCTTCCCTTTGGTTTTTCTAATTCCTTCTTTTGGATTGTTTGTATTAATGATTCAATTTCTTGATTCTCTTCTCTTATTGCTGCTTCTTTTCCTGAGGTAAATGAATCTTTTATGAGCTTGTATTGATTTGTAGTATAACTGAAATTCTTTTGATTATATGGTTGATAGTTTCTTTTCTGTCCTGTATGTTTTGGATATTGCTTGATTAATGGTTCTCTTGGTTCTTGCTTGTTTTGTTGCTGCCAATTCTGATATGTCCTTTTCTTATATGTATTGAAGTTTCTTACTGGTTTGTCTATGTCCTGAGTTTTATGGTTAAATGATTGCCTCTTTGTGTTTCGATTCTGAAGGAAAAATTCTAGTTCTTGCAGGTCTCTTTTAAATTTTCGTTGCTTTTGAAGGATGATATCTTCTTCAAGTTTGCCTATTTTGTCATTTGTCATGCGCGTAAGATTTTTGAAGTCCTCCATCTTCGATAAGCTGTCAAATCTTTTTTCAAATACTTGGATATTTTCATTAGTCTTTGTTAGATTAATTGATCTATCTTCAATAATAAGTTTGATTAGTTCTATTGAACAATTATCCAAAATCTTGTTCCATTTTTCGTAGAAATCCTCCTGTGTCGGCTGAAAGGTGGCTGTTTTTGTGATTCTTAACCCCTTTGGAATCATACAATTTTCTATGTATTTCTGGAGAGTTGTGATTTCCCACCACTGGCGGACTTCTTGAGTATATAATTTCTCCAATTTAAAAAATTGAGTGCAGAACCGTTCGTCTTCTGCTGTAATCTCAATGGGGATATTACTTTTAGTAAAGATATTCCCTAAATCACTTCTTTTGTGTGAGATGTGACGTGAAGTGTATTGTGCCATACTGCAGCAGTTTGATGAAAAAAGAACTATAAATTTTAGAAAAAAACTGCGCTGTGTGTGTCTAAGCAGCTCTGTTTGATTGAACACTAGTAAAATATATTTGCACCGAGCGCTGAAAAGATTAAATATATATATAAAGATTTCTAAAAAGCTTATGAAAAAACTTTGTAAAAAAACTTGTAAGAAACGTGTAAAAAATGTAAAAGACAGTGGCACCTGTGAAGAAAAAAGGGTTAATATAGCGGTGTTTACAGCTCCTTTTGGAGAATTTTTGAGCTAAGTTCGTCCCGGTTCACAAAATGTGAATGATCTACCTCTCCCTAACTACTGACCGGTGTTCGTGCAGGGCTCCAAGATGTAATATGGTACGTCCTCTTCTCCCGTACCGCTGCGTCCAGCGGTCTGGGATCGCGGTCAGTTGTCCAGTCGCGGCCCGATGACGTCACACTGCGGCTCGGCGTCGGGGAGTTCGGGCCGGTCAGATGGTCGACTGTAGCTCTGTGCCTCCAACGCGTTTCGTGTGTCACCGCACACTTAGTCATGGATGGCAATTGTGTTTCCTGTTCCTTCTTTTATACTTAAAAAACTTTATTGTTCATGTTAAAAAAAACGGAAGTGCAAACAGGAAGTTAGTATCAAACAGGCGGCAACCATGTGCTCCTGTTTGAACATAGTAAAAAAAAAAAATTTAATTTTTTGAAAAATCTTTTCTTCTATTTAAAAAATAGGTGCCACTAAAAATTTATCAAAGAATGAAAATATAATGTGTGTTTTTATAAAAATGCGTTTAGTTCAATGTCAATGTTGAGTCCATGCGGAAATAAAGTTTTCATTTCAAAAATCCATCTAGTTTCATTTTTTAAAAGATCTGTGACGATATTTCCACCTCTCCAGTTGCTTTGAACTTGTTGTATTGCCATAAATTTTAATCCAAGTGGGTCTTTATTATGGAAATCTGTGAAATGTTTTGACACACTATGGCTACTCAATCCTCTTTTTATATTGTAAATATGTTCCGCCAGCCTTATTTTGAGTCTTCTCTTAGTTTGACCAATGTATTGTAGCCCACATGGGCATTCCAAAAGGTAGATTACTTGCTCCATCTCACAGCTTAAATGGTCTTGAATTATGTATGATCTTCCAGTTTTATTTGATTTGAAGGTTATTTCTGGTTTGGTTGTGTTTTTATTTAGATTTTTGCAGGCTTTACAATTTAAACAGTAATGATGGCCCTTTGATTGGGTGTTTTTTGGAAAGCTTCTCTGATAGCTTTTCACAAGATCTTGTTTAATATTTTTCGCTTTTCTATATATGATCTTAGGTCTATCTGTTAGGCTGTTTCTCAAATCATCATCCAATTTCAGAATGTGCCAATGTTTATTTAGCATGGTTTCTATGTTTTGATGATTACTGTTGTATTGAGTAATGAATTTGATTTTTTCCATGTTTTCATCTGTTCTTTTTTCTTTATACCTAATGAGATCTTTTCTATCCATAAGATCAATCTTGTTTTTCTGTTTATTCAAGTCTTCAATTTTATATCCTTTCTGGATAAAATTCTGTATCATCTTCTCACTCTGTTTTTCATATGTCTCCTTTTGATTGCAATTTCTTCTAATTCTTTGTAGTTGGCTTGATGGTATGCTTGCTTTCCAGTTTCTATGGTGATTACTTGAGTATGGCAAAATATTATTTCCGCTTACTTCTTTAATATGGGTTTTAGTGTTGATTCGATTATCTTCAATGAAAATTTCTAAGTCTAAGAAAGTTACTGTATTTTTACTTGTGTTTGTTGTAAATTCTAAATTGATGTTATTACTATTTATATGTAGAATGAACTTTTGTAGGTCTATATCAGTCCCTCCCCAAATGAAGAAGACGTCATCAATGAATCTGTACCAGCAGATCAGACTTTCTCTGAATGGATTGTTTGTCCAGATATTCTGATCTTCCCACCTTGCCACGAACAAGTTTGCGTAGCTGGGCGCAAATGATGTGCCCATTGCCGTTCCACATTTCTGTCTGTAGAACTTGTCGTTATTCCAAAAATAATTATGGTTTAAGATGAAGTCAATATTTGTCATGATGAAATTGACCTGTCTTGTTGGAAGATTTGATGCATTCAAGAAATGTTCAGTATATTCACAACCTATTTCATGATTAATACTTGTATACAATGATTTGACATCACTGGTTCCTAGTGTATAGTGTTCTTCCCATTGTATGTTCGTAAGTATCTGTATGATATGAATGGTATCTTTTAAATAACTTTTTTGTGTCTTTACAATATCTTGAAGGAAATGGTCTGTGTATTTTGATAAATTTGAGGTGATGGATTGGATTCCTGAGACTATAGGTCGTCCAGGTGGATTAATCGGGTCCTTATGCATTTTTGGCAAGCAGTAGAAGGTAGGAATTTTAGGATTTTTTTCTATAATGAAGTTGAATTCTTTGAGGGTAATAATTCCTAAATGTAGGCCTTCCTCAATTTGTTCTCTCAGTTGTGTTTCATACATACTTGTCGGGTCTTGATCCAATATTTCATAAGTATCTTGATCTTCTAGAAGACGTGTAACTTCTCCTTCATACTGGTCCTTATTAAGGATAACAATGCCCCCGCCTTTATCGGCTGGTTTGATTACAATGCTTGCATCTTGTTTCAGTTCTTTAAGTGCCAGTTTCTCCTCTTTAGAAATGTTCAATTTCATTTTAGGTTTCTCAGGTATTTTTTCTATTTCTTCTTCTATTAATTTTTGAAATGTCTCTACATGTGACCCTTTACAAAATGTTGGGTTAAAAGTTGATTGTGGTCCAAATTCTGTATGGTGGAATTCGTCTGGTTGTGTGATTGAACAGGATTTAGGATTTTTTGAAATTTTTTTTTTGATGTTACATTTTCTTATGAATTTATGCAAGTCTATGTATAAATCAAATTTGTTTATCTTTGATTGTGGAGCGAAATTAAGCCCTTTCTGAAGAATTGATGTTTGGGGTTTTGTCAGTGTTTTGTCACTCAAGTTGAAAATAATTGGTTTATTTTCAACTAGGATGTCTGTTTTTTTCTTTGTTCTCTGTCCTCCTCTTCGTCCTCTTGTTCTTTTCTTCCAGTATGGTTCTCCCAGTGTTTTTTGTTCATGGATCTTTTGTAATCTGGTGGTTTCTGATTGCCTTGATTGAATTCTAAAAAATAGTCTTCATCTGAATCTTCTTCTGAGTCTTCACAATAATTTCTTTTAGTGGATTTTATTCTTCCCTTTGGTTTTTCTAATTCCTTCTTTTGGATTGTTTGTATTAATGATTCAATTTCTTGATTCTCTTCTCTTATTGCTGCTTCTTTTCCTGAGGTAAATGAATCTTTTATGAGCTTGTATTGATTTGTAGTATAACTGAAATTCTTTTGATTATATGGTTGATAGTTTCTTTTCTGTCCTGTATGTTTTGGATATTGCTTGATTAATGGTTCTCTTGGTTCTTGCTTGTTTTGTTGCTGCCAATTCTGATATGTCCTTTTCTTATATGTATTGAAGTTTCTTACTGGTTTGTCTATGTCCTGAGTTTTATGGTTAAATGATTGCCTCTTTGTGTTTCGATTCTGAAGGAAAAATTCTAGTTCTTGCAGGTCTCTTTTAAATTTTCGTTGCTTTTGAAGGATGATATCTTCTTCAAGTTTGCCTATTTTGTCATTTGTCATGCGCGTAAGATTTTTGAAGTCCTCCATCTTCGATAAGCTGTCAAATCTTTTTTCAAATACTTGGATATTTTCATTAGTCTTTGTTAGATTAATTGATCTATCTTCAATAATAAGTTTGATTAGTTCTATTGAACAATTATCCAAAATCTTGTTCCATTTTTCGTAGAAATCCTCCTGTGTCGGCTGAAAGGTGGCTGTTTTTGTGATTCTTAACCCCTTTGGAATCATACAATTTTCTATGTATTTCTGGAGAGTTGTGATTTCCCACCACTGGCGGACTTCTTGAGTATATAATTTCTCCAATTTAAAAAATTGAGTGCAGAACCGTTCGTCTTCTGCTGTAATCTCAATGGGGATATTACTTTTAGTAAAGATATTCCCTAAATCACTTCTTTTGTGTGAGATGTGACGTGAAGTGTATTGTGCCATACTGCAGCAGTTTGATGAAAAAAGAACTATAAATTTTAGAAAAAAACTGCGCTGTGTGTGTCTAAGCAGCTCTGTTTGATTGAACACTAGTAAAATATATTTGCACCGAGCGCTGAAAAGATTAAATATATATATAAAGATTTCTAAAAAGCTTATGAAAAAACTTTGTAAAAAAACTTGTAAGAAACGTGTAAAAAATGTAAAAGACAGTGGCACCTGTGAAGAAAAAAGGGTTAATATAGCGGTGTTTACAGCTCCTTTTGGAGAATTTTTGAGCTAAGTTCGTCCCGGTTCACAAAATGTGAATGATCTACCTCTCCCTAACTACTGACCGGTGTTCGTGCAGGGCTCCAAGATGTAATATGGTACGTCCTCTTCTCCCGTACCGCTGCGTCCAGCGGTCTGGGATCGCGGTCAGTTGTCCAGTCGCGGCCCGATGACGTCACACTGCGGCTCGGCGTCGGGGAGTTCGGGCCGGTCAGATGGTCGACTGTAGCTCTGTGCCTCCAACGCGTTTCGTGTGTCACCGCACACTTAGTCATGGATGGCAATTGTGTTTCCTGTTCCTTCTTTTATACTTAAAAAACTTTATTGTTCATGTTAAAAAAAACGGAAGTGCAAACAGGAAGTTAGTATCAAACAGGCGGCAACCATGTGCTCCTGTTTGAACATAGTAAAAAAAAAAAATTTAATTTTTTGAAAAATCTTTTCTTCTATTTAAAAAATAGGTGCCACTAAAAATTTATCAAAGAATGAAAATATAATGTGTGTTTTTATAAAAATGCGTTTAGTTCAATGTCAATGTTGAGTCCATGCGGAAATAAAGTTTTCATTTCATTTCAAAAATCCATCTAGTTTCATTTTTTAAAAGATCTGTGACGATATTTCCACCTCTCCAGTTGCTTTGAACTTGTTGTATTGCCATAAATTTTAATCCAAGTGGGTCTTTATTATGGAAATCTGTGAAATGTTTTGACACACTATGGCTACTCAATCCTCTTTTTATATTGTAAATATGTTCCGCCAGCCTTATTTTGAGTCTTCTCTTAGTTTGACCAATGTATTGTAGCCCACATGGGCATTCCAAAAGGTAGATTACTTGCTCCATCTCACAGCTTAAATGGTCTTGAATTATGTATGATCTTCCAGTTTTATTTGATTTGAAGGTTATTTCTGGTTTGGTTGTGTTTTTATTTAGATTTTTGCAGGCTTTACAATTTAAACAGTAATGATGGCCCTTTGATTGGGTGTTTTTTGGAAAGCTTCTCTGATAGCTTTTCACAAGATCTTGTTTAATATTTTTCGCTTTTCTATATATGATCTTAGGTCTATCTGTTAGGCTGTTTCTCAAATCATCATCCAATTTCAGAATGTGCCAATGTTTATTTAGCATGGTTTCTATGTTTTGATGATTACTGTTGTATTGAGTAATGAATTTGATTTTTTCCATGTTTTCATCTGTTCTTTTTTCTTTATACCTAATGAGATCTTTTCTATCCATAAGATCAATCTTGTTTTTCTGTTTATTCAAGTCTTCAATTTTATATCCTTTCTGGATAAAATTCTGTATCATCTTCTCACTCTGTTTTTCATATGTCTCCTTTTGATTGCAATTTCTTCTAATTCTTTGTAGTTGGCTTGATGGTATGCTTGCTTTCCAGTTTCTATGGTGATTACTTGAGTATGGCAAAATATTATTTCCGCTTACTTCTTTAATATGGGTTTTAGTGTTGATTCGATTATCTTCAATGAAAATTTCTAAGTCTAAGAAAGTTACTGTATTTTTACTTGTGTTTGTTGTAAATTCTAAATTGATGTTATTACTATTTATATGTAGAATGAACTTTTGTAGGTCTATATCAGTCCCTCCCCAAATGAAGAAGACGTCATCAATGAATCTGTACCAGCAGATCAGACTTTCTCTGAATGGATTGTTTGTCCAGATATTCTGATCTTCCCACCTTGCCACGAACAAGTTTGCGTAGCTGGGCGCAAATGATGTGCCCATTGCCGTTCCACATTTCTGTCTGTAGAACTTGTCGTTATTCCAAAAATAATTATGGTTTAAGATGAAGTCAATATTTGTCATGATGAAATTGACCTGTCTTGTTGGAAGATTTGATGCATTCAAGAAATGTTCAGTATATTCACAACCTATTTCATGATTAATACTTGTATACAATGATTTGACATCACTGGTTCCTAGTGTATAGTGTTCTTCCCATTGTATGTTCGTAAGTATCTGTATGATATGAATGGTATCTTTTAAATAACTTTTTTGTGTCTTTACAATATCTTGAAGGAAATGGTCTGTGTATTTTGATAAATTTGAGGTGATGGATTGGATTCCTGAGACTATAGGTCGTCCAGGTGGATTAATCGGGTCCTTATGCATTTTTGGCAAGCAGTAGAAGGTAGGAATTTTAGGATTTTTTTCTATAATGAAGTTGAATTCTTTGAGGGTAATAATTCCTAAATGTAGGCCTTCCTCAATTTGTTCTCTCAGTTGTGTTTCATACATACTTGTCGGGTCTTGATCCAATATTTCATAAGTATCTTGATCTTCTAGAAGACGTGTAACTTCTCCTTCATACTGGTCCTTATTAAGGATAACAATGCCCCCGCCTTTATCGGCTGGTTTGATTACAATGCTTGCATCTTGTTTCAGTTCTTTAAGTGCCAGTTTCTCCTCTTTAGAAATGTTCAATTTCATTTTAGGTTTCTCAGGTATTTTTTCTATTTCTTCTTCTATTAATTTTTGAAATGTCTCTACATGTGACCCTTTACAAAATGTTGGGTTAAAAGTTGATTGTGGTCCAAATTCTGTATGGTGGAATTCGTCTGGTTGTGTGATTGAACAGGATTTAGGATTTTTTGAAAAAATTTTTTTGATGTTACATTTTCTTATGAATTTATGCAAGTCTATGTATAACTCAAATTTGTTTATCTTTGATTGTGGAGCAAAATTAAGCCCTTTCTGAAGAATTGATGTTTTGGGTTTTGTCAGTGTTTTGTCACTCAAGTTGAAAATAATTGGTTTATTTTCAACTAGGATGTCTGTTTTTTTCTTTGTTCTCTGTCCTCCTCTTCGTCCTCTTGTTCTTTTCTTCCAGTATGGTTCTCCCAGTGTTTTTTGTTCATGGATCTTTTGTAATCTGGTGGTTTCTGATTGCCTTGATTGAATTCTAAAAAATAGTCTTCATCTGAATCTTCTTCTGAGTCTTCACAATAATTTCTTTTAGTGGATTTTATTCTTCCCTTTGGTTTTTCTAATTCCTTCTTTTGGATTGTTTGTATTTTTTTTTACTATGTTCAAACAGGAGCACATGGTTGCCGCCTGTTTGATACTAACTTCCTGTTTGCACTTCCGTTTTTTTAACATGAACAATAAAGTTTTTTAAGTATAAAAGAAGGAACAGGAAACACAATTGCCATCCATGACTAAGTGTGCGGTGACACACGAAACGCGTTGGAGGCACAGAGCTACAGTCGACCATCTGACCGGCCCGAACTCCCCGACGCCAAGCCGCAGTGTGACGTCATCGGGCCGCGACTGGACAACTGACCGCGATCCCAGACCGCTGGACGCAGCGGTACGGGAGAAGAGGACGTACCATATTACATCTTGGAGCCCTGCACGAACACCGGTCAGTAGTTAGGGAGAGGTAGATCATTCACATTTTGTGAACCGGGACGAACTTAGCTCAAAAATTCTCCAAAAGGAGCTGTAAACACCGCTATATTAACCCTTTTTTCTTCACAGGTGCCACTGTCTTTTACATTTTTTACACGTTTCTTACAAGTTTTTTTACAAAGTTTTTTCATAAGCTTTTTAGAAATCTTTATATATATATTTAATCTTTTCAGCGCTCGGTGCAAATATATTTTACTAGTGTTCAATCAAACAGAGCTGCTTAGACACACACAGCGCAGTTTTTTTCTAAAATTTATAGTTCTTTTTTCATCAAACTGCTGCAGTATGGCACAATACACTTCACGTCACATCTCACACAAAAGAAGTGATTTAGGGAATATCTTTACTAAAAGTAATATCCCCATTGAGATTACAGCAGAAGACGAACGGTTCTGCACTCAATTTTTTAAATTGGAGAAATTATATACTCAAGAAGTCCGCCAGTGGTGGGAAATCACAACTCTCCAGAAATACATAGAAAATGGTATGATTCCAAAGGGGTTAAGAATCACAAAAACAGCCACCTTTCAGCCGACACAGGAGGATTTCTACGAAAAATGGAACAAGATTTTGGATAATTGTTCAATAGAACTAATCAAACTTATTATTGAAGATAGATCAATTAATCTAACAAAGACTAATGAAAATATCCAAGTATTTGAAAAAAGATTTGACAGCTTATCGAAGATGGAGGACTTCAAAAATCTTATGCGCATGACAAATGACAAAATAGGCAAACTTGAAGAAGATATCATCCTTCAAAAGCAACGAAAATTTAAAAGAGACCTGCAAGAACTAGAATTTTTCCTTCAGAATCGAAACACAAAGAGGCAATCATTTAACCATAAAACTCAGGACATAGACAAACCAGTAAGAAACTTCAATACATATAAGAAAAGGACATATCAGAATTGGCAGCAACAAAACAAGCAAGAACCAAGAGAACCATTAATCAAGCAATATCCAAAACATACAGGACAGAAAAGAAACTATCAACCATATAATCAAAAGAATTTCAGTTATACTACAAATCAATACAAGCTCATAAAAGATTCATTTACCTCAGGAAAAGAAGCAGCAATAAGAGAAGAGAATCAAGAAATTGAATCATTAATACAAACAATCCAAAAGAAGGAATTAGAAAAACCAAAGGGAAGAATAAAATCCACTAAAAGAAATTATTGTGAAGACTCAGAAGAAGATTCATATGAAGACTATTTTTTAGAATTCAATCAAGGCAATCAGAAACCACCAGATTACAAAAGATCCATGAACAAAAAACACTGGGAGAACCATACTGGAAGAAAAGAACAAGAGGACGAAGAGGAGGACAGAGAACAAAGAAAAAAACAGACATCCTAGTTGAAAATAAACCAATTATTTTCAACTTGAGTGACAAAACACTGACAAAACCCCAAACATCAATTCTTCAGAAAGGGCTTAATTTTGCTCCACAATCAAAGATAAACAAATTTGATTTATACATAGACTTGCATAAATTCATAAGAAAATGTAACATCAAAAAAAAATTTTCAAAAAATCCTAAATCCTGTTCAATCACACAACCAGACGAATTCCACCATACAGAATTTGGACCACAATCAACTTTTAACCCAACATTTTGTAAAGGGTCACATGTAGAGACATTTCAAAAATTAATAGAAGAAGAAATAGAAAAAATACCTGAGAAACCTAAAATGAAATTGAACATTTCTAAAGAGGAGAAACTGGCACTTAAAGAACTGAAACAAGATGCAAGCATTGTAATAAAACCAGCCGATAAAGGCGGGGGCATTGATATCCTTAATAAGGACCAGTATGAAGGAGAAGTTACACGTCTTCTAGAAGATCAAGATACTTATGAAATATTGGATCAAGACCCGACAAGTATGTATGAAACACAACTGAGAGAACAAATTGAGGAAGGCCTACATTTAGGAATTATTACCCTCAAAGAATTCAACTTCATTATAGAAAAAAATCCTAAAATTCCTACCTTCTACTGCTTGCCAAAAATGCATAAGGACCCGATTAATCCACCTGGACGACCTATAGTCTCAGGAATCCAATCCATCACCTCAAATTTATCAAAATACACAGACCATTTCCTTCAAGATATTGTAAAGACACAAAAAAGTTATTTAAAAGATACCATTCATATCATACAGATACTTACGAACATACAATGGGAAGAACACTATACACTAGGAACCAGTGATGTCAAATCATTGTATACAAGTATTAATCATGAAATAGGTTGTGAATATACTGAACATTTCTTGAATGCATCAAATCTTCCAACAAGACAGGTCAATTTCATCATGACAAATATTGACTTCATCTTAAACCATAATTATTTTTGGAATAACGACAAGTTCTACAGACAGAAATGTGGAACGGCAATGGGCACATCATTTGCGCCCAGCTACGCAAACTTGTTCGTGGCAAGGTGGGAAGATCAGAATATCTGGACAAACAATCCATTCAGAGAAAGTCTGATCTGCTGGTACAGATTCATTGATGACGTCTTCTTCATTTGGGGAGGGACTGATATAGACCTACAAAAGTTCATTCTACATATAAATAGTAATAACATCAATTTAGAATTTACAACAAACACAAGTAAAAATACAGTAACTTTCTTAGACTTAGAAATTTTCATTGAAGATAATCGAATCAACACTAAAACCCATATTAAAGAAGTAAGCGGAAATAATATTTTGCCATACTCAAGTAATCACCATAGAAACTGGAAAGCAAGCATACCATCAAGCCAACTACAAAGAATTAGAAGAAATTGCAATCAAAAGGAGACATATGAAAAACAGAGTGAGAAGATGATACAGAATTTTATCCAGAAAGGATATAAAATTGAAGACTTGAATAAACAGAAAAACAAGATTGATCTTATGGATAGAAAAGATCTCATTAGGTATAAAGAAAAAAGAACAGATGAAAACATGGAAAAAATCAAATTCATTACTCAATACAACAGTAATCATCAAAACATAGAAACCATGCTAAATAAACATTGGCACATTCTGAAATTGGATGATGATTTGAGAAACAGCCTAACAGATAGACCTAAGATCATATATAGAAAAGCGAAAAATATTAAACAAGATCTTGTGAAAAGCTATCAGAGAAGCTTTCCAAAAAACACCCAATCAAAGGGCCATCATTACTGTTTAAATTGTAAAGCCTGCAAAAATCTAAATAAAAACACAACCAAACCAGAAATAACCTTCAAATCAAATAAAACTGGAAGATCATACATAATTCAAGACCATTTAAGCTGTGAGATGGAGCAAGTAATCTACCTTTTGGAATGCCCATGTGGGCTACAATACATTGGTCAAACTAAGAGAAGACTCAAAATAAGGCTGGCGGAACATATTTACAATATAAAAAGAGGATTGAGTAGCCATAGTGTGTCAAAACATTTCACAGATTTCCATAATAAAGACCCACTTGGATTAAAATTTATGGCAATACAACAAGTTCAAAGCAACTGGAGAGGTGGAAATATCGTCACAGATCTTTTAAAAAATGAAACTAGATGGATTTTTGAAATGAAAACTTTATTTCCGCATGGACTCAACATTGACATTGAACTAAACGCATTTTTATAAATACACACATTATATTTTCATTCTTTGATAAATTTTTAGTGGCACCTATTTTTTAAATAGAAGAAAAGATTTTTCAAAAAATAAAATTTTTTTTTTTACTATGTTCAAACAGGAGCACATGGTTGCCGCCTGTTTGATACTAACTTCCTGTTTGCACTTCCGTTTTTTTAACATGAACAATAAAGTTTTTTAAGTATAAAAGAAGGAACAGGAAACACAATTGCCATCCATGACTAAGTGTGCGGTGACACACGAAACGCGTTGGAGGCACAGAGCTACAGTCGACCATCTGACCGGCCCGAACTCCCCGACGCCGAGCCGCAGTGTGACGTCATCGGGCCGCGACTGGACAACTGACCGCGATCCCAGACCGCTGGACGCAGCGGTACGGGAGAAGAGGACGTACCATATTACATCTTGGAGCCCTGCACGAACACCGGTCAGTAGTTAGGGAGAGGTAGATCATTCACATTTTGTGAACCGGGACGAACTTAGCTCAAAAATTCTCCAAAAGGAGCTGTAAACACCGCTATATTAACCCTTTTTTCTTCACAGGTGCCACTGTCTTTTACATTTTTTACACGTTTCTTACAAGTTTTTTTACAAAGTTTTTTCATAAGCTTTTTAGAAATCTTTATATATATATTTAATCTTTTCAGCGCTCGGTGCAAATATATTTTACTGGTAACAATTTATAACCAATTTTATACCAAAAAGGCAAAATTAATGACCAACATAAAGCTACCACTTTGCCTGTCAGGCTTTTAGGATAGAACGAAGTTGGCGGTGCTCCCGGACATTAGTTCAGGACAAACTGTTGAAGGGTTTTTTTTGCAAAGAAGCAAATATTAGACTTTGTATACAGTAAGTTGTTGATGAAATTAGAATATTTAATAATTATGAATATAAAGATAAAACGTAACTTTTAATAATTAGCAGACGAAAAAAGACAGAAAAATTACATAAATCATGCTGTATATATCAGCAGGTAGATTAAAAAAAAGTATTAAATGGTGATAGGACGATTGTGACTCACTTGGTATGGAGTAGGTGGCAGATGATTTATGTGCACACCCACTGGGGTTAAGCGAGTATTGATATTTGAATTTATTCAGAGCGAAAATTAGGTAGATCTTGTTTTCTCTGTTGATTTATGAATTTTTATACGTGAGTATATTCATATGAGAGAAACAAGAAAAACCGGCTTAAACGACTCCGGACTCCTTCTTGAAAGGTAAGTATTGGTAAATTACTGCAAAATTGTGGTGGGGAATACTGGTGAGTAAAGGGTGTCTGCACGGAAGGTATGTTCCTTGATACTACAGTACCCAGTATTCCCAGAGGGTCACCCTCTCTGGTACTGACCAGGCCCAATGCTGCTTGGCTTCCAAGATCAGGCGAGATCGGGCATGTCCAGCATGGTATGACTGTAGATAGTCACATGGGTACCTATCTGCGTGTGGAAACACCAATTGCTTGATAGGCTTGAGCCGGTCACAAGAAAGGGGGTGGGGAAAAGATATTCCAAACTACTTCAAAGTGTCTGGATGATACGTCCAGTTGCTATTAATGTGACACTGAAGTCAAAAGAGTGGAGATTTTTCACATAAAGATGCCAAAAATAAATAAATACGGATAAAAATTAGAGGGCCAATATCTTGGTGTTGATACTGGAACAGTATGTGAACAGAGTAATAATAGTCACAAATTCCCACAGCAAAATTGTGGTAATACCAGTGAGCATGTAAGCATTGCCCCACTGACCAAATAAAGTGTAATAAATCTGCAGGGATATAGCCTTTTAGCAGTAGAATAACATCAAGTTGAAAAATAAGGCACAAAATGCTTACTATCTATAAACTAGATGCAAGACAGAATATATCATTATTTGTATTTCCACCTTTCAAGCAGATTGCCTAGGTAGAGAATGTTTTGAAATAGATAAGATAGAGGGTATATCGGTCTAAATTAGACAAATTAATAAATAAATAAATAACTGAGTACTTTGCAGCAATACCATATGTTATCTCATAACGAACGTAATGTTATATAGAATCCAGCATAAAGCAACATACAAAATACAAAATACAGTATAGGCAATAGACTGTCAGTTGCGGAATGGGTACACTTAGAAAGCAATAATTGTCATCATTTAATAAAGACACGCTATGTGTACAAAACCTCTGTAAGTAATTTAACCTGGTTCTCCTTGGCAATAGTCTGACCGGGCTGGTAATGGAGGCAATATTAGGATTAATGCACAGATTACCGATTAGTGAATGGTCTCCCTGTGTTGGTTAAATACCTTATCTGCATGGACTGAATCTGTGGAGACATCCAGCAATAGCTGTTGGGTCTAGACTTGTTGCTAGGCATCCTATCCTGTCCGTGCTGTGTGCACAGAGTGTGCACAGAGTGGAGAGTGTTATTCCCCTGTCACGTTAGAGACCACAGGGGAATACGATGCCTGTGAGGAGAGCTGGACAGAGGCAGCAGGGAGGGTGTAGGGTACCTGCTGTGTGCTGGAGAGGAGTCCGCCCGCCGGAGCTCCGTTACGGAGGTCCCGGAAGTCGGGCGCCGGACCGGAAGTGACGCGCGTTTCGCTGGGAGGAGCTTGTTCACCTGATCGTCCAGACGATCAGGTGAACAAGCTCCTCCCAGCGAAACGCGCGTCACTTCCGGTCCGGCGCCCGACTTCCGGGACCTCCGTAACGGAGCTCCGGCGGGCGGACTCCTCTCCAGCACACAGCAGGTACCCTACACCCTCCCTGCTGCCTCTGTCCAGCTCTCCTCACAGGCATCGTATTCCCCTGTGGTCTCTAACGTGACAGGGGAATAACACTCTCCACTCTGTGCACACAGCACGGACAGGATAGGTTGCCTAGCAACAAGTCTAGACCCAACAGCTATTGCTGGTTGTCTCCACAGATTCAGTCCATGCAGATAAGGTATTTAACCAACACAGGGAGACCATTCACTAATCGGTAATCTGTGCATTAATCCTAATATTGCCTCCATTACCAGCCCGGTCAGACTATTGCCAAGGAGAACCAGGTTAAATTACTTACAGAGGTTTTGTACACATAGCGTGTCTTTATTAAATGATGACAATTATTGCTTTCTAAGTGTACCCATTCCGCAACTGACAGTCTATTGCCTATACTGTATTTTGTATTTTGTATGTTGCTTTATGCTGGATTCTATATGAAACATTACGTTCGTTATGAGATAACATATGGTATTGCTGCAAAGTACTCAGTTATTTATTTATTTATTCATTTGTCTAATTTAGACCGATATACCCTCTATCTTATCTATTTCAAAACATTCTCTACCTAGGCAATCTGCTTGAAAGGTGGAAATACAAATAATGATATGTTCTGTCTTGCATCTAGTTTATAGATAGTAAACATTTTGTGCCTTATTTTTCAACTTGATGTTATTCTACTGCTAAAAGGCTATATCCCTGCAGATTTATTGCACTTTATTTGGTCAGTGGGGCAATGCTTACATGCTCACAGGTATTACCACAATTTTGCTGTGGGAATTTGTGACTATTATTACTCTGTTCACATACTGTTCCAGTATCAACACCAAGATATTGGCCCTCTAATTTTTATCCGTATTTATTTATTTTTGGCATCTTTATGTGAAAAATCTCCACTCTTTTGACTTCAGTGTCACATTAATAGCAACTGGACGTATCATCCAGACACTTTGAAGTAGTTTGGAATATCTTTTCCCCACCCCCTTTCCTGTGACCGGCTCAAGCCTATCAAGCAATTGGTGTTTCTTTCCACACGCAGATAGGTACCCACGTGACTATCTACAGTCATACCATGCTGGACATGCCAGATCTCGCCTGATCTTGGAAGCCAAGCAGCATTGGGCCTGGTCAGTACCAGAGAGGGTGACCCTCTGGGAATACTGGGTATTGTAGTATCAAGGAACATACCTTCCGTGCAGACACCCTTTACTCACCAGTATTCCCCACCACAATTTTGCAGTAATTTACCAATACTTACCTTTCAAGAAGGAGTCCGGAGTCGTTTAAGCCGGTTTTTCTTGTTTCTCTCATATGAATATACTCACGTATAAAAATTCATAAATCAATAGAGAAAATAAGATCTACCTAATTTTCGCTCTGAATAAATTCAAATATCAATACTCGCTTAACCCCAGTGGGTGTGCACATAAATCATCTGCCACCTACTCCATACCAAGTGAGTCACAATCGTCCTATCACCATTTAATACTTTTTTTTAATCTACCTGCTGATATATACAGCATGATTTATGTAATTTGTCTGTCTTTTTTCGTCTGATAATTATTAAAAGTTACGTTTTATCTTTATATTCATAATTATTAAATATTCTAATTTCATCAACAATTTACTGTATACAAAGTGTGCCCCAGAGAGACACAAAATTAGTCTAATATTTGCTTCTTTGCAAAAAAACCCCTTCCACAATTTAAATATATTAAGAACATAAATGTCAGCTACATCATGTACACACAAAGTGCATGATACAGTAAGTGCTCATTATTGTGGCTAAATGACACGCAACAGGCCAAATTAGATAAGCAGATCCAATTGGTTTTTAAATGATAATTGGCCATGGGTTCTTTATTAGTGATGTGCACCGGAAATTTTTCGGGTTTTGTGTTTTGGTTTTGGGTTCGGTTCCGTGGCCGTGTTTTGGGTTCGGACGCGTTTTGGCAAAACCTCACCGAAATTTTTTTGTCGGATTCGGGTGTATTTTGGATTCGGGTGTTTTTTTCAAAAAACCCTAAAAAACAGCTTAAATCATAGAATTTGGGGGTCATTTTGATCCCATAGTATTATTAACCTCAATAACCATAATTTCCACTCATTTTCAGTCTATTCTGAACACCTCACATCTCACAATATTATTTTTAGTCCTAAAATTTGCACCAAGGTCGCTGGATGGCTAAGCTAAGCGACCCAAGTGGCCGACACAAACACCTGGCCCATCTAGGAGTGGCACTGCAGTGTCAGACAGGATGGTCCTTCAAAAAAATACTCCCCAAACAGCACGTGATGCAAAGAAAAAAAGAGGCGCAATGAGGTAGCTGTGTGACTAAGATAAGCGACCCAAGTGGCCGACACAAACATCTGGCCCATCTAGGAGTGGCACTGCAGTGTCACGCAGGATGGCCCTTCAAAAAAATACTCCCCAAACAGCACATGACGCAAAGAAAAAAAGAGGCGCAATGAGGTAGCTGTGTGACTAAGATAAGCGACCCAAGTGGCCGACACAAACATCTGGCCCATCTAGGAGTGGCACTGCAGTGTCACGCAGGATGGCCCTTCAAAAAAATACTCCCCAAACAGCACATGACGCAAAGAAAAAAAGAGGCGCAATGAGGTAGCTGTGTGACTAAGCTAAGCGACCCTAGTGGCCGACACAAACACCTGGCCCATCTAGGAGTGGCACTGCAGTGTCACGCAGGATGGCCCTTCAAAAAAATACTCCCCAAACAGCACATGATGCAAAGAAAAAAAGAGGCGCAATGAGGTAGCTGTGTGACTAAGATAAGCGACCCAAGTGGCCGACACAAACATCTGGCCCATCTAGGAGTGGCACTGCAGTGTCACGCAGGATGGCCCTTCAAAAAAAATACTCCCCAAACAGCACATGATGCAAAGAAAAATGAAAAAAAAAAAAAGAGGTGCAAGATGGAATTGTCCTTGGGCCCTCCCACCCACCCTTATGTTGTATAAACAGGACATGCACACTTTAACGAACACATCATTTCAGTGACAGGGTCTGCCACATGACTGTGACTGAAATGACTGGTTGGTTTGGGCCCCCACCAAAAAAGAAGCAATCAATCTCTCCTTGCACAAACTGTCTCTACAGAGGCAAGATGTCCACCTCCTCCTCATCGTCTGATTCATCACCCCTTTCACTGTGTACATCCCCCTCCTCCCACCATCTCAGGTCCCCGTGTACTTTCTGGAGGCAATTGCTGCTGGTGAATGTCTCCACGAAGGAATTGATTATAATTCATTTTAATGAACATCATCTTCTCCACATTTTCTGGAAGTAACCTCGTACGCCGATTGCTGACAAGGTGAGCGGCTGCACTAAACACTCTTTCGGAGTACACACTGGAGGGAGGGCAATTTAGGTAGAATAAAGCCAGTTTGTGCAAGGGCCTCCAAATTGCCTCTTTTTCCTGCCAGTATACGTACGGACTGTCTGACGTGCCTACTTGGGTGCGGTCACTCATATAATCCTCCACCATTCTTTCAATGGTGAGAGAATCATATGCAGTGACAGTAGACGACATGTCAGTAATCGTTGGCAGGTCCTTCAGTCCGGACGAGATGTCAGCACTCGCTCCAGACTGCCCTGCATCACCGCCAGCGGGTGGGCTCGGAATTCTTAGCCTTTTCCTCGCACCCCCAGTTGCGGGAGAATGTGAAGGAGGAGCTGTTGACGGGTCACGTTCCGCTTGACTTGACAATTTTCTCACCAGCAGGTCTTTGCACCCCAGCAGACTTGTGTCTGCCGGAAAGAGAGATCCAAGGTAGGCTTTAAATCTAGGATCGAGCACGGTGGCCAAAATGTAGTGCTCTGATTTCAACAGATTGACCACCCGTGAATCCTGGTTAAGCGAATGAAGGGCTCCATCCACAAGTCCCACATGCCTAGCAGAATCGCTCTGTTTTAGCTCCTCCTTCAATGTCTCCAGCTTCTTCTGCAAAAGCCTGATGAGGGGAATGACCTGACTCAGGCTAGCAGTGTCTGAACTTGTTATGATTCCAGCACTCTGGTCAGAGGAGATCTTATGGCAAGGACCGGAGCACTGGAACGGAATGCTGGGGAAGGGAGCAGGACAGGAAAATAGCCCCTGGCGCCCTAACTCTGTTGTCTCACCCGTGTTGTTAGAAATCCCCTGCGAGACTATGGTTTCTTGAGCCCTTGGCAGCCGCGTTTGAAGGGCGGATTATGTCTGCCCAACTTCGATGCCCCCCGGTCTTAATGAGAGACAAAGGGAAACCCGAGACAGGGTGATAACAAGAGGCCCTCTAACTAAACAACCAGGCCAGGGGCTAAGCAAACTCAAAACTATAATATGTGCGGAGAAACCGCCAGGGAAAAGGACAACCAAAATATCCACTTGTCCAATTCTCCTACCCGGCACCGCCGAGTACCAGAGAGGACTTGTGAAAGCAGAACCCTCCGCAAATGCTCCAAACACAAAATATAAAAGGTAAAGCGGCTGAGCCGCAACACACGGCAGAGCCGCAACTCACGAACACCACTGGATATAAAACGGTGATCAGTCAGGACTCCAGGGAACCAAACGACCTCTTGGGATTAGATGACAACTCCCGAATACCGGACTTCTGAGGACTGGAATGACCGGATACAGCAGGACTGGAAACAGACTCTCAGCAAACAAAGGCAGCATGCAGGAAGCTATTACCGGCGTCTGTGAGAAGCCCTGGGAGTGTATTTAACAAGGAGTCCTCCAATCAGCTGCTAAAGGCTGATTAGAATAAATGCCGTGCAGCTGCCTTGCTGCACGGCCAGAGAGCAGGTGAATATCTTAATTTCCTAAAGCCTAGCAATGGGGAACGCGGTCCGCCAGTGGCGTCCCCGTTGCTAGGGTCCGTGCGGCTCAGCGCGCTCGCCTTCTAGCGTTGCTAGGGAGCCGGTGGCTGTACGCGCACGGCGTCTCTAGTTGCTAGGCGCCGGGCCGCGCAGACAAGCGGACCCCGGCGCCTAACAGTACCCCCCCCTTGAGGAGGGGTCAAGGAACCCCTAAAGCCAGGTTTCTGAGGAAATTCCCGAAAAAATGCCCTCTTGAGCCTCGGGGCATGAAGATCCTTATTCAGGACCCAAGACCTTTCCTCCGGACCATAGCCTTTCCAGTGAACTAGAAAATACAGCCGACCCCGGGACAATTTGGAATCGAGAACCTTCTCTACCAAGAACTCCTGTTGTCCCTGTACATCCACTGGAGATCTACCCTGAGAGATCTTCCGAGGAAATCTACTGGAAGAAACGTATTGTTTCAACAGGGAACAATGAAACGTATTTCCAATCCTGAGAGATCTTGGTAAACGTAACCGAAAGGCAACTGGGTTGACTCTTTTAATAATAAGAAATGGCCCAATAAATTTGGGTCCCAGTCTAGCCGAGGATTGTCGAAGCCTGATGTTGCGAGTCGACAACCACACCCTATCTCCCACCTTAAAAGTGCAAGGACGTCGGAGCCTGTCAGAAAATTTCTTCTCTCGAAAGGCCGCTTTTCTGAGAGCAAGGTGCACCTTTTTCCAAATGGCTCTGAGATGGGAGGTTAAGGTTAGCGAGGAGACTGAGGAATGATAAAAAAAAGAATTAGCTCTGGGGTGAAAACCAAAAACTGAAAAGAATGGAGACTCTTTAGTGGAGGAATGACAAGAATTATTGTAAGCAAATTCAGCCAACGGAAGAAACTCGGCCCAATCATTCTGGAGTTTGGCTGAATACAAGCGCAAATATTGTTTCAATGATTGGTTAACTCGTTCGGTTTGCCCGTTGGATTGTGGGTGGTAACCGGATGTTAACGACAATTTCATCTTCAATGAGGCACAAAAACATTTCCAGAATTGTGCGATGAATTGTGGACCCCGATCAGAAACAATATCAGTAGGCAACCCATGAAGCCTGAATACATGGCGGAGAAACAAAACTGCCAACCCTTGGGCAGAAGGCTATCGGGGAAGAGCAATAAAATGAGCCATTTTACTAAAACGGTCCACTACCACCCATATGACTCGGAATCCGGCTGAAAGGGGAAGGTCAACCACAAAATCCATGGAAATATGAGACCACGGCCTGAGAGGAACATTTAAGGGCATAAGTTGCCCGATGGGCAAGGAACGGGGAACCTTATGCTGTGCACAAACCTGACATGAATAAACAAATTCCTTGACGTCTTTAGAAAGACCAGGCCACCATACTGAGCGAGAGACTAACTCCAATGTCTTAGAGACTCCTGGATGCCCTGAAACTTTGTTATCATGGAATTCCGTTAAAACAGTAGCTCTCAAAAACTCAGGGACGTAAAGACGACCAGCAGGAGTAATTCTAGGAGCTTGGTGTTGAAGCTGTTTTAACTGGGTAAATAAATCTTGTGTGAGGCCCGCCCAGATAACCGAAGATGGAAGTATGGGGGTAACAGGATTGTTATTGTGAACCGGAAGAAAGCTACGTGACAGGGCATCAGCCTTAGTATTCTTGGAACCAGGCCTGAAAGTGATTATAAATTTGAAACGCGTAAAAAATAATGCCCAACGTGCCTGCCGGGCATTAAGCCGCTTAGCCGATTCAATGTATTGCAGGTTCTTATGGTCAGTCAATACCGAAATAGTATGTTTTGCTCTCTCCAGCCAATGCCTCCACTCCTCGAAAGCCCACTTTACCGCCAGTAACTCCCGATTACCAACGTCATAGTTGGATTCAGCGGAGGAGAATTTCCTGGACATAAAGGCACAAGGATGTAACTCCAGAGACTCCGGATCCTTTTGAGAAAGGATAGACCCCACTCCAACCTCCGAGGCATCAACCTCCACCACAAAGGGCAATTCCGGATTAGGATGTCTGAGGACTGGAGCTGAGACAAAGGCTTGTTTCAAGGCCCGGAAGGACAACTCAGCTTCACGCGACCAGTTGGTAGGATCCGCTCCTTTCTTTGTCAGAGCTACAATGGGAGCAACCAGGTCAGAAAAAGAATGAATGAACCTCCTATAATAATTCGCAAACCCTAAAAAGCGCTGAATTGCTTTTAAATTGGTGGGTTGCGCCCAACTAAGGATGGCCTGGAGTTTCTTTGGTTCCATGGAAAATCCCTGAGGGGAAATTATGTACCCTAAAAAAGATACTTCCGTGACATGAAACTCACACTTCTCCAACTTGGCATATAAATGATTCTCACGTAACTTTTGAAGAACCAGACGCACCTGGGTAACATGTTGTTCCATTGATTCAGAAAAAATCAGGATGTCGTCTAAGTAAACGACCACGAATTTCCCTAAGAAGTCACGGAGCACATCGTTAATGAGGTCTTGAAAAACTGCCGGAGCATTGGACAGGCCGAACGGCATCACCAGGTATTCGTAGTGACCCGACTGAGTACTGAAGGCCGTTTTCCACTCATCTCCAGATTTAATTCGGATGAGGTTGTACGCTCCTCTAAGGTAAATTTTAGAAAAAATCACAGCAGAACGTAACTGATCAAAGAGTACAGAAATCAACGGCAAAGGATAGGTGTTTTTAACTGAGATCTTATTCAGGGCTCTAAAATCAATGCAAGGTCTAAGCGAGCCATCCTTTTTCTCCACAAAGAAGAAGCCTGCACTTAAAGGAGATTTTGATGGTCTAATAAATCCTTTCTCAATGCTCTCCTTTACATAATCATTCATAGCCGCAGTTTCTTGCCCGGATAATGCATATAATCTTCCCTTTGGCAATGCGGCACCAGGAATTAACTCAATAGCACAATCATAAGGCCGATGGGGAGGCAGAATGTCCGCATTGCCTTTGGAGAAAACATCAGCAAACTCCTGGTATTCCACCGGAATGAGTTCTGGAATGATAGCTGCTACTCTGACTGGAAACGTGATACATTCCTTATCACAAAAAGTACCCCAATGTGAAATCTCCCCCGACCGCCAATCAATGGTGGGATTATGAAAGGCCAGCCAAGGGTGACCCAGAACAACTGGAACTGCTGGGCAATGTGTAAGAAAGAACTCGATTTTCTCGGAATGTAGAGCTCCTACTGTAAGTAGTACAGGGGGTGTACGGAGAGAAATAATCCCATTAGACAGCGGACTCCCATCTAAGCCATGCATGGTGACACACCTACCCAAAGGTAACTGAGGAATGCCTAAGGCCTTAGCCCAAGTTAAATCCATAAAGTTTCCTGCAGCTCCACTATCAACAAAAGCCGACACCGAAGAACTGAGGCTGCCAAAGGAAACTTTAACTGGGACTAAAAGGGAGTTATTCGAGGAGATAAGCTGCAGACCTAGGTGAACCCCCTCACAATTCACCTGGTCAAAGCGTTTCCCGACTTGTTCGGACAATTACGAGCAAAATGTCCCTTACCCCCACAGTACAGACAAAGACCAGAATTTTGCCTTCTGGCTCTTTCTTCAGGAGACAGCCGGGAGAGACCCATCTGCATGGGCTCCTCTACGTCTTCAGGAATGGAATATACACACGGACTTGACCTTACAGGTGCTCCTTTTTCAGCCCTCCGCTCTCTGAGACGACGATCAATCTTAATAGAAAGCTCCATGAGTTTATCGAGAGTCTCAGGAGCGGGGTACTGAAGGAGACTGTCTTTTATAGACTCTGATAAGCCGAGGCAAAACTGACTGCGCAGGGCTGGGTCATTCCAGCCACAGTCGTTCGACCAACGGCGAAACTCCGTACAATAAACCTCCGCAGGATTTCTACCCTGTCTGAGAGCGCGCAACTGACTTTCAGCGGACGCCTCTCTATCAGGGTCATCATACAAGAGCCCTAAAGACTCAAAAAAAGCGTCAACTGACAACAATGCCGGATCCTCTGCTCTTAAACCAAATGCCCAGGTCTGAGGATCCCCCCGGAGCAAAGAAATAATAAACCCGACCCGCTGAGATTCAGTACCCGAGGAAGTCGGTCTTAAACGAAAATAAAGTTTACAGGATTCTTTAAAATTAAAAAACTCTTTTCTATCACCAGAAAAACGGTCAGGCAAATGCATCTTTGGTTCAGGGACTACCCTTGGGGAAGCTCGCAAAAGATCTTCCTGCGACTTCACCCGAAGAGAAAGATCCTGAACCATCTGAGTAAGTTCTTGAATCTGGCTGACTAAGAGCTGACCAGGATTTGGCCCTAAACCTGTTGGATTCATGAGGCCGATAAACTCTCACAAAACTGAATGAGAAAAAATTAAACCCCGTTTAATTTTAAGTTTTGGTATGGCCGGTAATAATGTTATGATTCCAGCACTCTGGTCAGAGGAGATCTTATGGCAAGGACCGGAGCACTGGAACGGAATGCTGGGGAAGGGAGCAGGACAGGAAAATAGCCCCTGGCGCCCTAACTCTGTTGTCTCACCCGTGTTGTCAGAAATCACCTGCGAGACTATGGTTTCTTGAGCCCTTGGCAGCCGCGTTTGAAGGGCGGATTATGTCTGCCCAACTTCGATGCCCCCCGGTCTTAATGAGAGACAAAGGGAAACCCGAGACAGGGTGATAACAAGAGGCCCTCTAACTAAACAACCAGGCCAGGGGCTAAGCAAACTCAAAACTATAATATGTGCGGAGAAACCGCCAGGGAAAAGGACAACCAAAATATCCACTTGTCCAATTCTCCTACCCGGCACCGCCGAGTACCAGAGAGGACTTGTGAAAGCGGAACCCTCCGCAAATGCTTCAAACACAAAATATAAAAGGTAAAGCGGCTGAGCCGCAACACACGGCAGAGCCGCAACTCACGAACACCACTGGATATAAAACGGTGATCAGTCAGGACTCCAGGGAACCAAACGACCTCTTGGGATTAGATGACAACTCCCGAATACCGGACTTCTGAGGACTGGAATGACCGGATACAGCAGGACTGGAAACAGACTCTCAGCAAACAAAGGCAGCATGCAGGAAGCTATTACCGGCGTCTGTGAGAAGCCCTGGGAGTGTATTTAACAAGGAGTCCTCCAATCAGCTGCTAAAGGCTGATTAGAATAAATGCCGTGCAGCTGCCTTGCTGCATGGCCAGAGAGCAGGTGAATATCTTAATTTCCTAAAGCCTAGCAACGGGGAACGCGGTCCGCCAGTGGCGTCCCCGTTGCTAGGGTCCGTGCGGCTCAGCGCGCCCGGCGTCTAGCGTTGCTAGGGAGCCGGCGGCTGTACGCGCACGGCGTCTCTAGTTGCTAGGCGCCGGGCCGCGCAGACAAGCGGACCCCGGCGCCTAACAGAACTGACTTCACATGTGGCAAGTTCAAAGGGTTGCAGAACCTTGCACATCGTTGAAATCATTCTCCACTGCGCTTGAGACAGGTGCATTCCACGTCCTTTGCCTATATAGTGGCCAGATGTATAGGCTTGAATGGCCTTTTGCTGCTCCTCCACCCTCTGAAGCATATAGAGGGTTGAATTCCACCTCGTTACCACCTCCTGCTTCAGATGATGGCAGGGCAGGTTCAGGTATTTTTGGTGGTGCTCCAGTCTTCTGTACGTGGTGCCTGAACGCCGAAAGTGGCCCGCAATTCTTCGGGCCACCGACAGCATCTCTTGCACGCCCCTGTCGTTTTTTAAATAATTTTGCACCACCAAATTCAAGGTATGTGCAAAACATGGGATGTGCAGGAATTTGCCCAGATGTAATGCACGCACAATATTGCTGGCGTTGTCCGATGTCACAAATCCCCAGGAGAGTCCAATTGGGGTAAGCCATTCTGCGATGATCTTCCTCAGTTTCCGTAAGAGGTTTTCAGCTGTGTGCGTATTCTGGAAAGCGGTGATACAAAGCGTAGCCTGCCTAGGTACGATTTGGCGTTTGCGAGATGCTGCTACTGGTGCCGCCGCTGCTGTTCTTGCAGCGGGAGGCAATACACATTTACCCAGTGGGCTGTCACAGTCATATAGTCCTGAGTCTGCCCTGCTCCAGTTGTCCACATGTCCGTGGTTAAGTGGACATTGGGTACAACTGCATTTTTTAGGACACTGGTGAGTCTTTTTCTGAGGTCTGTGTACATTTTCGGTATCGCCTACTTAGAGAAATGGAACCTAGATGGTATTTGGTACCGGGGACACAGTACCTCAATCAAGTCTCTAGTTGGCTCTGAATTAACGATGGATACCGGAACCACGTTTCTCACTGCCCAGGCTGCCAAGGCCTCAGTTATCCGCTTTGCAGCAGGATGACTGCTGTGATATTTCATCTTCCTCGCAAAGGACTGTTGGACAGTCAATTGCTTACTGGAAGTAGTACAAGTGGTCTTCCGACTTCCCCTCTGGGATGACGATCGACTGCCAGCAGCAACAACAGCAGCGCCAGCAGCAGTAGGCGTTACACTCAAGGATGCATCGGAGGAATCCCAGGCAGGAGAGGACTCGTCAGACTTGCCAATGACATGGCCTGCAGGACTATTGGCTTTCCTGGGTAAGGAGGAAATTGACACTGAGGGAGTTGGTGGTGTGGTTTGCAGGAGCTTGGTTACAAGAGGAAGGGATTTAGTGGTCAGTGGACTGCTTCCGCTGTCACCCAAAGTTTTTAAACTTGTCACTGACTTATGATGAATGCGCTGCAGGTGACGTATATGGGAGGATGTTCCGAGGTGGTTAACGTCCTTACCCCTACTTATTACAGCTTGACAAAGGCAACACACGGCTTGACACCTGTTGTCCGCATTTGTGTTGAAATAATTCCACACCGAAGAGCTGATTTTTTTTGTATTTTGACCAGGCATGTCAATGGCCATATTCCTCCCACGGACAACAGGCGTCTCCCCGGGTGCCTGACTTAAACAAACCACCTCACCATCAGAATCCTCCTGGTCAATTTCCTCCCCAGCGCCAGCAACACCCATATCCTCATCCTGGTGTACTTCAACACTGACATCTTCAATTTGACTATCAGGAACTGGACTGCGGGTGCTCCTTCCAGCACTTGCAGGGGGCGTGCAAATGGTGGAAGGCGCAAGCTCTTCCCGTCCAGTGTTGGGAAGGTCAGGCATCGCAACCGACACAATTGGACTCTCCTTGGGGATTTGTGATTTCGAAGAACGCACAGTTCTTGCTGTGCTTTTGCCAGCTTAAGTCTTTTCTTTTTTCTAGCGAGAGGATGAGTGCTTCCATCCTCATGTGAAGCTGAACCACTAGCCATGAACATAGGCCAGGGCCTCAGCCGTTCCTTGCCACTCCGTGTCGTAAATGGCATATTGGCAAGTTTACGCTTCTCCTCAGACGCTTTTAATTTTGATTTTTGGGTCATTTTACTGATCTTTTGTGTTTTGGATTTTACATGCTCTGTACTATGACATTGGGCATCGGCCTTGGCAGACGACGTTGATGGCATTTCATCGTCTCAGCCATGACTAGTGGCAGCAGCTTCAGCACGAGGTGGAAGTGGATCTTGATCTTTCCCTATTTTTTTAACCTCCACATTTTTGTTCTCCATATTTTAATGCGCACAACTAAAAGGCACCACAGGTATACAATGTAGATGGATGGATAGTATACTTATGGACGACGAGTGACGACACAGAGGTAGATACAGCAGTGGCCTACCGTACTGCTATATACAGTATAATGGACCTGGTGGACACTGTCAGCAGACTGCTAAACTAGTACTACTAGTATAAAGAAAAAAAGCCACCACAGGTATACAATGTAGATGGATGGATAGTATACTTATGGACGACGAGTGACGACACAGAGGTAGGTACAGCAGTGGCCTACCGTACTGCTATATACAGTATAATGGACTTGGTGGACACTGTCAGCAGACTGCGTTTATAGTATAAAAAAAAAAGACACCACAGGTATACAATGTAGATGGATGGATACTTAGTATACTTATGGACGACGAGTGACGACACAGAGGTAGGTACAGCAGTGGCCTACCGTACTGCTATATACAGTATAATGGACCTGGTGGACACTGTCAGCAGACTGCGTTTATAGTATAAAGAAAAAAAGACACCACAGGTATACAATGTAGATGGATGGATACTTAGTATACTTATGGACGACGAGTGATGACACAGAGGTAGGTACAGCAGTGGCCTACCGTACTGCTATATACAGTATAATGGACCTGGTGGACACTGTCAGCAGACTGCGTTTATAGTATAAAAAAAAAAGACACCACAGGTATACAATGTAGATGGATGGATACTTAGTATACTTATGGACGACGAGTGACGACACAGAGGTAGGTACAGCAGTGGCCTACTGTACTGCTATATACAGTATAATGGACCTGGTGGACACTGTCAGCAGACTGCGTTTATAGTATAAAAAAAAGACACCACAGGTATACAATGTAGATGGATGGATACTTAGTATACTTATGGACGACAAGTGACGACACAGAGGTAGGTACAGCAGTGGCCTACCGTACTGCTATATACAGTATAATGGACCTGGTGGACACTGTCAGCAGACTGCGTTTATAGTATAAAGAAAAAAAGACACCACAGGTATACAATGTAGATGGATGGATACTTAGTATACTTATGAACGACGAGTGACGACACAGAGGTAGGTACAGCAGTGGCCTACCGTACTGCTATATACAGTATAATGGACCTGGTGGACACTGTCAGCAGACTGCGTTTATAGTATAAAAAAAAAGACACCACAGGTATTCAATGTAGATGGATGGATACTTAGTATACTTATGGACGACGAGTGACGACACAGAGGTAGGTACAGCAGTGGCCTACCGTACTGCTATATACAGTATAATGGACCTGGTGGATACTGTCAGCAGACTGCGTTTATAGTATAAAGAAAAAAAGACACCACAGGTATACAATGTAGATGGATGGATACTTAGTATACTTATGAACGACGAGTGACGACACAGAGGTAGGTACAGCAGTGGCCTACCGTACTGCTATATACAGTATAATGGACCTGGTGGACACTGTCAGCAGACTGCGTTTATAGTATAAAAAAAAAGACACCACAGGTATTCAATGTAGATGGATGGATACTTAGTATACTTATGGACGACGAGTGACGACACAGAGGTAGGTACAGCAGTGGCCTACCGTACTGCTATATACAGTATAATGGACCTGGTGGACACTGTCAGCAGACTGCGTTTATAGTATAAAAAAAAAAAGACACCACAGGTATACAATGTAGATGGATGGATACTTATACCCCTTTCACATCGCACAAATAACCCGGTACTGACACGGCATATTGCCGTGTCGAACCGGGTCAGTGTGCGATGTGAAAGCACACTGGCCGATTTAGCGGGTCGCCTGACCCGGTAAATCAACCCGGTAAAAAAGAAGGGTTTTACCCGGGTTGATTACCGGGTCAGGTGCGGTGTGAATGGGAGCCGTGTCGATGCGACACGGTTCCCATTCACAAGATAGGGAGAGGCGGCGCTGGAGATGACCTCATCTCCCGACACCGCCTCCACCCCCGCCCCTGCTGCTGCTGCACGCTCCGTTGTTATGGCAACCGACCCGGTATATTGCCGGGTCGGAAAGCCTGCAGCAGAGTGCAAATGCTGGATCCCACCCGGTAAGTACACGTTTGTCTTACCGGGTAGGATCCGGCATTTGCAGTCTGAATGCAGCATTAGTATACTTATGGATGACGAGTGACGACACAGAGGTAGGTACAGCAGTGGCCTACCGTACTGCTATATACAGTATAATGGACCTGGTGGACACTGTCAGAAGACTGCGTTTATAGTATAAAAAAAAAGACACCACAGGTATACAATGTAGATGGATGGATAGTATACTTATGGACGACGAGTGACGACACAGAGGTAGGTAGAGCAGTGGCCTACCGTACTGCTTTATACAGTATAATGGACCTGGTGGACACTGTCAGCAGACTGCGTTTATAGTATAAAAAAAAAAGACACCACTGGAGTGTTTTTCAGGCAGACAAACGTATACTGGTGGTCACTGTCAGCAAAACTGTGCACTGTACTCCTGCTATAGCTGCTCCCCAGTCCCCACAATTAAGCAGTGTGAGCACTCAGCACAGATATATCATGCAGCACACTGAGCACAGATATGGTATGGAGTGTTTTTTTCGGGCAGAGAACGGATAAAAAACTGGTGGTCACTATTAGCAAAACTCTGCACTGTACTCCTCCTAACAGCTGCTCCCCAATCCTCCCCACAATAAGCTAAGAATCAGATCAACTGTGTAACTATATAAACGGAGAGGACGCCAGCCACGTCCTCTCCCTATCAATCTCAATGCACGTGTGAAAATGGCGGCGACGCGCGGCTGCTTATATAGAATCCGAATCTCACGAGAATCCGACAGCGGGATGATGACGTTCGGGCTAGAGATGAGCGGGTTCGGTTCCTCTGAATCCGAACCCGCCCGAACTTCAGGTTTTTTACACGGGTCCGAGCAGGCTCGGATCTTCCCGCCTTGCTCGGCTAACCCGAGCGCGCCCGAACGTCATCATCACGCTGTCGGATTCTCGCGAGGCTCGGATTCTATCGCGAGACTCGGATTCTATATAAGGAGCCGCGCGTCGCCGCCATTTTCACACGTGCATTGAGAGTCATAGGGAGAGGACGTGGCTGGCGTCCTCTCCGTTTAGAGAAGAGAGAGACACAGTATTTTGGGGAGCATTATTAGGAGGAGTACTACTATACTGTATACTACTATACTACTTGCTGAAGTGATATTTATACTAGATTAGATAATAGATAGTGTGACTGTAAGTGTATTATCTGACTTGTGGGGGAGACACTGACAGTGGGGAGCAGTTAGAGTCTGAGAGCAGGACTCAGGAGTACATATAACGTACAGTGCACACTTTTGCTGCCAGAGTCAGTGCCACACTGCCATTGTTGTGACCACACTGACCACCAGTATAATAATATATTTTGTGATTGTCTGCTTAGGCCTCGGAGTACTAGTTGCAAGTTGCAACGTGACCTGAAGTGACCACCAGTTTAATAATCAATCACCACCAGTTTAATATATATATATATATATATATATATAATTGTATATAATATATATATATATATAATATTGTATACCACCTACCCGTGGTTTTTTTTTTTTTCATTCTTCTTTATACATACTACTATAGTAGCTTACTGTAGCAGTCTGCGGTGCTGTGCTGACCTGACAGTGTCCAGCAGGTCCGTCATCAGTCATTACATAATAAATATATATAGTACCTGTCCGGCTGCAGTACTAGTGATATTATATTGATTTCATCTCATTATCAATAATTTATCATCCAGTCTAGACTCTATATTAGCAGCAGACACAGTACGTTAGTCCACGGCTGTAGCTACCTCTGTGTCGGCACTCGGCAGTCCATCCATAATTGTATACCACCTACCCGTGTTTTTTTTTTTTTCTTTCTTCTTTGTACATACTACTATAGAGTATAGTAGCTTACTGTAGCAGTCTGCGGTGCTGCTGAGCTGACAGTGTCCAGCAGGTCCGTCATCAGTCATCATTACCTAATAAATATATTATCTACCTGTCCGGCTGCAGTACTAGTGATATTATATATACATACATATATATATTGATTTCATCTCATTATCAATCATCCAGTCTATATTAGCAGCAGACACAGTACGTTAGTCCACGGCTGTAGCTACCTCTGTGTCGGCACTCGGCTGTCCATCCATAATTGTATACCACCTACCCGTGGTTTTTTTTTCTTTCTTCTTTGTACATACTACTATAGTATAGTAGCTTACTGTAGCAGTCTGCGGTGCTGCTGAGCTGACAGTGTCCAGCAGGTCCGTCATCAGTCATCATTACCTAATAAATATATTATCTACCTGTCCGGCTGCAGTACTAGTGATATTATATATACATACATATATATATATTGATTTCATCTCATTATCAATCATCCAGTCTATATTAGCAGCAGACACAGTACGTTAGTCCACGGCTGTAGTTACCTCTGTGTCGGCACTCGGCAGTCCATCCATAATTGTATACCACCTACCCGTGGTTTTTTTTTTTCTTTCTTCTTTGTACATACTACTATAGTATAGTAGCTTACTGTAGCAGTCTGCGGTGCTGCTGAGCTGACAGTGTCCAGCAGGTCCGTCATCAGTCATCATTACCTAATAAATATATTATCTACCTGTCCGGCTGCAGTACTAGTGATATTATATATACATACATATATATATATATTGATTTCATCTCATTATCATCCAGTCTATATTAGCAGCAGACACAGTACGGTAGTCCACGGCTGTAGCTACCTCTGTGTCGGCACTCGGCAGTCCATCCATAATTGTATACCACCTACCCCTGGTTTTTTTTTTCTTTCTTCTTTGTACATACTACTATAGAGTATAGTAGCTTACTGTAGCAGTCTGCGGTGCTGCTGAGCTGACAGTGTCCAGCAGGTCCGTCATCAGTCATCATTACCTAATAAATATATTATCTACCTGTCCGGCTGCAGTACTAGTGATATTATATATACATACATATATATATTGATTTCATCTCATTATCAATCATCCAGTCTATATTAGCAGCAGACACAGTACGTTAGTCCACGGCTGTAGCTACCTCTGTGTCGGCACTCGGCAGTCCATCCATAATTGTATACCACCTACCCGTGTTTTTTTTTCTTTCTTTCTTCTATGTACATACTACTATAGTATAGTAGCTTACTGTAGCAGTCTGCGGTGCTGCTGAGCTGACAGTGTCCAGCAGGTCCGTCATCAGTCATCATTACCTAATAAATATATTATCTACCTGTCCGGCTGCAGTACTAGTGATATTATATATACATACATATATATATATTGATTTCATCTCATTATCAATCATCCAGTCTATATTAGCAGCAGACACAGTACGTTAGTCCACGGCTGTAGCTACCTCTGTGTCGGCACTCGGCAGTCCATCCATAATTGTATACCACCTACCCGTGGTTTTTTTTTTCTTTCTTCTTTGTACATACTACTATAGTATAGTAGCTTACTGTAGCAGTCTGCGGTGCTGCTGAGCTGACAGTGTCCAGCAGGTCCGTCATCAGTCATCATTACCTAATAAATATATTATCTACCTGTCCGGCTGCAGTACTAGTGATATTATATATACATACATATATATATATATATTGATTTCATCTCATTATCATCCAGTCTATATTAGCAGCAGACACAGTACGGTAGTCCACGGCTGTAGCTACCTCTGTGTCGGCACTCGGCAGTCCATCCATAAGTATACTAGTATCCATCCATCTCCATTGTTTACCTGAGGTGCCTTTTAGTTGTGCCTATTAAAATATGGAGAACAAAAATGTTGAGGTTCCAAAATTAGGGAAAGATCAAGATCCACTTCCACCTCGTGCTGAAGCTGCTGCCACTAGTCATGGCCGAGACGATGAAATGCCAGCAACGTCGTCTGCCAAGGCCGATGCCCAATGTCATAGTACAGAGCATGTCAAATCCAAAACACCAAATATCAGTAAAAAAAGGACTCCAAAACCTAAAATAAAATTGTCGGAGGAGAAGCGTAAACTTGCCAATATGCCATTTACCACACGGAGTGGCAAGGAACGGCTGAGGCCCTGGCCTATGTTCATGGCTAGTGGTTCAGCTTCACATGAGGATGGAAGCACTCAGCCTCTCGCTAGAAAACTGAAAAGACTCAAGCTGGCAAAAGCACCGCAAAGAACTGTGCGTTCTTCGAAATCCCAAATCCACAAGGAGAGTCCAATTGTGTCGGTTGCGATGCCTGACCTTCCCAACACTGGACGTGAAGAGCATGCGCCTTCCACCATTTGCATGCCCCCTGCAAGTGCTGGAAGGAGCACCCGCAGTCCAGTTCCTGATAGTCAGATTGAAGATGTCAGTGTTGAAGTACACCAGGATGAGGAGGATATGGGTGTTGCTGGCGCTGGGGAGGAAATTGACCAGGAGGATTCTGATGGTGAGGTGGTTTGTTTAAGTCAGGCACGCGGGGAGACACCTGTTGTCCGTGGGAGGAATAGGGCCATTGACAGGCCTGGTCAAAATACAAAAAAAATCAGCTCTTCGGTGTGGAAGTATTTCACCAGAAATGTGGACAACATTTGTCAAGCCGTGTTGCCTTTGTCAAGCTGTAATAAGTAGGGGTAAGGACGTTAACCACCTCGGAACATCCTCCCTTATTCGTCACCTGCAGCGCATTCATAATAAGTCAGTGACAAGTTCAAAAACTTTGGGTGACAGCGGAAGCAGTCCACTGACCAGTAAATCCCTTCCTCTTGTAACCAAGCTCACGCAAACCACCCCACCAACTCCCTCAGTGTCAATTTCCTCCTTACCCAGGAATGCCAATAGTCCTGCAGGCCATGTCACTGGCAATTCTGACGAGTCCTCTCCTGCCTGGGATTCCTCCGATGCATCCTTGAGTGTAATGCCTACTGCTGCTGGCGCTGCTGTTGTTGCTGCTGGGAGTCGATCGTCATCCCAGAGGGGAAGTCGTAAGCCCACTTGTACTACTTCCAGTAAGCAATTGACTGTCCAACAGTCCTTTGCGAGGAAGATGAAATATCACAGCAGTCATCCTGCTGCAAAGCGGATAACTGAGGCCTTGACAACTATGTTGGTGTTAGACGTGCGTCCGGTATCCGCCGTTAGTTCACAGGGAACTAGACAATTTATTGAGGCAGTGTGCCCCCGTTACCAAATACCATCTAGGTTCCACTTCTCTAGGCAGGCGATACCGAGAATGTACACGGACGTCAGAAAAAGACTCACCAGTGTCCTAAAAAATGCAGTTGTACCCAATGTCCACTTAACCACGGACATGTGGACAAGTGGAGCAGGGCAGGGTCAGGACTATATGACTGTGACAGCCCACTGGGTAGATGTATGGACTCCCGCCGCAAGAACAGCAGCGGCGGCACCAGTAGCAGCATCTCGCAAACGCCAACTCTTTCCTAGGCAGGCTACGCTTTGTATCACCGCTTTCCAGAATACGCACACAGCTGAAAACCTCTTACGGCAACTGAGGAAGATCATCGCGGAATGGCTTACCCCAATTGGACTCTCCTGTGGATTTGTGGCATCGGACAACGCCAGCAATATTGTGTGTGCATTAAATATGGGCAAATTCCAGCACGTCCCATGTTTTGCACATACCTTGAATTTGGTGGTGCAGAATTTTTTAAAAAACGACAGGGGCGTGCAAGAGATGCTGTCGGTGGCCAGAAGAATTGCGGGACACTTTCGGCGTACAGGCACCACGTACAGAAGACTGGAGCACCACCAAAAACTACTGAACCTGCCCTGCCATCATCTGAAGCAAGAAGTGGTAACGAGGTGGAATTCAACCCTCTATATGCTTCAGAGGTTGGAGGAGCAGCAAAAGGCCATTCAAGCCTATACAATTGAGCACGATATAGGAGGTGGAATGCACCTGTCTCAAGCGCAGTGGAGAATGATTTCAACGTTGTGCAAGGTTCTGATGCCCTTTGAACTTGCCACACGTGAAGTCAGTTCAGACACTGCCAGCCTGAGTCAGGTCATTCCCCTCATCAGGCTTTTGCAGAAGAAGCTGGAGACATTGAAGGAGGAGCTAACACGGAGCAATTCCGCTAGGCATGTGGGACTTGTGGATGGAGCCCTTAATTCGCTTAACAAGGATTCACGGGTGGTCAATCTGTTGAAATCAGAGCACTACATTTTGGCCACCGTGCTCGATCCTAGATTTAAAGCCTACCTTGGATCTCTCTTTCCGGCAGACACAAGTCTGCTGGGGTTCAAAGACCTGCTGGTGACAAAATTGTCAAGTCAAGCGGAACGCGACCTGTCAACATCTCCTCCTTCACATTCTCCCGCAACTGGGGGTGCGAGGAAAAGGCTCAGAATTCCGAGCCCACCCGCTGGCGGTGATGCAGGGCAGTCTGGAGCGACTGCTGATGCTGACATCTGGTCCGGACTGAAGGACCTGACAACGATTACGGACATGTCGTCTACTGTCACTGCATATGATTCTCTCACCATTGAAAGAATGGTGGAGGATTATATGAGTGACCGCATCCAAGTAGGCACGTCACACAGTCCGTACTTATACTGGCAGGAAAAAGAGGCAATTTGGAGGCCCTTGCACAAACTGGCTTTATTCTACCTAAGTTGCCCTCCCACAAGTGTGTACTCCGAAAGAGTGTTTAGTGCCGCCGCTCACCTTGTCAGCAATCGGCGTACGAGGTTACATCCAGAAAATGTGGAGAAGATGATGTTCATTACAATGAATTATAATCAATTCCTCCGTGGAGACATTGACCAGCAGCAATTGCCTCCACAAAGTACACAGGGAGCTGAGATGGTGGATTCCAGTGGGGACGAATTGATAATCTGTGAGGAGGGGGATGTACACTCTGATATATCGGAGGATGATGATGAGGTGGACATCTTGCCTCTGTAGAGCCAGTTTGTGCAAGGAGAGATTAATTGCTTCTTTTTTGGTGGGGGTCCAAACCAACCCGTCATTTCAGTCACAGTCGTGTGGCAGACCCTGTCACTGAAATGATGGGTTGGTTAAAGTGTGCATGTCCTGTTTATACAACATAAGGGTGGGTGGGAGGGCCCAAGGACAATTCCATCTTGCACCTCTTTTTTCTTTAATTTTTCTTTGCGTCATGTGCTGTTTGTGGAATGTTTTTTGGAAGGGCCATCCTGCGTGACACTGCAGTGCCACTCCTAGATGGGCCCGGTGTTTGTGTCGGCCACTAGGGTCGCTTATCTTACTCACACAGCTACCTCATTGCGCCTCTTTTTTTCTTTGCGTCATGTGCTGTTTGGGGAGGGTTTTTTGGATGGGCCATCCTGCGTGACACTGCGGTGCCACTCCTAGATGGGCACGGTGTTTGTGTCGGCCACTAGGGTCGCTTATCTTACTCACACAGCTACCTCATTGCGCCTCTTTTTTTCTTTGCGTCATCTGCTGTTTGGGGAGGGTTTTTTGGAAGGGCCATCCTGCGTGACACTGCAGTGCCACTCCTAGATGGGCACGGTGTTTGTGTCGGCCACTAGGGTCGCTTATCTTACTCACACAGCTACCTCATTGCGCCTCTTTTTTTCTTTGCGTCATGTGCTGTTTGGGGAGGGTTTTTTGGAAGGGCCATCCTGCGTGACACTGCAGTGCCACTCCTAGATGGGCCCGGTGTTTGTGTCGGCCACTAGGGTCGCTTATCTTACTCACACAGCTACCTCATTGCGCCTCTTTTTTTCTTTGCGTCATGTGCTGTTTGGGGAGGGTTTTTTGGAAGGGCCATCCTGCGTGACACTGCAGTGCCACTCCTAGATGGGCCCGGTGTTTGTGTCGGCCACTAGGGTCGCTTATCTTACTCACACAGCTACCTCATTGCGCCTCTTTTTTTCTTTGCGTCATGTGCTGTTTGGGGAGGGTTTTTTGGAAGGGCCATCCTGCGTGACACTGCAGTGCCACTCCTAGATGGGCACGGTGTTTGTGTCGGCCACTAGGGTCGCTTATCTTACTCACACAGCTACCTCATTGCGCCTCTTTTTTTCTTTGCGTCATGTGCTGTTTGGGGAGTGTTTTTTGGAAGGGCCATCCTGCGTGACACTGCAGTGCCACTCCTAGATGGGCCCGGTGTTTGTGTCGGCCACTAGGGTCGCTTATCTTACTCACACAGCTACCTCATTGCGCCTCTTTTTTTCTTTGCATCATGTGCTGTTTGGGGAGGGTTTTTTGGAAGGGCCATCCTGCGTGACACTGCAGTGCCACTCCTAGATGGGCCCGGTGTTTGTGTTGGCCACTAGGGTCGCTTATCTTACTCACACAGCTACCTCATTGCGCCTCTTTTTTTCTTTGCGTCATGTGCTGTTTGGGGAGTGTTTTTTGGAAGGGCCATCCTGCGTGACACTGCAGTGCCACTCCTAGATGGGCACGGTGTTTGTGTCGGCCACTAGGGTCGCTTAGCTTAGTCATCCAGCGACCTAGGTGCAAATTTTAGGACTAAAAATAATATTGTGAGGTGTGAGGTATTCAGAATAGACTGAAAATGAGTGGAAATTATGGTTTTTGAGGTTAATAATACTTTGGGATCAAAATGACCCCCAAATTCTATGATTTAAGCTGTTTTTTAGTGTTTTTAAAAAAAACACCCGAATCCAAAACACACCCGAATCCGACAAAAAAAATTCGGTGAGGTTTTGCCAAAACGCGGTCGAACCCAAAACACGGCCGCGGAACCGAACCCAAAACCAAAATACAAAACCCGAAAAATTTCAAGTGCACATCTCTAGTTCGGGCGCGCTCGGGTTAACCGAGCCATACGGGAGAATCCGAGTATGGCTCGGACCCGTCTAAAAAGGGTGAAGTTCGGGGGGGTTCGGTTTCTCGGAAACCGAACCCGCTCATCACTAATGGATAGTATACTTGGCGACACAGAGGTAGGTAGAGCAGTGGCCTACTGTACCGTACTGCTACTGGTGGTCAGCAAAATTATGCACTGTCCTCCTACTATATATACACTGCACCACTTAAATGCACCACAGGGATGGATGGATAGTATACTTAATGACACAGAGGTAGGTAGAGCAGTGGCCTACTGTACAGTACTGCTATATATTATATACTGGTGGTCAGCAAAATTATGCACTGTCCTCCTACTATATATACAGCGCACAACAACTAAAATGCACCACAGGTATGGATGGATAGTATACTTGACGACACAGAGGTAGGCAGAGCTGTGGACTACTGTACCGTACTGCTTTATATTATATACTGGTGGTCAGCAAAATTATGCACTGTCCTCCTACTATATATACACTGCACCACATAAATGCACCACAGGGATGGATGGATAGTATACTTGACGACACAGAGGTAGGTAGAGCTGTGGAATAGTGTACCGTACTGCTATATATAATATACTGGTGGTCAGCAAAATTATGCACTGTCCTCCTACTATATATACACTGCACCACTTAAATGCACCACAGGGATGGATGGATAGTATACTTGATGACACAGAGGTAGGTAGAGCAGTGGCCTACTGTACCGTACTGCTATATATTATATACTGGTGGTCAGCAAAATTACGCACTGTCCTCCTACTATATATACACTGCACAACAACTAAAATGCACCACAGGTATGGATGGATAGTATACTTGACAACACAGAGGTAGGTAGAGCAGTGGCCTACTGTACCATACTGCTATATATTATATACTGGTGGTCAGCAAAATTATGCACTGTCCTCCTACTATATATACACCGCACCACTTAAATGCACCACAGGGATGGATGGATAGTATACTTGACGACACAGAGGTAGGTAGAGCAGTGGTCTACTGTACCGAACTGCTATATATTATAATCTGGTGGTCAGCAAAATTATGCACTGTCCTCCTATTATATATACACCGCACCACTTAAATGCACCACAGGGATGGATGAATAGTATACTTGACGACACAGAGGTAGGTAGAGCAGTGGCCTACTGTACCGTACTGCTATATATTATATACTGGTGGTCAGCAAAATTATGCACTGTTCTACTACTATATGTACACTGCACCACTTAAATGCACTACAGGGATGGATGGATAGTATACTTGACGACACAGAGGTAGGTAGAGCAGTGGCCTACTGTACCGTACTGCTATATATTATATACTGGTGGTCAGCAAAATTATGCACTGTCCTCCTACTATATATACACTGCACAACAACTAAAATGCACCACAGAGATGGATGGATAGTATACTTGACAACACAGAGGTAGGTAGAGCTGTGGACTACTTTACCGTACTGCTATATATAATATACTGGTGGTCAGCAATATTATGCACTGTCCTCCTACTATATATACACCGCACCACTTAAATGCACCACAGGGATGGATGGATAGTAGTTATGTGCACCGGAAATTTTTTGGGTTTTGTGTTTTGGGTTTGGGTTCAGTTCCGCGGCCGTGTTTTGGGTTCGAACGCGTTTTGGCAAAACCTCACCAAATTTTTTTTGTCGGATTCGGTTGTGTTTTGGATTCGGGTGTTTTTTTCAAAAAACCCTAAAAAACAGCTTAAATCATAGAATTTGGGGGTCATTTTGATCCCATAGTATTATTAACCTCAATAACCATAATTTACACTCATTTCCAGTCTATTCTGAACACCTCACACATCACAATATTATTTTTAGTCCTAAAATTTGCACCGAGGTCGCTGGATGGCTAAGCTAAGCGACCCTAGTGGCCGACACAAACACCTGGCCCATCTAGGAGTGGCACTGCAGTGTCATGCAGGATGGCCCTTCAAAAAAATACTCCCCAAACAGCACATGACGCAAAGAAAAAAAGAGGAGCAATGAGGTAGCTGTGTGACTAAGCTAAGCGACCCAAGTGGCCGACACAAACACCTGGCCCATCTAGGAGTGGCACTGCAGTGTCACGCAGGATGGCCCTTCAAAAAAATACTCCCCAAACAGCACATGACGCAAAGAAAAAAAGAGGCGCAATGAGGTAGCTGTGTGACTAAGCTAAGCAACCCTAGTGGCCGACACAAACACCTGGCCCATCTAGGAGTGGCACTGCAGTGTCACGAAGGATGGCCCTTCAAAAAAATACTCCCCAAACAGCACATGACGCAAAAAAAAAAGTGGCGCAATGAGGTAGCTGTGTGACTAAGCTAAGCGACCCAAGTGGCCGACACAAACACCAGGCCCATCTAGGAGTGGCACTGCAGTGTCAGGCAGGATGGCCCTTCAAAAAAATACTCCCCAAACAGCACATGACGCAAAGAAAAAAATAGGCGCAATGAGGTAGCTGTGTGACTAAGCTAAGCGACCCTAGTGGCCGACACAAACACCTGGCCCATCTAGGAGTGGCACTGCAGTGTCAGGCAGGATGGCCCTTCAAAAAAATACTCCCCAAACAGCACATGACGCAAAGAAAAAAAGAGGCACAATGAGGTAGCTGTATGACTAAGCTAAGCGACCCTAGTGGCCGACACAAACACCTGGCCCATCTAGGAGTGGCACTGCAGTGTCAGGCAGGATGGCCCTTCAAAAAAATACTCCCCAAACAGCACATGACGCAAAGAAAAAAATAGGCGCAATGAGGTAGCTGTGTGACTAAGCTAAGCGACCCTAGTGGCCGACACAAACACCTGGCCCATCTAGGAGTGGCACTGCAGTGTCAGGCAGGATGGCCCTTCAAAAAAATACTCCCCAAACAGCACATGACGCAAAGAAAAAAAGAGGCGCAATGAGGTAGCTATGTGACTAAGCTCAGCGACCCTAGTGGCCGACACAAACACCTGGCCCATCTAGGAGTGGCACTGCAGTGTCAAGCAGGATGGCCCTTCAAAAAAATACTCCCCAAACAGCACATGACGCAAAGAAAAAAATAGGCGCAATGAGGTAGCTGTGTGACTAAGCTAAGCGACCCTAGTGGCCGACACAAACACCTGGCCCATCTAGGAGTGGCACTGCAGTGTCAGGCAGGATGGCCCTTCAAAAAAATACTCCCCAAACAGCACATGACGCAAAGAAAAAAAGAGGCACAATGAGGTAGCTGTATGACTAAGCTAAGCGACCCTAGTGGCCGACACAAACACCTGGCCCATCTAGGAGTGGCACTGCGGTGTCAGGCAGGATGGCCCTTCAAAAAAATACTCCCCAAACAGCACATGACGCAAAGAAAAAAAGAGGCGCACTTGCAGGGGGCGTGCAAGTGGTGGAAGGCGCAAGCTCTTCCCGTCCAGTGTTGGGAAGGTCAGGCATAGCAACCGACACAATTGGACTCTCCTTGGGGATTTGTGATTTCGAAGAACGCATAGTTCTTTGCTGTGCTTTTGCCAGCTTAAGTCTTTTCTTTTTTCTAGCGAGAGGATGAGTGCTTCCATCCTCATGTGAAGCTGAACCACTAGCCATGAACAAAGGCCAGGGCCTCAGCCGTTCCTTGCCACTCCGTGTCGTAAATGGCATATTGGCAAGTATACGCTTCTCCGCAGACGCTTTTAATTTTGATTTTTGGGTCATTTTACTGATCTTTTGTGTTTTGGATTTTACATGCTCTGTACTATGACATTGGGCATCGGCCTTGGCAGACGACGTTGATGGCATTTCATCGTCTCGGCCATGACTAATGGCAGCAGCTGCAGCACGAGGTGGAAGTGGATCTTGATCTTTCCTTATTTTTTTAACCTCCACATTTTTGTTCTCCATATTTTAATGCGCACAACTAAAAGCCACCACAGGTATACAATGTAGATGGATGGATAGTATAGTATTATATTACTTATGGACGACGAGTGCACTGACGACACAGAGGTAGGTACAGCCGTGGCCTACCGTACTGCTTATATATATAATATACTGTATAACGGACCTGGTGGACACTGTCAGCAGACTGATAAACTAGTATGAAGAAAAAAAAAGCCACCACAGGTATACAATGTAGATGGATGGATAGTATAGTATTATATTACTTATGGACGACGAGTGCACTGACGACACAGAGGTAGGTACAGCCGTGGCCTACCGTACTGCTTATATATATAATATACTGTATAACGGACCTGGTGGACACTGTCAGCAGACAGATAAACTGGTATGAAGAAAAAAAAAGCAACCACAGGTATACAATGTAGATGGATGGATTGTATAGTATTATATTACTTATGGACGACGAGTGCACTGACGACACAGAGGTAGGTACAGCCGTGGCCTACCGTACTGCTTATATATATAATATACTGTATAACGGACCTGGTGGACACTGTTAGCAGACTGATAAACTAGTATGAAGAAAAAAAAAGCCACCACAGGTATACAATGTAGATGGATGGATAGTATAGTATTATATTACTTATGGACGACGAGTGCACTGATGACACAGAGGTAGGTACAGCCGTGGCCTACCGTACTGCTTATATATATAATATACTGTATAACGGACCTGGTGGACACTGTCAGCAGACTGCTAAACAAGTATGAAGAAAAAAAAAGCAACCACAGGTATACAATGTAGATGGATGGATAGTATAGTATTATATTACTTATGGACGACGAGTGCACTGACGACACAGAGGTAGGTACAGCCGTGGCCTACCGTACTGCTTATATATATAATATACTGTATAACGGACCTGGTGGACACTGTCAGCAGACTGCTAAACTAGTATGAAGAAAAAAAAAGCAACCACAGGTATACAATGTAGATGGATGGATAGTATAGTATTATATTACTTATGGACGACGAGTGCACTGACGACACAGAGGTAGGTACAGCCGTGGCCTACCGTACAGCTTATATATATAATATACTGTATAACGGACCTGGTGGACACTGTCAGCAGACTGCTAAACTAGTATGAAGAAAAAAAAAGCCACCACAGGTATACAATGTAGATGGATGGATAGTATTGTATTATATTACTTATGGACGACGAGTGCACTGACGACACAGAGGTAGGTACAGCCGTGGCCTAGCGTACTGCTTTTATATATATATATATATATATATATATATATATATATAATATACTGTATAACGGACCTGGTGGACACTGTCAACAGACTGCTAAACTAGTATGAGGAAAAAAAAAGCCACCACAGGTATACAATGTAGATGGATGGATAGTATAGTATTATATTACTTATGGACGACGAGTGCACTGATGACACAGAGGTAGGTACAGCCGTGGCCTACCGTACTGCTTATATATATAATATACTGTATAACGGACCTGGTGGACACTGTCAGCAGACTGATAAACTAGTATGAAGAAAAAAAAAGCCACCACAGGTATACAATGTAGATGGATGGATAGTATAGTATTATATTACTTATGGACGACGAGTGCACTGATGACACAGAGGTAGGTACAGCCGTGGCCTACCGTACTGCTTATATATATAATATACTGTATAACGGACCTGGTGGACACTGTTAGCAGACTGATAAACTAGTATGAAGAAAAAAAAAGCCACCACAGGTATACAATGTAGATGGATGGATAGTATAGTATTATATTACTTTTGGACGACGAGTGCACTGACGAAACAGAGGTAGGTACAGCCGTGGCCTACCGTACTGCTAGATATATATAAAATAAATATAATATACTGTATAATAAATAATAACGGACCTGGTGGACACTGTCAGCAGACTGCTAAACTAGTATGAAGAAAAAAAAAGCCACCACAGACAGGAGTGTTTTTCAGGCAGACAAACGTATACTGGACTGGTGGTCACTGTCAGCAAAACTGTGCACTGTACTCCTGCTATAACTGCTCCCCAGTCCCCACAATTAGGCAGTGTGAGCAGTGCATTCAGCACAGATATATCATGCAGCAGTGCAGCACACTGAGTGAGCACAGATATGGTGGAGCGTTTTTTTTTCAGGCAGAGAAACAAACAAAGGATTAAACTCACTGGTGGTATAATCAAAACCCTGCACTGTACTCCCTAACAGCTGCTCCCCGTCCCCAATCCTCCCCACAATTATAAGTAAGTCACTCAGTCTTTATACTCAGTCTTTTTCTACTATAACGGAGAGGACACCAGCCACGTCCTCTCCCTATCAATCTCAATGCACGTGTGAAAATGGTGGCGACGCGCGGCTCCTTATATAGAATCCGAATCTCGCGAGAATCCGACTGCGGGATGATGACGTTCGGGCGCGCTCGGGTTAACCGAGCAAGGTGGGAGGATCCGAGTCGCTCGGACCCGTGAAAAAAAAGGTGAAGTTCGGGCGGGTTTCGGATCCCGAGGATCCGAACCCGCTCATCACTAATGGATAGTATACTTGACGACACAGAGGTAGGTAGAGCAGTGGCCTACTGTACCGTACTGCTATATATTATATACTGGTGGTCAGCAAAATTGTGCACTGTCCTCCTACTATATATACACTGCACAACAACTAAAATGCACCACAGGTATGGATGGATAGTATTCTTGATGACACAGAGGTAGGTAGAGCAGTGGCCTACTGTACCGTACTGCTATATATTATATACCGGTGGTCAGAAAAATTATGCACTGTCCTCCTACTATATATACACTGCACCACTTAAATGCACAACAGGGATGGATGGATAGTATACTTGACGACACAGAGGTAGGTAGAGCAGTGGCCTACTGTACCGTACTGCTACTGGTGGTCAGCAAAATGATGCACTGTCCTCCTACTATATATACACTGCACCACTTAAATGCACCACAGGGATGGATGGATAGTATACTTAATGACACAGAGGTAGGTAGAGCAGTGGCCTACTGTACCGTACTGCTATATATTATATACTGGTGGTCAGCAAAATGATGCACTGTCCTCCTACTATATATACAGCGCAGAACAACTAAAATGCACCACAGGTATGGATGGATAGTATACTTGACGACACAGAGGTAGGCAGAGCCGTGGACTACTGTACCATACTGCTATATATTATATACTTGTGGTCAGCAAAATTATGCACTGTCCTCCTACTATATATACACCGCACCACATAAATGCACCACAGGGATGGATGGATAGTATACTTGACGACACAGAGGTAGGTAGAGCAGTGGCCTACTGTACCGTACTGCTATATATTATATACTGGCGGTCAGCAAAATTATGCACTGTCCTCCTACTATATATACACCGCACCACTTAAATGCACCACAGGGATGGATGGATAGTATACTTGATGACACAGAGGTAGGTAGAGCAGTGGCCTACTGTACCGTACTGCTATATATTATATACTGGTGGTCAGCAAAATTATGCACTGTCCTACTACTATATGTACACTGCACCACTTAAATGCACCACAGGGATGGATGGATAGTTAACTTGATGACACAGGGGTAGGTAGAGCAGTGGCCTACTGTACCGTACTGCTATATATTATATACTGGTGGTCAGCAAAATTATGCACTCTCCTCCTACTATATATACACCGCACAACAACTAAAATGCACCACAGGTATGGATGGATAGTATACTTGATGACACAGAGGTAGGTGGAGCTGTGGACTACTGTACCGTACTGCTATATATAATATACCGGTGGTCAGCAAAATTATGCACTGTCTTCCTACTATATATACACCGCACCACTTAAATGCACCACAGGGATGGATGGATAGTATACTTGACGACACAGAGGTAGGTAGAGCTGTGGCCTACTGTACCGTACTGCTATATATTATATACTGGTGGTCAGCAAAATTATGCACTGTCCTCCTACTATATATACACCGCACCACTTAAATGCACCACAGGGATGGATGGATAGTATACTTGACGACACCGAGGTAGGTAGAGCAGTGGCCTACTGTACCGTACTGCTATATATTATATACTGGTGGTCAGCAAAATTATGCACTGTCCTCCTACTATATATACACTGCACAACAACTAAAATGCACCACAGGTATGGATGGATAGTATACTTGACAACACAGAGGTAGGTAGAGCAGTGGCCTACTGTACCATACTGCTATATATTATTTACTGGTGGTCAGCAAAATTATGCACTGTCCTCCTACTATATATACACCGCACCACTTAAATGCACCACAGGGATGGATGGATGGTATACTTGATGACACAGAGGTAGGTAGAGCAGTGGCCTACTGTACCGAACTGCTATATATTATATACTGGTGGTCAGCAAAATTATGCACTGTCCTACTACTATATGTACACTGCACCACTTAAATGCACCACAGGGATGGATGGATAGTATACTTGATGACACAGGGGTAGGTAAAGTACTGGCCTACTGTACCGTACTGCTATATATTATATACTGGTTGTCTGCAAAATTATGCACTGTCCTCCTACTTTATATACACCACAAAACTACTAAAATGCACCACAGGTATGGATGGATAGTATACTTGACGACACAGAGGTAGGTAGAGCACTGGCCTACTGTACCATACTGCTATATATTATATACTTGTGGTCAGCAAAATTATGCACTGTCCTCCTACAATATATACACCGCACCACATAAATGCACCACAGGGATGGATGGATAGTAAACTTGACGACACAGAGGTAGGTAGAGCAGTGGCCTACTGTACCGTACTGCTACTGGTGGTCAGCAAAATGATGCACTGTCCTCCTACTATATATACACTGCACCACTTAAATGCACCACAGGGATGGATGGATAGTATACTTAATGACACAGAGGTAGGTAGAGCAGTGGCCTACTGTACCGTACTGCTATATATTATATACTGGCGGTCAGCAAAATTATGCACTGTCCTCCTACTATATATACACCGCACCACTTAAATGCACCACAGGGATGGATGGATAGTATACTTGATGACACAGAGGTAGGTAGAGCAGTGGCCTACTGTACCGTACTGCTATATATTATATACTGGTGGTCAGCAAAATTATGCACTCTCCTACTACTATATGTACACTGCACCACTTAAATGCACCACAGGGATGGATGGATAGTTAACTTGATGACACAGGGGTAGGTAGAGCAGTGGCCTACTGTACCGTACTGCTATATATTATATACTGGTGGTCAGCAAAATTATGCACTCTCCTCCTACTATATATACACCGCACAACAACTAAAATGCACCACAGGTATGGATGGATAGTATACTTGATGACACAGAGGTAGGTGGAGCTGTGGACTACTGTACCGTACTGCTATATATAATATACCGGTGGTCAGCAAAATTATGCACTGTCTTCCTACTATATATACACCGCACCACTTAAATGCACCACAGGGATGGATGGATAGTTTACTTGACGACACCGAGGTAGGTAGAGCAGTGGCCTACTGTACCGTACTGCTATATATTATATACTGGTGGTCAGCAAAATTATGCACTGTCCTCCTACTATATATACACTGCACAACAACTAAAATGCACCACAGGTATGGATGGATAGTATACTTGACAACACAGAGGTAGGTAGAGCAGTGGCCTACTGTACCATACTGCTATATATTATATACTGGTGGTCAGCAAAATTATGCACTGTCCTCCTACTATATATACACCGAACCACTTAAATGCACCACAGGGATGGATGGATAGTATACTTGATGGCACAGGGGTAGGTAGAGCAGTGGCCTACTGTACCGTACTGCTATATATTATATACTGGTGGTCAGCAAAATTATGCACTGTCCTATTACTATATGTACACTGCACCACTTAAATACACCACAGGGATAGATGGATAGTATACTTGATGACACAGGGGTAGGTAGAGCAGTGGCCTACTGTACCGTACTGCTATATATTATATACTGGTGGTCAGCAAAATTATGCACTGTCCTCCTACTATATATACACCGCACCACTTAAATGCACCACAGGGATGGATGGATAGTATACTTGATGGCACAGGGGTAGGTAGAGCAGTGGCCTACTGTACCGTACTGCTATATATTATATACTGGTGGTCAGCAAAATTATGCACTGTCCTATTACTATATGTACACTGCACCACTTAAATACACCACAGGGATAGATGGATAGTATACTTGATGACACAGGGGTAGGTAGAGCAGTGGCCTACTGTACCGTACTGCTATATATTATATACTGGTGGTCAGCAAAATTATGCACTGTCCTCCTACTATATATACACCGCACCACTTAAATGCACCACAGGGATGGATGGATAGTATACTTGATGGCACAGGGGTAGGTAGAGCAGTGGCCTACTGTACCGTACTGCTATATATTATATACTGGTGGTCAGCAAAATTATGCACTGTCCTACTACTATATGTACACTGCACCACTTAAATGCACCACAGGGATGGATGGATAGTATACTTGACGAAACAGAGGTAGGTAGAGCTGTGGATTAGTGTACCGTACTGCTATATATAATATACTGGTGGTCAGCAAAATTATGCACTATCCTCCTACTATATATACACTGCACCACTTGAATGCACCACTGGGATGGATGGATAGTATACTTGACGACACAGAGGTAGGTGGAGCAGTGGCCTACTGTACCGAACTGCTATATATTATATACTGGTGGTCAGCAAAATTATGCACTGTCCTCCTACTATATATACACCGCATAACAACTAAAATGCACCACAGGTATGGATGGATAGTATACTTGACAACACAGAGGTAGGTAGAGCAGTGGCCTACTGTACCGTACTGCTATATATTATATACTGGTGGTCAGCAAAATTATGCACTGTCCTCCTACTATATATACACTGCACAACAACTAAAATGCACCACAGGTATGGATGGATAGTATACTTGACAACACAGAGGTAGGTAGAGCAGTGGCCTACTGTACCATACTGCTATATATTATATACTGGTGGTCAGCAAAATTATGCACTGTCCTCCTACTATATATACACCGCACCACTTAAATGCACCACAGGGATGGATGGATAGTATACTTGATGGCACAGGGGTAGGTAGAGCAGTGGCCTACTGTACCGTACTGCTATATATTATATACTGGTGGTCAGCAAAATTATGCACTGTCCTATTACTATATGTACACTGCACCACTTAAATACACCACAGGGATAGATGGATAGTATACTTGATGACACAGGGGTAGGTAGAGCAGTGGCCTACTGTACCGTACTGCTATATATTATATACTGGTGGTCAGCAAAATTATGCACTGTCCTCCTACTATATATACACCGCACCACTTAAATGCACCACAGGGATGGATGGATAGTATACTTGATGGCACAGGGGTAGGTAGAGCAGTGGCCTACTGTACCGTACTGCTATATATTATATACTGGTGGTCAGCAAAATTATGCACTGTCCTATTACTATATGTACACTGCACCACTTAAATACACCACAGGGATAGATGGATAGTATACTTGATGACACAGGGGTAGGTAGAGCAGTGGCCTACTGTACCGTACTGCTATATATTATATACTGGTGGTCAGCAAAATTATGCACTGTCCTCCTACTATATATACACCGCACCACTTAAATGCACCACAGGGATGGATGGATAGTATACTTGATGGCACAGGGGTAGGTAGAGCAGTGGCCTACTGTACCGTACTGCTATATATTATATACTGGTGGTCAGCAAAATTATGCACTGTCCTACTACTATATGTACACTGCACCACTTAAATGCACCACAGGGATGGATGGATAGTATACTTGACGAAACAGAGGTAGGTAGAGCTGTGGATTAGTGTACCGTACTGCTATATATAATATACTGGTGGTCAGCAAAATTATGCACTATCCTCCTACTATATATACACTGCACCACTTGAATGCACCACTGGGATGGATGGATAGTATACTTGACGACACAGAGGTAGGTGGAGCAGTGGCCTACTGTACCGAACTGCTATATATTATATACTGGTGGTCAGCAAAATTATGCACTGTCCTCCTACTATATATACACCGCATAACAACTAAAATGCACCACAGGTATGGATGGATAGTATACTTGACAACACAGAGGTAGGTAGAGCAGTGGCCTACTGTACCGTACTGCTATATATTATATACTGGCGGTCAGCAAATATATGCACTGTCCTCCTACTATATATACACCGCACTACATAAATGCACCACAGGGATGTATGGATAGTATACTTGACGACACAGAGGTAGGTAGAGCAGTGGACTACTGTACCGTACTGCTATATATTATAGTCTGGCGGTTAGCAAAATTATGCACTGCCCTCCTACTATATATACACCGCACCACTTAAATGCACCACAGGGATTGATGGATAGTATACTTGACGACACAGAGGTAGGTAGAGCAGTGGCCTACTGTACCGTACTGCTAATATATTATATACCGGTGGTCAGCAAAATTATGCACTGTCCTACTACTATATGTACACTGCACCACTTAAATGCACCACAGGTATGGATGGATAGTATACTTGACAACACAGAGGTAGGTAGAGCAGTGGCCTACTGTACCATACTGCTATATATTATATACTGGTGGTCAGCAAAGTTATGCACTGTCCTCCTACTATATATACACCGCACCACTTAAATGCACCACAGGGATGGATGGATAGTATACTTGATGACACAGAGGTAGGTAGAGCAGTGGCCTACTGTACCGTACTGCTAAATATTATATACTGGTGGTCAGCAAAATTATGCACTGTCCTACTACTATATGTACACTGCACCACTTAAATGCACCACAGGGATGGATGGATAGTTAACTTGATGACACAGGGGTAGGTAGAGCAGTGGCCTACTGTACCGTACTGCTATATATTATATACTGGTGGTCAGCAAAATTATGCACTGTCCTACTACTATATGTACACTGCACCACTTAAATGCACCCCAGGGATGGATGGATCTAATACTTGATGACACAGGGGTAGGTAGAGCAGTGGCCTACTGTACCGTACTGCTATATATTATATACTGGTGGTCAGCAAAATTTTGCACTGTCCTCCTACTTTATATACACCGCAAAACAACTAAAATGCACCACAGGTATGGATGGATAGTATACTTGATGACACAGAGGTAGGTAGAGCTGTGGATTAGTGTACCGTACTGCTATATATAATATACTGGTGGTCAGCAAAATTATGCACTGTCCTCCTACTATATATACACTGCACCACTTGAATGCACCACTGGGATGGATGGATAGTATACTTGACAACACAGAGGTAGGTAGAGCAGTGGCCTACTGTACCGTACTGCTATATATTATATACTGGCGGTCAGCAAATTTATGCACTGTCCTCCTACTATATATACACCGCACCACATAAATACACCACAGGGATGTATGGATAGTATACTTGACGACACAGAGGTAGGTAGAGCAGTGGACTACTGTACCGTACTGCTATATATTATAGTCTGGCGGTTAGCAAAATTATGCACTGCCCTCCTACTATATATACACCGCACCACTTAAATGCACCACAGGGATTGATGGTTAGTATACTTGACGACACAGAGGTAGGTAGAGCAGTGGCCTACTGTACCGTACTGCTATGTATTATATACCGGTGGTCAGCAAAATTATGCACTGTCCTCCTACTATATATACACTGCACCACTTAAATGCACCACAGGGATGGATGGATAGTATACTTGACAACACAGAGGTAGGTAGAGAAGTGGCCTACTGTACCGTACTGCTATATATTATATACTGGTGGTCAGCAAAATTATGCACTGTCCTCCTACTATATATACACTGCACAACAATTAAAATGCACCACAGGGATGGATGGATAGTATACTTGACAACACAGAGGTAGGTAAAGCTTTTGACTACTTTACCGTACTGCTATATATAATATACTGGTGGTCAGCAATATTATGCACTGTCCTCCTACTATATATACACAGCACCACTTAAATGCACCACAGGGATGGATGGATAGTATACTTGACGACACAGAGGTAGGTAGAGCAGTGGCCTACTGTACCGTACTGCTATATATTATTTACTGGTGGTCAGCAAAATTATGCACTGTCCTCCTACTATATATACACTGCACCACTTAAATGCACCACAGGGATGGATGGATAGTATACTTGATGACACAGAGGTAGGTAGAGCAGTGGCCTACTGTACCATACTGCTATATATTATATACTGGTGGTCAGCAAAATTACGCACTGTCCTCCTACTATATATACACTGCACAACAACTAAAATGCACCACAGGTATGGATGGATAGTATACTTGAAAACACAGAGGTAGGTAGAGCAGTGGCCTACTGTACCATACTGCTATATATTATTTACTGGTGGTCAGCAAAATTATGCACTGTCCTCCTACTATATATACACCGCACCACTTAAATGCACCACAGGGATGGATGGATGGTATACTTGATGACACAGAGGTAGGTAGAGCAGTGGCCTACTGTACCGAACTGCTATATATTATATACTGGTGGTCAGCAAAATTATGCACTGTCCTACTACTATATGTACACTGCACCACTTAAATGCACCACAGGGATGGATGGATAGTATACTTGATGACACAGGGGTAGGTAAAGTACTGGCCTACTGTACCGTACTGCTATATATTATATACTGGTTGTCTGCAAAATTATGCACTGTCCTCCTACTTTATATACACCACAAAACTACTAAAATGCACCACAGGTATGGATGGATAGTATACTTGACGACACAGAGGTAGGTAGAGCACTGGCCTACTGTACCATACTGCTATATATTATATACTTGTGGTCAGCAAAATTATGCACTGTCCTCCTACTATATATACACCGCACCACATAAATGCACCACAGGGATGGATGGATAGTATACTTGACGACACAGAGGTAGGTAGAGCAGTGGCCTACTGTACCGTACTGCTACTGGTGGTCAGCAAAATGATGCACTGTCCTCCTACTATATATACACTGCACCACTTAAATGCACCACAGGGATGGATGGATAGTATACTTAATGACACAGAGGTAGGTAGAGCAGTGGCCTACTGTACCGTACTGCTATATATTATATACTGGCGGTCAGCAAAATTATGCACTGTCCTCCTACTATATATACACCGCACCACTTAAATGCACCACAGGGATGGATGGATAGTATACTTGATGACACAGAGGTAGGTAGAGCAGTGGCCTACTGTACCGTACTGCTATATATTATATACTGGTGGTCAGCAAAATTATGCACTGTCCTACTACTATATGTACACTGCACCACTTAAATGCACCACAGGGATGGATGGATAGTTAACTTGATGACACAGGGGTAGGTAGAGCAGTGGCCTACTGTACCGTACTGCTATATATTATATACTGGTGGTCAGCAAAATTATGCACTCTCCTCCTACTATATATACACCGCACAACAACTAAAATGCACCACAGGTATGGATGGATAGTATACTTGATGACACAGAGGTAGGTGGAGCTGTGGACTACTGTACCGTACTGCTATATATAATATACCGGTGGTCAGCAAAATTATGCACTGTCTTCCTACTATATATACACCGCACCACTTAAATGCACCACAGGGATGGATGGATAGTATACTTGACGACACAGAGGTAGGTAGAGCTGTGGCCTACTGTACCGTACTGCTATATATTATATACTGGTGGTCAGCAAAATTATGCACTGTCCTCCTACTATATATACACCGCACCACTTAAATGCACCACAGGGATGGATGGATAGTTTACTTGACGACACCGAGGTAGGTAGAGCAGTGGCCTACTGTACCGTACTGCTATATATTATATACTGGTGGTCAGCAAAATTATGCACTGTCCTCCTACTATATATACACTGCACAACAACTAAAATGCACCACAGGTATGGATGGATAGTATACTTGACAACACAGAGGTAGGTAGAGCAGTGGCCTACTGTACCATACTGCTATATATTATATACTGGTGGTCAGCAAAATTATGCACTGTCCTCCTACTATATATACACCGCACCACTTAAATGCACCACAGGGATGGATGGATAGTATACTTGATGGCACAGGGGTAGGTAGAGCAGTGGCCTACTGTACCGTACTGCTATATATTATATACTGGTGGTCAGCAAAATTATGCACTGTCCTATTACTATATGTACACTGCACCACTTAAATACACCACAGGGATAGATGGATAGTATACTTGATGACACAGGGGTAGGTAGAGCAGTGGCCTACTGTACCGTACTGCTATATATTATATACTGGTGGTCAGCAAAATTATGCACTGTCCTCCTACTATATATACACCGCACCACTTAAATGCACCACAGGGATGGATGGATAGTATACTTGATGGCACAGGGGTAGGTAGAGCAGTGGCCTACTGTACCGTACTGCTATATATTATATACTGGTGGTCAGCAAAATTATGCACTGTCCTCCTACTATATATACACCGCACCACTTAAATGCACCACAGGGATGGATGGATAGTTTACTTGATGGCACAGGGGTAGGTAGAGCAGTGGCCTACTGTACCGTACTGCTATATATTATATACTGGTGGTCAGCAAAATTATGCACTGTCCTACTACTATATGTACACTGCACCACTTAAATGCACCACAGGGATGGATGGATAGTTAACTTGATGACACAGGGGTAGGTAGAGCAGTGGCCTACTGTACCGTACTGCTATATATTATATACTGGTGGTCAGCAAAATTATGCACTGTCCTACTACTATATGTACACTGCACCACTTAAATGCACCCCAGGGATGGATGGATCTAATACTTGATGACACAGGGGTAGGTAGAGCCGTGGCCTACTGTACCGTACTGCTATATATTATATACTGGTGGTCAGCAAAATTTTGCACTGTCCTCCTACTTTATATACACCGCAAAACAACTAAAATGCACCACAGGTATGGATGGATAGTATACTTGATGACACAGAGGTAGGTAGAGCTGTGGATTAGTGTACCGTACTGCTATATATAATATACTGGTGGTCAGCAAAATTATGCACTGTCCTCCTACTATATATACACTGCACCACTTGAATGCACCACTGGGATGGATGGATAGTATACTTGACGACACAGAGGTAGGTGGAGCAGTGGCCTACTGTACCGTACTGCTATATATTATATACTGGTGGTCAGCAAAATTATGCACTGTCCTCCTACTATATATACACCGCAGAACAACTAAAATGCACCACAGGTATGGATGGATAGTATACTTGACAACACAGAGGTAGGTAGAGCAGTGGCCTACTGTACCGTACTGCTATATATTATATACTGGCGGTCAGCAAATTTATGCACTGTCCTCCTACTATATATACACCGCACCACATAAATACACCACAGGGATGTATGGATAGTATACTTGACGACACAGAGGTAGGTAGAGCAGTGGACTACTGTACCGTACTGCTATATATTATAGTCTGGCGGTTAGCAAAATTATGCACTGCCCTCCTACTATATATACACCGCACCACTTAAATGCACCACAGGGATTGATGGTTAGTATACTTGACGACACAGAGGTAGGTAGAGCAGTGGCCTACTGTACCGTACTGCTATGTATTATATACCGGTGGTCAGCAAAATTATGCACTGTCCTCCTACTATATATACACTGCACCACTTAAATGCACCACAGGGATGGATGGATAGTATACTTGACAACACAGAGGTAGGTAGAGAAGTGGCCTACTGTACCGTACTGCTATATATTATATACTGGTGGTCAGCAAAATTATGCACTGTCCTCCTACTATATATACACTGCACAACAATTAAAATGCACCACAGGGATGGATGGATAGTATACTTGACAACACAGAGGTAGGTAAAGCTTTTGACTACTTTACCGTACTGCTATATATAATATACTGGTGGTCAGCAATATTATGCACTGTCCTCCTACTATATATACACAGCACCACTTAAATGCACCACAGGGATGGATGGATAGTATACTTGACGACACAGAGGTAGGTAGAGCAGTGGCCTACTGTACCGTACTGCTATATATTATTTACTGGTGGTCAGCAAAATTATGCACTGTCCTCCTACTATATATACACTGCACCACTTAAATGCACCACAGGGATGGATGGATAGTATACTTGATGACACAGAGGTAGGTAGAGCAGTGGCCTACTGTACCATACTGCTATATATTATATACTGGTGGTCAGCAAAATTACGCACTGTCCTCCTACTATATATACACTGCACAACAACTAAAATGCACCACAGGTATGGATGGATAGTATACTTGAAAACACAGAGGTAGGTAGAGCAGTGGCCTACTGTACAATACTGCTATATATTATTTACTGGTGGTCAGCAAAATTATGCACTGTCCTCCTACTATATATACACCGCACCACTTAAATGCACCACAGGGATGGATGGATGGTATACTTGATGACACAGAGGTAGGTAGAGCAGTGGCCTACTGTACCGAACTGCTATATATTATATACTGGTGGTCAGCAAAATTATGCACTGTCCTACTACTATATGTACACTGCACCACTTAAATGCACCACAGGGATGGATGGATAGTATACTTGATGACACAGGGGTAGGTAAAGTACTGGCCTACTGTACCGTACTGCTATATATTATATACTGGTTGTCTGCAAAATTATGCACTGTCCTCCTACTTTATATACACCACAAAACTACTAAAATGCACCACAGGTATGGATGGATAGTATACTTGACGACACAGAGGTAGGTAGAGCACTGGCCTACTGTACCATACTGCTATATATTATATACTTGTGGTCAGCAAAATTATGCACTGTCCTCCTACTATATATACACCGCACCACATAAATGCACCACAGGGATGGATGGATAGTATACTTGACGACACAGAGGTAGGTAGAGCAGTGGCCTACTGTACCGTACTGCTATATATTATATACTGGCGGTCAGCAAAATTATGCACTGTCCTCCTACTATATATACACCGCACCACTTAAATGCACCACAGGGATGGATGGATAGTATACTTGATGACACAGAGGTAGGTAGAGCAGTGGCCTACTGTACCGTACTGCTATATATTATATACTGGTGGTCAGCAAAATTATGCACTGTCCTACTACTATATGTACACTGCACCACTTAAACGCACCACAGGGATGGATGGATAGTTAACTTGATGACACAGGGGTAGGTAGAGCAGTGGCCTACTGTACCGTACTGCTATATATTATATACTGGTGGTCAGCAAAATTATGCACTCTCCTCCTACTATATATACACCGCACAACAACTAAAATGCACCACAGGTATGGATGGATAGTATACTTGATGACACAGAGGTAGGTGGAGCTGTGGACTACTGTACCGTACTGCTATATATAATATACCGGTGGTCAGCAAAATTATGCACTGTCTTCCTACTATATATACACCGCACCACTTAAATGCACCACAGGGATGGATGGATAGTATACTTGACGACACAGAGGTAGGTAGAGCTGTGGCCTACTGTACCGTACTGCTATATATTATATACTGGTGGTCAGCAAAATTATGCACTGTCCTCCTATTATATATACACCGCACCACTTAAATGCACCACAGGGATGGATGGATAGTATACTTGACGACACCGAGGTAGGTAGAGCAGTGGCCTACTGTACCGTACTGCTATATATTATATACTGGTGGTCAGCAAAATTATGCACTGTCCTCCTACTATATATACACCGCACCACTTAAATGCACCACAGGGATGGATGGATAGTATACTTGATGGCACAGGGGTAGGTAGAGCAGTGGCCTACTGTACCGTACTGCTATATATTATATACTGGTGGTCAGCAAAATTATGCACTGTCCTACTACTATATGTACACTGCACCACTTAAATGCACCACAGGGATGGATGGATAGTATACTTGACGAAACAGAGGTAGGTAGAGCTGTGGATTAGTGTACCGTACTGCTATATATAATATACTGGTGGTCAGCAAAATTATGCACTATCCTCCTACTATATATACACTGCACCACTTGAATGCACCACTGGGATGGATGGATAGTATACTTGACGACACAGAGGTAGGTGGAGCAGTGGCCTACTGTACCGAACTGCTATATATTATATACTGGTGGTCAGCAAAATTATGCACTGTCCTCCTACTATATATACACCGCATAACAACTAAAATGCACCACAGGTATGGATGGATAGTATACTTGACAACACAGAGGTAGGTAGAGCAGTGGCCTACTGTACCGTACTGCTATATATTATATACTGGCGGTCAGCAAATTTATGCACTGTCCTCCTACTATATATACACCGCACTACATAAATGCACCACAGGGATGTATGGATAGTATACTTGACGACACAGAGGTAGGTAGAGCAGTGGACTACTGTACCGTACTGCTATATATTATAGTCTGGCGGTTAGCAAAATTATGCACTGCCCTCCTACTATATATACACCGCACCACTTAAATGCACCACAGGGATTGATGGATAGTATACTTGACGACACAGAGGTAGGTAGAGCAGTGGCCTACTGTACCGTACTGCTATATATTATATACCGGTGGTCAGCAAAATTATGCACTGTCCTACTACTATATGTACACTGCACCACTTAAATGCACCACAGGTATGGATGGATAGTATACTTGACAACACAGAGGTAGGTAGAGCAGTGGCCTACTGTACCATACTGCTATATATTATATACTGGTGGTCAGCAAAGTTATGCACTGTCCTCCTACTATATATACACCGCACCACTTAAATGCACCACAGGGATGGATGGATAGTATACTTGATGACACAGAGGTAGGTAGAGCAGTGGCCTACTGTACCGTACTGCTATATATTATATACTGGTGGTCAGCAAAATTATGCACTGTCCTACTACTATATGTACACTGCACCACTTAAATGCACCACAGGGATGGATGGATAGTTAACTTGATGACACAGGGGTAGGTAGAGCAGTGGCCTACTGTACCGTACTGCTATATATTATATACTGGTGGTCAGCAAAATTATGCACTGTCCTACTACTATATGTACACTGCACCACTTAAATGCACCCCAGGGATGGATGGATCTAATACTTGATGACACAGGGGTAGGTAGAGCCGTGGCCTACTGTACCGTACTGCTATATATTATATACTGGTGGTCAGCAAAATTTTGCACTGTCCTCCTACTTTATATACACCGCAAAACAACTAAAATGCACCACAGGTATGGATGGATAGTATACTTGATGACACAGAGGTAGGTAGAGCTGTGGATTAGTGTACCGTACTGCTATATATAATATACTGGTGGTCAGCAAAATTATGCACTGTCCTCCTACTATATATACACTGCACCACTTGAATGCACCACTGGGATGGATGGATAGTATACTTGACGACACAGAGGTAGGTGGAGCAGTGGCCTACTGTACCGTACTGCTATATATTATATACTGGTGGTCAGCAAAATTATGCACTGTCCTACTACTATATGTACACTGCACCACTTAAATGCACCACAGGGATGGATGGATAGTTAACTTGATGACACAGGGGTAGGTAGAGCCGTGGCCTACTGTACCGTACTGCTATATATAATATACTGGTGGTCAGCAAAATTTTGCACTGTCCTCCTACTTTATATACACCGCAAAACAACTAAAATGCACCACAGGTATGGATGGATAGTATACTTGATGACACAGAGGTAGGTAGAGCTGTGGATTAGTGTACCGTACTGCTATATATAATATACTGGTGGTCAGCAAAATTATGCACTGTCCTCCTACTATATATACACTGCACCACTTGAATGCACCACTGGGATGGATGGATAGTATACTTGACGACACAGAGGTAGGTGGAGCAGTGGCCTACTGTACCGTACTGCTATATATTATATACTGGTGGTCAGCAAAATTATGCACTGTCCTCCTACTATATATACACCGCAGAACAACTAAAATGCACCACAGGTATGGATGGATAGTATACTTGACAACACAGAGGTAGGTAGAGCAGTGGCCTACTGTACCGTACTGCTATATATTATATACTGGCGGTCAGCAAATTTATGCACTGTCCTCCTACTATATATACACCGCACCACATAAATACACCACAGGGATGTATGGATAGTATACTTGACGACACAGAGGTAGGTAGAGCAGTGGACTACTGTACCGTACTGCTATATATTATAGTCTGGCGGTTAGCAAAATTATGCACTGCCCTCCTACTATATATACACCGCACCACTTAAATGCACCACAGGGATTGATGGTTAGTATACTTGACGACACAGAGGTAGGTAGAGCAGTGGCCTACTGTACCGTACTGCTATGTATTATATACCGGTGGTCAGCAAAATTATGCACTGTCCTCCTACTATATATACACTGCACCACTTAAATGCACCACAGGGATGGATGGATAGTATACTTGACAACACAGAGGTAGGTAGAGCAGTGGCCTACTGTACCGTACTGCTATATATTATATACTGGTGGTCAGCAAAATTATGCACTGTCCTCCTACTATATATACACTGCACAACAATTAAAATGCACCACAGGGATGGATGGATAGTATACTTGACAACACAGAGGTAGGTAAAGCTTTTGACTACTTTACCGTACTGCTATATATAATATACTGGTGGTCAGCAATATTATGCACTGTCCTCCTACTATATATACACAGCACCACTTAAATGCACCACAGGGATGGATGGATAGTATACTTGACGACACAGAGGTAGGTAGAGCAGTGGCCTACTGTACCGTACTGCTATATATTATTTACTGGTGGTCAGCAAAATTATGCACTGTCCTCCTACTATATATACACTGCACCACTTAAATGCACCACAGGGATGGATGGATAGTATACTTGATGACACAGAGGTAGGTAGAGCAGTGGCCTACTGTACCATACTGCTATATATTATATACTGGTGGTCAGCAAAATTACGCACTGTCCTCCTACTATATATACACTGCACAACAACTAAAATGCACCACAGGTATGGATGGATAGTATACTTGAAAACACAGAGGTAGGTAGAGCAGTGGCCTACTGTACCATACTGCTATATATTATTTACTGGTGGTCAGCAAAATTATGCACTGTCCTCCTACTATATATACACAGCACCACTTAAATGCACCACAGGGATGGATGGATGGTATACTTGATGACACAGAGGTAGGTAGAGCAGTGGCCTACTGTACCGAACTGCTATATATTATATACTGGTGGTCAGCAAAATTATGCACTGTCCTACTACTATATGTACACTGCACCACTTAAATGCACCACAGGGATGGATGGATAGTATACTTGATGACACAGGGGTAGGTAAAGTACTGGCCTACTGTACCGTACTGCTATATATTATATACTGGTTGTCTGCAAAATTATGCACTGTCCTCCTACTTTATATACACCACAAAACTACTAAAATGCACCACAGGTATGGATGGATAGTATACTTGACGACACAGAGGTAGGTAGAGCACTGGCCTACTGTACCGTACTGCTATATATTATATACTGGCGGTCAGCAAAATTATGCACTGTCCTCCTACTATATATACACCGCACCACATAAATGCACCACAGGGATGTATGGATAGTATACTTGACGACACAGAGGTAGGTAGAGCAGTGGACTACTGTACCGTACTGCTATATATTATATACTGGCGGTCAGCAAAATTATGCACTGCCCTCCTACTATATATACACCGCACCACTTAAATGCACCACAGGGATTGATGGATAGTATACTTGACGACACAGAGGTAGGTAGAGCAGTGGCCTACTGTACCGTACTGCTATATATTATATACCAGTGGTCAGCAAAATTATGCACTGTCCTCCTACTATATATACACTGCACCACTTAAATGCACCACAGGGATGGATGGATAGTATACTTGACAACACAGAGGTAGGTAGAGCAGTGGCCTACTGTACCGTACTGCTACTGGTGGTCAGCAAAATTATGCACTGTCCTCCTACTATATATACACTGCACCACTTAAATGCACCACAGGGATGGATGGATAGTATACTTGACGACACAGAGGTAGGTAGAGCAGTGGCCTACTGTACCGTACTGCTATATATTATATACTGGTGGTCAGCAAAATTATGCACTGTACTCCTACTATATATACACCGCACAACAACTAAAATGCACCACAGGTATGGATGGATAGTATACTTGACGACAGAGAGGTAGGCAGAGCTGTGGACTACGGTACCGTACTGCTATATATAAAATACTGGTGTTCAGCAATATTATGCACTGTCCTCCTACTATATATACACCGCACCACTTAAATGCACCACAGGGATGGATGGATAGTATACTTAACGACACAGAGGTAGGTAGAGCAGTGGCCTACTGTACTATACTGCTATATATTATATACTGGTGGTCAGAAGAATTTTGCACTGTCCTCCTACTATATATACACCGCACCACTTAAATGCCCCACAGGGATGGATGGATAGTATACTTGACGACACAGAGGTAGGTAGAGCAGTGGCCTACTGTACCGTACTGCTGTATATTATATACTGGTGGTCAGCAAAATTATGCACTGTCCTCCTACTATATATACACCGCACAACAACTAAAATGCACCACAGGTATGGATGGAAAGTATACTTGACGACACAGAGGTAGGTAGAGCTGTGGACTACTGTACCGTACTGCTATATATAATATACTGCTGGTCAGCAAAATTATGCACTGTCTTCCTACTATATATACACCTCACCACTTATATGCACCACAGGGATGGATGGTGGTATACTTGACGACACAGAGGTAGGTAGAACAGTGGCCTACAGTACCGTATTGCTATATATTATATACTGGTGGTCAGCAAAATAATGCACTGTCCTCTTACTATATATACACCGCACCACTTAAATGCACCACAGGGTTGGATGGATAGTATACTTGACGACACAGAGGTAGGTAGAGCAGTGGCCTAATGTACCGTACTGCTATATATTATATACTGGTGGTCAGCAAAATTATGCACTGTCCTCCTACTATATATACACACTGCTCCACTTAAATGCACCACAGGGATGGATGGATCGTATACTTGACGACACAGAGGTAGGTAGAGCAGTGGCCTACTGTACCGTACTGCTATATATTATATACTGGTGGTCAGCAATATTATGCACTGTCCTCCTACTTTATATACACCGCACAACAACTAAAATGCACCACAGGTATGGATGGATAGTATACTTGATGACACAGAGATAGGTAGAGCTGTGGACTACTGTACCGTACTGCTATATATTATATACTGGTGGTCAGAAAAATTATGCACTGTCTTCCTACTATATATACACCTCACCACTTATATGCACCACAGGGATGGATGGTGGTATACTTGACGACACAGAGGTAGGTAGAGCAGTGGCCTACAGTACCGTATTGCTATATATTATATACTGGTTGTCAGCAAAATTATGCACTGTTCTCTTACTATATATACACCGCACCACTTAAATGCACCACAGGGATGGATGGATAGTATCCTTGACGACACAGAGGTAGGTAGAGCAGTGGCCTACTGTGCCGTACTGCTTTATATTATATACAGGTGGTCAGCAAAATTATGCACTGTCCTCCTACTATATATACACCGCACCACTTAAATGCACCACAGGGATGGATGGATAGTATACTTGACGACACAGAGGTAGGTAGAGCTGTGGCCTACTGTACCGTACTGCTATATATTATATACTGGTGGTCAGCAAAATTATGCACTGTCCTCCTACTATATATACACTGCACAACAACTAAAATGCACCACAGGTATGGATGGATAGCATACTTGACGACACAGAGGTAGGCAGAGCTGTGGACTACTGTACCGTACTGCTATATATAATATACTGGTGGTAAGCAAAATTATGCACTGTCTTCCTACTATATATACACCGCACCACTTATATGCACCACAGGGATGGATGGTAGTATACTTGACGACACAGAGGTAGGTAGAGCAGTGGCCTACAGTACCGTACTGCTATATATTATATACTGGTGGTCAGCAAAATTATGCACTGTCCTCCTACTATATATACACCGCACCACTTAAATGCACCACAGGGATGGATGGATAGTATACTTGACGACACAGAGGTAGGTAGAGCAGTGGCCTACTGTACCATACTGCTATATATTATATACTGGTGGTCAGCAAAATTATGCACTGTCATACTACTATATGTACACTGCACCACTTAAATGCACCACAGGGATGGATGGATAGTATACTTGATGACACAGAGGTAGGTAGAGCAGTTGCCTACTGTACCGTACTGCTATATATTATATACTGGTGGTCAGCAAAATTATGCACTGTCCTCCTACGATATATACACCGCACAACAACTTATATGCACCACAGGGATGGATGGATAGTATACTTGACGACACAGAGGTAGGTAGAGCTGTGGACTACTGTACCGTACTGCTATGTATAATATACTGGTAGTCAGCAAAATTATGCGCTGTCCTCCTACTATATATACACCACACCACTTAAATGCACCACAGGGATGGATGGATAGTATACTTGACGACACAGAGGTAGGTAGAGCAGTGGCCTACTGTACCGTACTGCTATATATTATATACTGGTGGTCAGCAAAATTATGCACTGTCCTCCTACTATATATACACTGCACCACATAAATGCACCACAGGGATGGATGGATAGTATATTTGACGACACAGAGGTAGGTAGAGCAGTGGCCTACTGTACCGTACTGCTTTATATTATATACTGGTGGTCAGCAAAATTATGCACTGTCCTCCTACTATATATACACCGCACAACAACTAAAATGCACCACAGGTATGGATGGATAGTATACTTGACGACACAGAGGTAGGTAGAGCTGTGGACTACTGTACCGTACTGCTATATATAATATACTGGTGGTCAGCAAAATTATGCACTGTCCTCCTACTATATATACACCGCACCACTTAAATGCACCACAGGGATGGATGGATATTATACTTGATGATACAGAGGTAGGTAGAGCAGTGTCCTACTGTACCGTACTGCTATATATTATATACTGGTGGTCAGCAAAATTATCCAATGTCCTGCTTCTATATATACACTGCACAACAACTAAAATGCACCACAGGTATAGATGGATAGTATACTTGACGACACAGAGGTAGGTAGAGCAGTGGCTTACTGTACCGTACTGCTATATATTATATACTGGCGGTCAGCAAAATTATGCACTGTCCTCCTACTATATATACACCGCACTACTTAAATGCACCACAGGGATGTATGGATAGTATACTTGACGACACAGAGGTAGGTAGAGCAGTGGCCTACTGTACCGTACTGCTATATATTATATGCTGGCGGTCAGCAAAATAATGCTCTGCCCTCCTACTATATATACACCGCACCACTTAAATGCACCACAGGGATGGATGGATAGTATACTTGACGACACACAGGTAGGTAGAGCAGTGGCCTACTGTACCGTACTGCTATATATTATATACTGGTGGTCAGCAAAATTATGCACTGTCCTCCTAATATATATACACTGCACCACTTAAATGCACCACAGGGATGGATGGATAGTATACTTGATGACACAGAGGTAGGTAGAGCAGTGGCTTACTGTACCGTACTGCTACTGGTGGTCAGCAAAATTATGCACTGTCCTCCTACTATATATACACTGCACCACTTAAATGCACCACAGGGATGGATGGATAGTATACTTGACGACACAGAGGTAGGTAGAGCAGTGGCCTACTGTACCGTACTGCTATATATTATATACTGGTGGTCAGCAAAATTATGCACTGTCCTCCTTCTATATATACACCGCACAACAACTAAAATGCACCACAGGTATGGATGGATAGTATACTTGATGACACAGAGGTAGGTAGAGTTGTGTACTACTGTACCGTACTGCTATATATAATATACTGGTTGTCAGCAAAATTATGCACTGTCCTCCTACTATATATACACCTCACCACTTAAATGCACCACAGGGATGAATGGATAGTATACTTGACGACACAGAGGTAGGTAGAGCAGTGGACTACTGTACCTTACTGCTATATATTATATACTGGTGGTCAGCAACATTATGCACTGTCCTCCCACTATATATACACCGCACAACAACTAAAATGCACCACAAGGATGGATGGATAGTATACTTGATGACACAGAGGTAGGTAGAGCAGTGGATTACTGTACCATACTGCTATACTGGTGGTGACTGGTCAGCAAAATTCTGCACTGTCCTGTCCTCCTATACTACAATGCAGCACAGATATGTAGCGTTTTTCAGGCAGAGAACGTAGATATTTTCAGCACACTCAGCACAGATATTTGCAAGCACACTGAGCACAGATGCTCGCAGCACACTGAGCACAGATATTTGCAGCACACTGAACACAACTGAGAGGATGCTGCACGTCCTCTCCTTATCATCTCCAATGCACGTGTGAAAATGGCTGCGACGCGCGGCTCCTTATATAGGATACGAATCTTGCGAGAATCCGACAGCGGGATGATGACATTCAGGCGCGCTCGGGTTAACCGAGCAAGGCGGGAGGATCCGAGTCTGCCTCGGACCCGTGTAAAATGGGTGAAGTTCGGGGGGGTTCGGATTCCGAGGAATCGAACCCGCTCATCACTAACATATATATATATATATATATATATAGCAGCATAGTATGATGCCCGACACTCCTGGTCCTGTATTTCCAATAGCCTGGGTGCCTTCCGTTCCACAACAAACACCATAGAACACCTTGACAAAGGGGCTACGGGCCCCGAAACGTTGGAACTGTGATATGTGATTAATACACTGTTTTTTTACACTTATACAAGTCCTGGAGTGACGCCGTATTTTGTTCTATGGTATATATATATATATATATATATATATATATATGCTAAAACAAATCAGGAGAGCGCACTGGTAAATGTAAAATCATTCACTTTATATAGAATAAAGCAATATCCACATACATTGTAGTTAAAACTTCCAAGCTCAGTAACATTCACAAGACCGTCAGCGTTGTGCTCAGTCGAGCTGGAACTCTCTCGCCGGCTCCGGACCCGGTGGGTGACGTCACAACGTCCACAGCAAGTAGCCACGCCCAACGCGTTTCGACCAATCACAGTATTAGTCAGACTGTGATTGGTCGAAACGCGTTGGACGTGGCTATTTGCTGTGGACGTTGTGACGTCACCCGCCGGGTCCGGAGCCGGCGAGAGAGTTCCAGCTCGACTGAGCACAACGCTGACGGTCTTGTGAATGTTACTGAGCTTGGAAGTTTTAACTACAATGTATGTGGATATTGCTTTTTTCTATATAAAGTGAATGATTTTACATTTACCAGTGCGCTCTCCTGATTTGTTTTAGCACCAATACCGTTTGCTCCCTGGCTGGGAGCTGGATTGAGCAGCACTGGGACAATTGTTTCAAAGAGACTCTGGAAAACACGGACATGCAGCGCAGGGATTGAATATTGCTGTTTCACACACACATATATATATATATATATGTGTATGTTAATGAGGGATATTATTGTGCAGTGTAAAGAGATTAAGGGTTCACTACTGTGTGGCATAGTCTGTATTTTTAGTTATTTCTTTTATTTTATTATCATTTTATTTATTTTTATTTATCTATCCTTTTGTTTTTGTGTTTTGGGGGGGAGAGTGCTAAATTACTGCCTTGCCCCGGGTGCAGAAAATCCTAGTTTCGGCCCTGGTGGTTGTGTTGATTTAAGATAAAACCCAAATTTGAAAATTAGAAAAACAGCAACAGTTGGCTTAGATAAGTCTCAATTAGATGAGACAAATCAATATTGTGAGGTGGTTTGAAGCCAGCTGGATAATCTCCATGCAAAATAACAATCTTTATAGCCAGTGGTGGCTCTAGAAGTGGGGCTGCAGTGCAACACAAAATTCAAATAGGGAAGCCATAACAACTGTCGTTCCAAACACCGCCAAAAATCTCCAGCCAGGACTCAGTGGCAGTTGGTGTGGCTCCCCAACTTAAATTTTGGTCTGCACTTTAACCGGCACTGTTTGAAGCCACGATTCAGTAGTATAATTCTTAAGTTACATAAAATGCATAATATACAGTAATTGTAATGTTCTGGATCCTGTTACAATGCCACAATAGACACCCAATCCAAGCTTTTCCCTGCAGTAATTTTGCTACTATTCATCAAGTATCTGCAGCCCTATCTTGAATAAGAATACAGAGTACAAAGAAGAAAAAAAACAGTATAATAAAATACATGCTCACTCAAGCTGCAAATTCTACCTCCCTGAAATACAATTTGAACTCTAGAGATATGATGCATGAATCGGTAATCCTAGCTTTATGTTATAAAAAAATTGCCTTGTTGTGTGGTTTTATTTTCATCATTTGAACTGTGGGATTTATCTGGCATATTATATATCTATTTAAGAGCATCATTTTTTTTAAACGTAATCTACCTGCACAAATCACACTGGGTAAGTAAAATGTGTGCTAAGGCAATGTTCTGTGACTTTTGTGTTAATTTTGGCAAGGAGAATACAGTACTTTGTTCCTATATTCCGTATTCTTTTATCTTTACTTAGAAATGTAACTGCACAGACTGCAGAGTAATAATAATTTAGTGCAGCGATTAAGGATTTTCCATAATACAGAGGGTAGTAATGTCTTTATAAGATTTCAGGTGAAGTTAATATGAGCTAGCAAAAGGCTATAGATGAGATGAACTGTTTTTGTAGATTATTCATGTTGCATAGTCTTATGAGCTACTGTAAATTCTGCCTGCAGCTACAAATATCTTGATTACCCTTCTGTTCCTACACTCCATGACCAGATCTGAGAAGGACACTTAGGGGTAAATGTAATAAGGTGCGAGAAGCTAGAGGTGCGAAAGTTTGTGAGAGAATGACCTATTTTTAAAGTGGCAATCGGTTGCAGGGCAAAACAAACCTGGTTTAGCCTTGTAAATGATTGCCGCTTTAAAGATATGGACATTCTCACACAAACTCCTGTACCTCCGGCTTCTCGCACCCCATTATATTTACCCCTTAGTGCATAATCCGATAACCCGAGATTTGCAGTAGCTGGTGCGATTATGGTAATCACAAGATTTAAAGTGGCAATTAATTTAAAGGGAAAACCAACCTGAGCTGGTCATTAAAGCAGTTCATACAGTATGACAGGATTATCACAGAGGATGATGGACCTGGGACTGAAAATAATCAGACGTGGGGGCTGATGCAGAGCTGGGAGTAAAACAGGCACACATTCCACAAAAAGAAGCACGTAGAGGAAACTGCATGTTCCCAACCATATGCCGCTATGTGTGAAGCATATACAGCTTGCTTGCTACAAGGCATCATCATCAGTGAGTATTGTCACCTACCCTACACTAGGAGGTACAATAAATGTATATTTGCTTAAGTGCAGGTTTGAAGATGACCCTTTTACCTACATGAACATGCCCTTCCCGAGCTTAACCTGTGTGAGAACGCCCCTTCCCACCCACATTCCTCCCCTCCAGTTGTGACTGTTGATACAATAAAATTGCTCCTTTCCTGGCCATGCGTGGGGAAATTCTCGCAAGATACACAAATGGGCGTATGTCCATTTCTACATCAACTAGAGATGAGCGCCTGAAATTTTTCGGGTTTTGTGTTTTGGTTTTGTGTTCGGTTCCGCGGCCGTGTTTTGGGTTCGAACGCGTTTTGGCAAAACCTCACCGAATTTTTTTTGTCGGATTCGGGTGTGTTTTGGATTCGGGTGTTTTTTTCCAAAAACACTAAAAAACAGCTTAAATCATAGAATTTGGGGGTCATTTTGATCCCAAAGTATTATTAACCTCAAAAACCATAATTTACACTCATTTTCAGTCTATTCTGAATACCTCACACCTCACAATATTATTTTTAGTCCTAAAATTTGCACCGAGGTCGCTGTGTGAGTAAGATAAGCGACCCTAGTGGCCGACACAAACACCGGGCCCATATAGGAGTGGCACTGCAGTGTCACGCAGGATGTCCCTTCCAAAAAACCCTCCCCAAACAGCACATGACGCAAAGAAAAAAAGAGGCGCAATGAGGTAGCTGACTGTGTGAGTAAGATTAGCGACCCTAGTGGCCGACACAAACACCGGGCCCATCTAGGAGTGGCACTGCAGTGTCACGCAGGATGTCCCTTCCAAAAAACCCTCCCCAAACAGCACATGACGCAAAGAAAAAAAGAGGCGCAATGAGGTAGCTGTGTGAGTAAGATTAGCGACCCTAGTGGCCGACACAAACACCGGGCCCATCTAGGAGTGGCACTGCAGTGTCACGCAGGATGGCCCTTCCAAAAAACCCTCCCCAAACAGCACATGACGCAAAGAAAAAAAGAGGCGCAATGAGGTAGCTGTGTGAGTAAGATTAGCGACCCTAGTGGCCGACACAAACACCGGGCACATCTAGGAGTGGCACTGCAGTGTCACGCAGGATGTCCCTTCCAAAAAACCCTCCCCAAACAGCACATGACGCAAAGAAAAAAAGAGGCGCAATGAGGTAGCTGACTGTGTGAGTAAGATTAGCGACCCTAGTGGCCGACACAAACACCGGGCCCATCTAGGAGTGGCACTGCAGTGTCACGCAGGATGTCCCTTCCAAAAAACCCTCCCCAAACAGCACATGATGCAAAGAAAAAAAGAGGCGCAATGAGGTAGCTGACTGTGTGAGTAAGATTAGCGACCCTAGTGGCCGACACAAACACCGGGCCCATCTAGGAGTGGCACTGCAGTGTCACGCAGGATGTCCCTTCCAAAAAACCCTCCCCAATCAGCACATGATGCAAAGAAAAAGAAAAGAAAAAAGAGGTGCAAGATGGAATTGTCCTTGGGCCCTCCCACCCACCCTTATGTTGTATAAACAAAACAGGACATGCACACTTTAACCAACCCATCATTTCAGTGACAGGGTCTGCCACACGACTGTGACTGATATGACGGGTTGGTTTGGACCCCCCCCAAAAAAGAAGCAATTAATCTCTCCTTGCACAAACTGGCTCTACAGAGGCAAGATGTCCACCTCATCTTCACCCTCCGATATATCACCGTGTACATCCCCCTCCTCACAGATTATCAATTCGTCCCCACTGGAATCCACCATCTCAGCTCCCTGTGTACTTTGTGGAGGCAATTGCTGCTGGTCAATGTCTCCGCGGAGGAATTGATTATAATTCATTTTAATGAACATCATCTTCTCCACATTTTCTGGATGTAACCTCGTACGCCGATTGCTGACAAGGTGAGCGGCGGCACTAAACACTCTTTCGGAGTACACACTTGTGGGAGGGCAACTTAGGTAGAATAAAGCCAGTTTGTGCAAGGGCCTCCAAATTGCCTCTTTTTCCTGCTAGTATAAGTACGGACTGTGTGACGTGCCTACTTGGATGCGGTCACTCATATAATCCTCCACCATTCTATCAATGTTGAGAGAATCATATGCAGTGACAGTAGACGACATGTCCGTAATCGTTGTCAGGTCCTTCAGTCCGGACCAGATGTCAGCATCAGCAGTCGCTCCAGACTGCCCTGCATCACCGCCAGCGGGTGGGCTCGGAATTCTGAGCCTTTTCCTCGCACCCCCAGTTGCGGGAGAATGTGAAGGAGGAGATGTTGACAGGTCGCGTTCCGCTTGACTTGACAATTTTGTCACCAGCAGGTCTTTCAACCCCAGCAGACCTGTGTCTGCCGGAAAGAGAGATCCAAGGTAGGCTTTAAATCTAGGATCGAGCACGGTGGCCAAAATGTAGTGCTCTGATTTCAACAGATTGACCACCCGTGAATCCTTGTTAAGCGAATTAAGGGCTGCATCCACAAGTCCCACATGCCTAGCGGAATCGCTCCCTTTTAGCTCCTTCTTCAATGCCTCCAGCTTCTTCTGCAAAAGCCTGATGAGGGGAATGACCTGACTCAGGCTGGCAGTGTCTGAACTGACTTCACGTGTGGCAAGTTCAAAGGGCATCAGAACCTTGCACAACGTTGAAATCATTCTCCACTGCACTTGAGACAGGTGCATTCCACCTCCTATATCGTGCTCAATTGTATAGGCTTGAATGGCCTTTTGCTGCTCCTCCAACCTCTGAAGCATATAGAGGGTTGAATTCCACCTCGTTACCACTTCTTGCTTCAGATGATGGCAGGGCAGGTTCAGTAGTTTTTGGTGGTGCTCCAGTCTTCTGTACGTGGTGCCTGTACGCCGAAAGTGTCCCGCAATTTTTCTGGCCACCGACAGCATCTCTTGCACGCCCCTGTCGTTTTTTAAAAAATTCTGCACCACCAAATTCAAGGTATGTGCAAAACATGGGACGTGCTGGAATTTGCCCATATTTAATGCACACACAATATTGCTGGCGTTGTCCGATGCCACAAATCCACAGGAGAGTCCAATTGGGGTAAGCCATTCCGCGATGATCTTCCTCAGTTGCCGTAAGAGGTTTTCAGCTGTGTGCGTATTCTGGAAAGCGGTGATACAAAGCGTAGCCTGCCTAGGAAAGAGTTGGCGTTTGCGAGATGCTGCTACTGGTGCCGCCGCTGCTGTTCTTGCGGCGGGAGTCCATACATCTACCCAGTGGGCTGTCACAGTCATATAGTCCTGACCCTGCCCTGCTCCACTTGTCCACATGTCTGTGGTTAAGTGGACATTGGGTACAACTGCATTTTTTAGGACACTGGTGAGTCTTTTTCTGACGTCCGTGTACATTCTCGGTATCGCCTGCCTAGAGAAGTGGAACCTAGATGGTATTTGGTAACGGGGGCACACTGCCTCAATAAATTGTCTAGTTCCCTGTGAACTAACGGCGGATACCGGACGCACGTCTAACACCAACATAGTTGTCAAGGACTCAGTTATCCGCTTTGCAGTAGGATGACTGCTGTGATATTTCATCTTCCTCGCAAAGGACTGTTGAACAGTCAATTGCTTACTGGAAGTAGTACAAGTGGGCTTACGACTTCCCCTCTGGGATGACCATCGACTCCCAGCGGCAACAACAGCAGCGCCAGCAGCAGTAGGCGTTACACGCAAGGATGCATCGGAGGAATCCCAGGCAGGAGAGGACTCGTCAGAATTGCCAGTGACATGGCCTGCAGGACTATTGGCATTCCTGGGGTAGGAGGAAATTGACACTGAGGGAGTTGGTGGGGTGGTTTGCGTGAGCTTGGTTACAAGAGGAAGGGATTTACTGGTCAGTGGACTGCTTCCGCTGTCGCCCAAAGTTTTTGAACTTGTCACTGACTTATTATGAATGCGCTGCAGGTGACGTATAAGGGAGGATGTTCCGAGGTGGTTAACGTCCTTACCCCTACTTATTACAGCTTGACAAAGGGAACACACGGCTTGACACCTGTTGTCCGCATTTCTGGTGAAATACCTCCACACCGAAGAGCTGATTTTTTTGGTATTTTCACCTGGCATGTCAACGGCCATATTCCTCCCACGGACAACAGGTGTCTCCCCGGGTGCCTGACTTAAACAAACCACCTCACCATCAGAATCCTCCTGGTCAATTTCCTCCCCAGCGCCAGCAACACCCATATCCTCCTCATCCTGGTGTACTTCAACACTGACATCTTCAATCTGACTATCAGGAACTGGACTGCGGGTGCTCCTTCCAGCACTTGCAGGGGGCGTGCAAATGGTGGAAGGCGCATGCTCTTCACGTCCAGTGTTGGGAAGGTCAGGCATCGCAACCGACACAATTGGACTCTCCTTGTGGATTTGGGATTTCAAAGAACGCACAGTTCTTTGCGGTGCTTTTGCCAGCTTGAGTCTTTTCAGTTTTCTAGCGAGAGGCTGAGTGCTTCCATCCTCATGTGAAGCTGAACCACTAGCCATGAACATAGGCCAGGGCCTCAGCCGTTCCTTGCCACTCCGTGTGGTAAATGGCATATTGGCAAGTTTACGCTTCTCCTCCGACAATTTTATTTTAGGTTTTGGAGTCCTTTTTTTACTGATATTTGGTGTTTTGGTTTTGACATGCTCTGTACTATGCCATTGGGCATCGGCCTTGGCAGACGACGTTGCTGGCATTTCATCGTCTCGGCCATGACTAGTGGCAGCAGCTTCAGCACGAGGTGGAAGTGGATCTTGATCTTTCCCTAATTTTGGAACCTCAACATTTTTGTTCTCCATATTTTAATAGGCACAACTAAAAGGCACCTCAGGTAAACAATGGAGATGGATGGATTGGATACTAGTATACAATTATGGACGGGCTGCCGAGTGCCGACACAGAGGTAGCCACAGCCGTGAACTACCGCACTGTACTGTGTCTGCTGCTAATATATAGACTGGTTGATAAAGAGATAGTATACTCGTAACTAGTATGTATGTATAAAGAAAGAAAAAAAAACCACGGTTAGGTGGTATATACAATTATGGACGGGCTGCCGAGTGCCGACACAGAGGTAGCCACAGCCGTGAACTACCGCACTGTACTGTGTCTGCTGCTAATATATAGACTGGTTGATAAAGAGATAGTATACTCGTAACTAGTATGTATGTATAAAGAAAGAAAAAAAAACCACGGTTAGGTGGTATATACAATTATGGACGGGCTGCCGAGTGCCGACACAGAGGTAGCCACAGCCGTGAACTACCGCACTGTACTGTGTCTGCTGCTAATATATAGACTGGTTGATAAAGAGATAGTATACTCGTAACTAGTATGTATGTATAAAGAAAGAAAAAAAAACCACGGTTAGGTCACTGGTATATACAATTATGGACGGGCTGCCGAGTGCCGACACAGAGGTAGCCACAGCCGTGAACTACCGCACTGTACTGTGTCTGCTGCTAATATATAGACTGGTTGATAAAGAGATAGTATACTCGTAACTAGTATGTATGTATAAAGAAAGAAAAAAAAACCACGGTTAGGTGGTATATACTATTATGGACGGGCTGCCGAGTGCCGACACAGAGGTAGCCACAGCCGTGAACTACCGCACTGTACTGTGTCTGCTGCTAATATATAGACTGGTTGATAAAGAGATAGTATACTCGTAACTAGTATGTATGTATAAAGAAAGAAAAAAAAACCACGGTTAGGTGGTATATACAATTATGGACGGGCTGCCGAGTGCCGACACAGAGGTAGCCACAGCCGTGAACTACCGCACTGTACTGTGTCTGCTGCTAATATATAGACTGGTTGATAAAGAGATAGTATACTCGTAACTAGTATGTATGTATAAAGAAAGAAAAAAAAACCACGGTTAGGTGGTATATACAATTATGGATGGGCTGCCGAGTGCCGACACAGAGGTAGCCACAGCCGTGAACTACCGCACTGTACTGTGTCTGCTGCTAATATATAGACTGGTTGATAAAGAGATAGTATACTCGTAACTAGTATGTATGTATAAAGAAAGAAAAAAAAACCACGGTTAGGTGGTATATACAATTATGGACGGGCTGCCGAGTGCCGACACAGAGGTAGCCACAGCCGTGAACTACCGCACTGTACTGTGTCTGCTGCTAATATATAGACTGGTTGATAAAGAGATAGTATACTCGTAACTAGTATGTATGTATAAAGAAAGAAAAAAAAACCACGGTTAGGTGGTATATACAATTATGGACGGGCTGCCGAGTGCCGACACAGAGGTAGCCACAGCCGTGAACTACCGCACTGTACTGTGTCTGCTGCTAATATATAGACTGGTTGATAAAGAGATAGTATACTCGTAACTAGTATGTATGTATAAAGAAAGAAAAAAAAAACACGGTTAGGTGGTATATACAATTATGGACGGGCTGCCGAGTGCCGACACAGAGGTAGCCACAGCCGTGAACTACCGCACTGTACTGTGTCTGCTGCTAATATATAGACTGGTTGATAAAGAGATAGTATACTCGTAACTAGTATGTATGTATAAAGAAAGAAAAAAAACCACGGTTAGGTGGTATATACAATTATGGACGGGCTGCCGAGTGCCGACACAGAGGTAGCCACAGCCGTGAACTACCGCACTGTACTGTGTCTGCTGCTAATATATAGACTGGTTGATAAAGAGATAGTATACTCGTAACTAGTATGTATGTATAAAGAAAGAAAAAAAAACCACGGTTAGGTGGTATATACAATTATGGACGGGCTGCCGAGTGCCGACACAGAGGTAGCCACAGCCGTGAACTACCGCACTGTACTGTGTCTGCTGCTAATATATAGACTGGTTGATAAAGAGATAGTATACTCGTAACTAGTATGTATGTATAAAGAAAGAAAAAAAAACCACGGTTAGGTGGTATATACAATTATGGACGGGCTGCCGAGTGCCGACACAGAGGTAGCCACAGCCGTGAACTACCGCACTGTACTGTGTCTGCTGCTAATATATAGACTGGTTGATAAAGAGATAGTATACTCGTAACTAGTATGTATGTATAAAGAAAGAAAAAAAAACCACGGTTAGGTCACTGGTATATACAATTATGGACGGGCTGCCGAGTGCCGACACAGAGGTAGCCACAGCCGTGAACTACCGCACTGTACTGTGTCTGCTGCTAATATATAGACTGGTTGATAAAGAGATAGTATACTCGTAACTAGTATGTATGTATAAAGAAAGAAAAAAAAACCACGGTTAGGTGGTATATACTATTATGGACGGGCTGCCGAGTGCCGACACAGAGGTAGCCACAGCCGTGAACTACCGCACTGTACTGTGTCTGCTGCTAATATATAGACTGGTTGATAAAGAGATAGTATACTCGTAACTAGTATGTATGTATAAAGAAAGAAAAAAAAAACACGGTTAGGTGGTATATACAATTATGGACGGGCTGCCGAGTGCCGACACAGAGGTAGCCACAGCCGTGAACTACCGCACTGTACTGTGTCTGCTGCTAATATATAGACTGGTTGATAAAGAGATAGTATACTCGTAACTAGTATGTATGTATAAAGAAAGAAAAAAAAACCACGGTTAGGTCACTGGTATATACAATTATGGACGGGCTGCCGAGTGCCGACACAGAGGTAGCCACAGCCGTGAACTACCGCACTGTACTGTGTCTGCTGCTAATATAGACTGGTTGATAAAGAGATAGTATACTACTAATATTATATACTGGTGGTCAGGTCACTGGTCACTAGTCACACTGGCAGTGGCACTCCTGCAGCAAAAGTGTGCACTGTTTAATTTTAATATAATATTATGTACTCCTGGCTCCTGCTATAACCTATAACTGGCACTGCAGTAGTGCTCCCCAGTCTCCCCCACAATTATAAGCTGTGTGAGCTGAGCAGTCAGACAGATATATATAATATTATATATAGATATTTAATAGATGATGCAGCACACTGGCCTGAGCCTGAGCAGTGCACACAGATATGGTATGTGACTGAGTCACTGTGTGCTGTGTATCGCTTTTTTCAGGCAGAGAACGGATTATAAATAAAAGTGGTGGTCACTGGTCACTATCAGCAAAACTCTGCACTGTACACTACTGAGTACTCCTAATGCTCCCCAAAATTAGTAAATCAAGTGTCTCTCTAATCTATTCTAATTCTAAACGGAGAGGACGCCAGCCACGTCCTCTCCCTATCAATCTCAATGCACGTGTGAAAATGGCGGCGACGCGCGGCTCCTTATATAGAATCCGAGTCTCGCGATAGAATCCGAGCCTCGCGAGAATCCGACAGCGTCATGATGACGTTCGGGCGCGCTCGGGTTAACCGAGCAAGGCGGGAAGATCCGAGTCGCTCGGACCCGTGAAAAAAAACATGAAGTTCTGGCGGGTTCGGATTCAGAGAAACCGAACCCGCTCATCTCTAACATCAACCCCATGGTTTTCTTTCACTTTATCGTGCTTCATCATATGCAGTACTTTAGTGTTGATTCTCTTCATAGAGATATCTATGTAAGTACTGTACCGATGTGTCCTTTTATGTCTTTGCTTGCACTGCAACACGTTGCAGCATGTACAGTATGCTATGAAAAAAGGTCTCAACAGCAGGCGCGTGAGCAGCGTGAGCACCCACGATCCCATAGGATTGCATGGCATGAACAATGCTGCAGCATGAAGTACTGTGTTGGGCACATGCAGGGAAATGCGCATGCTGTGCCATGGTGCCAGCAACAATGTTACTGGACACATCTCGTATGTGTACCTCCTATCACTGTAAAAAAAAATTAACACAAATGAGTATAAAGCTTTACTGATACAAAAGGAAATGCAATAAATAAATTGAAATTGGGTTTTAGGTTGAGGCACTACTATATATAAAGACAACAATCACTGGGGTCGATTCAATTCAGTGCAAATTGAACAGCGCCGGAAATAAACTCCTAGAGCTATTCAATTCAGGGTGTTGTTATGTCGGAGAATGCCGGTTCTCACGCCTTACACGCCTTACACGCCTTACACGCCAAACATTGAACAGCATCAAGAAAGAAATCTGGAACATTATGTGGCCTCTCCTCACCTCTGCCATTAGAACACCAGGACCAATGCCTACTACTTCTGTGTCCAAAAACATCATGACTGCCCCCGGGACTACCCCTCAAGCTCAGCAGGGAACTGAGGGACGTGCGCATCAGGACCAGACTTTGCTGGGTCAGTTCCATTGGACATTAGTGTGCACCCCACATTCTCACACCCACCCGCACTGCTCTCATGAGACCAGGACATTTATCTTTTATCTTTTTCACAAAATAATGTTAGTACAGTTTTCCTGCAAATGTGTCTTTCTCTTCTCTTTCTTCTTACACGGTACTTCCACCCCACTGTGTGCTATTCCCGTAATGTGTACCTCCATTGGTTGCACACCCTGCCAGCAGTAACCTATGCAGTGCGCCCAACATGGCTGCCTCGGATGGTTCCCCTGTGGGCGGGGTGTGCTTCATTTGGATCTTTCCATGCAGGGTATAGCATACTCCTACACACGTGTCAGTTCTCCCATACATGCATTTGGCCCCTGTATGGCTCATCTCCCACTGTGTAACCTTGTAGTGCGCCCAACATGGCTGCCTTATCTGGTGCGCTTGTGGATGGGATGAAAAATGCGTGGACCTGATGTTTTTATTGGAACCCTACTCTGAACTTAAGGACTCTGCAATCTCCCCATTTTGTGTTCTCTTCTAGGGGTGGACTATTCCACACTGGGTAATCCTACGCAGTGCGCCTAAGATGGCTGCCGCACCTGGTGCCTTGTGATGGTGGAATACACAACCCCTGGAGGTTATTACTCAAAATGCCTACACCAATCATGCATTATTCTTTCGGTCTTTATTGTCTGTGTGGTTTATCTTTTGATGTAATACTTAAATCTTCTGTATTATGTGCATTGTGTGAGTTCTAGTTGGCGCCGCGGATGGCTGCCTCGGTGCTGCTCTGCCAAGCAGCCTTAGTTTTTAGTCTTAAATGTATAATATGTCTACTGTACAGTTGCATATGTGCAGTATGAACTCATATGTGTAATGTTTGTAATGTATGCTACGTTTTTTCCTCCATGTTGCTGCTTGGCGATGCATTGTACCACAAAGAATTCCTAGTGTACGTGAGTACACCTGGCCAATAAAGCTGATTCTGATTCTGATTCTGATTAAACATGGTGTTTAGTCGTGAGAACCGGCATTCTCTGACTTAAATGCTGTTATGCTTTGTTTCCCTTCCCATACACTCACTGCTACCAATCAGATTTTAGATATCATTTCTCTATTGCATTCTACAAAATGACGCTTTAGTAAATTTACCACTATGTCTGGTCAAAAAAAAAAGAAAAGCTGATTTTTCAGCTTTGGCAATTACCATACTTTGGAACATGTCATCTGGAGATTTCGGAAGCGTTTGGGACCTACTGGACAATCACCCAGCTGCCCTGCCAATTATCTGGTACTGGCTATAATAATATAGAATCTCTTATGGCTTTTTCCATGTGAACAGTGAATTTGAGCTCAAAATACAGTAATTTCAAATAAATACTACTGCTAATAATAATACTAACTCCAGCCTCATGAATTCTGTGATTGGTTTCTCTTCCTTTTATTAGGGATCCTAGCCAGTTCTTGTTGCAGGTGATATTACCTAGTTCCTGTTTCCTAATGAAGCCTGTCACATGATTGCTGTACGCTGTACAGTTCCCAGTCTGTCTGTCTGTTCCAGTACCTTAGTCTCGGTCCTAGTCCTGCATCCTGATACCGTGTCTTAGTCCTCTATGTGCTGTTTCTGCCAGTCCTACTCCCGTGCCCTACTGGATTCTGCCCTACACCTGTGTCCTGTGTTTTTCCCAGCTCTGTGTCCTAGCCTTGCCAATACCCTCCAGCTTACCTTCTGTGTCACCTTCAGCCTGTGTCCTGTTCCAGCAAATTCCTGTGGATTCACTCTGGCAGTTCAAGTCATACCTAGTCCTGGCTCCGTGCGCATCCAGCCTATGTGTCTGTGATCACCTATTGTAGTCAACTACTTTCATGCCTTTTACATCAAGTCTGTATCTACCTGTTTCTAATACACCCAGACCAGTTTTCAAGTCTTACCCACTCTGTTGTATTATGTTATTTTAAGCTGCAACCTAGTCACAATTCATACAGCAAAACCTTGCAGTTGTTTGCCATTCTGTCAGCTCTCAGTCTGATTTCAGTTCACATCCTGTTCTTGATTGCTTCCACAGTTAACCATTGCCTTGCTGTTATTCCACTACACACTCCAGATTGTTTTACAGTTAACTCCTGCCTTGCTTTGTATCCAGTTATCATCAAGTCCTGCTGTCTTCAGTTACACCAACCTTGTCTGCATAACCTAGCCAAAGTCTGTTTGTTATTAATCTCAGCTTTGACAAGTCATTCTGCATCTAGTCTGTCTGCAACTAACTCTTGCTGCTACTCTTCAGATTAATTATATAGTGGTCTCCAGCCTATAGTGTGAGCCCCCACTGCTCAAAGTTTAAGTCCAGGAAGCCCTCTAAGTACTGGTGTGCATGTTGTGCACAAAGTGAACAGCGGCGGTCTGTTATTGGCAGAAGGCCCTCTCACCGGCTTTAGGGGTCTCACACATATAATGCAGTAGTTCCCTAACATCAATGAACCAAAATTGGATTTTGAGATCATCACATGGTTGGTTTAATCAAAAGTTTGATGTCATTGAACTGTGGCAGGTTAATCAAATGTAAAACTGTCATGAGCAGTTTTAGCATGCCTACTAATTATTCCACTGATGGTTTGTAGTCAGGGCTTCATTCCACTGAAATCCATTTAGAAATGATAGTGGAATATTTACGTTAGCCCCCTTTTTTTGACCTAACAGAAAAAGGTTATAAAAATAAAATGGTTGAGACATAAAAGATGGTAACAAGAATGAGAAAACAAAACTAAAATGTGGCAATATAAAGAAACAAAGGGTACACTGCCACAACTGCATTTTTCTTCTTCTGTAGATTGCAACCAGACAGGAAAAGTCAATTAGGCATACATGGGTTCTTTGTGCTCTGCTGGCTCATCAGCAAATATAATATCCTACGGGACAACCTTCCTGTGAGTACATACTTGTAACACAATGCATTATTTAAATATCTCTGTCTGCTCCTGTCAACTGTCCTTATTGTATTCTGCTATTCCATCTTCTTGTAGACTTAAAGGGACAACTCCCTATTTGATATAATCTTGAGTACTGAGATTTCTTTGCATATTAAAAGGAACTTGGAGCTTGGGCGTTGCTACAGTATGTGCTTAAATACATGTATCCTTTTGACATACCATGTGATTGTTGTGTTTCTTTATGATCTTGGGGCATAAGATTGTGTGTTCTAATAAACTTGGTACATAGAACACACTTGACTAAGGCACCCAATCCACTCATTCACATTCCCAATCACCTTGACTATGGCCAATCCCCCCAGACAAAAACTTTGGCTAATAGAAATAAAATATGCTGTAAAAAATTGGGATATTGGAAGTATGTAATTAACTTAAGGAATTGAACTTCTTAGTTCAAATATGGCATACAGTATATCATGTGCAGTGATGAATTGCAAAGCATGTAAACTAACATGTTACATTATTGGTAATTCTGGGGTCTATTTATTAAGCCTTTGATGGAGATAAATTGGATGGAGATAAATGACCATCCAATCAGCTCCTAACTGCCATGTCACAGGATGGGTTTTTAAAATGACAGTTAGGAGCTGATTGGCTGGTACTTTATCTCCATCCAAGGCTTAGTAAATAGACCACTCTGTTTGAAAACTCTATTCTTAAATTTATCATGGAAAATTCTGACACCTGAGCAACAGTTGAGTTGATGGATAATAATTAAAGGGCAGTCAGTGTTAACTTTGTTGAAAATTTCTGCTTAATGAAGTTATGAGATAATGCAGTCCATGAGACAACGTTCACTGTAATAAATCTAACTTCATCTACTGCCGGTATTTTCATACTTGTAACTTAATTCATAATGTGATGCTGTAACTTTTGGTTACAGGTGTATTATTGAGTTCATATATTTAGAAGTAGTTTTCCTCTCATATTTGTATTCATCAGTAATCATTTTATGACTGCTTTAAAAAGTTCTGTTTCTTTATTTTTTATTCGATACTGTATGTCGCCAGAACACAGAACCCTTGCACAATGTTGGTTTTGTGAATATATGGATCATTTTTTTCCCTCGCTAAAATCAATAGAATTGTTTGGTCCGAGAAAAACAGGATCAAGGCAAATAGTACTTGAGGGGATAGGAAGTTGCTTGAGTTCAGCAATATCTATATTTATTCCTAGAACATTTTCAGTATCAACGTGACAGAACTACTGAGAACACACAGATTGGATAATTCTGCAGCTGAAGATCACATTCTAAGCTCATTTTAGAAACTAAAACCAGCAGGCACTGATTACTTATTTAACATTATTTGAGACCTGACTTGAAAAGTAGTTTCGCAATTACTACATGGCTTAAAGAGGATCTTATCATGTAAAATACTTAAGGGGAAATTTACCAAATCTTGATACACTACCAAGCAATTAGCTTCTAACTGTCTTTTTACAGTTTGAGCTAGAAAACGCAACCGCCGCAGCCCGCACCCTGCAACGGTCCGGACGTGCCTGCGTTGTCCGTACTGCGCCCCACCAACGGCGTTCCAACGCCATTGCCATGCTCCCTTCCGCTCCACGGCCGCCTCTGCCTGTCAATCAGGCAGAGGTGATCGCAGCCCTGAGATGCTGTTAGCATCTCAGTGGGCCTACCGGGGTGCACATGCGCAGTGTGCCTGCTGCGTGAACGCACTCCCCAAAGGTCTTCAGACTGCGGCCGCTGCAGCAACCCAGTATGATTTAAGCCCTATGTTGTATTTTCTGCAGTGCATTGCTGTTACTAATCTGGTATTTACTATATATATATATATATATATATATATATATATATATGTTTTGTCAAGGGACTCAGACCATGCACTCTCTAATGGTTAGCCAAGCCTTTGTGGCAGCTGGCCACACCCCTAAACATGGGCACCTACAACTGCATTCCCCCGGGCTCTTCATACCCCACTCTGACACTAGCAACTTATTCTATTGTGCCTTTATCGCGAACCCCCCCTCCCCCATTAACTTTTCACAGGTTTCGCTTTCGCAAGTCCACTCTTCTCCATAGGCAAAAAGTGAGTTATCGTGGAAACGGTATCCAATTAGGAACCTGCGATAAGTAAATGAGGGTTTTGACTGCTGTTATTGAACACTTGTCTTCACCTAGTTAGATGGAGAAAATACAATAAAAAAGTAAAATGTGGATTATTCAGTATTGAGACTGTCCATGACTTTTTTTTTTATTGTTTTTTTCTGTCCCTCCAAGAATTGTTTTTTTTTTTTTTTTGGTAGCCATGGACAAGGTGAGTATTAGCATGTCCTACAACAGTTTTAGCATGGCCATATAGCAAAACTGTAACAGGGCATACTGGTATATGTAGTTCAACAACAGCTGGAGGGCCAAAGGTTGTATTACCTTTGTCTACTTTTAAATAACTATTGTCCTTTCTTTTTTGTGTATGTGCTTGGTTTTTCTGCAAACACCTTTTAAACAAACTCCATTCAATTCTTATGTTGCAAAATGACCTTACAGTCATTACATTTCTTCATCTTTACCAAGATGATGTTTCTTCTACTTCTTCTTCTTCTTCATCATCATCATCATCATCATCATCATCATCTTTCCGAGTATATAATTGGTGGGAGAAGATGTACTACACCATAAGGCGAACAGCTGCAATAATGGGATTGGGGATGGGGCAGCCTCATTGGGAGGCACATACCCTGTCACCTCATTTTATACACAACAAGGTACTTTCACACATACATAAGTACACTGTCAGCTCAATATAGTACCCCCTTTTCTTCTATCACCCCTTTGTAACCAAAGTAACACATTTCCATTGTTCATTTGTAACTCGAGAACATTATTTAGAGCATTATTAGAACTTTCTTCTTGACTGTAATATAGTTCCCCACTTTTCTCCATTCTCCCCCTTTTAACTGAAACACCATTTCCAAGGTACAATTTTAAAAGACCTTTATAACCATAAGTACCTTCTTCTTTACCAAAATACAGTACCCCCTTTTTCTTCTAACACCTATAACCATTAATCAACTATGTTTATTAACCCCTTATCCTCTCCTTTTTTGAACATTTGTAAATATTTTTCAATACACTATATTAACATATCTTTTCTATACCTACAATGACTAAAAATGGATAAAATACGCTCTACTTCTACTACTCTGGATTCCACTACAACCTGTAAAACCCATGCCTGAATGGATATATTTATCAAGTGAGGAGGCAGACTTTTTTATGCCATCATCAAAGTTCTAGAATTGAAAGGACTGGAAAATGTAAAATTAGTAGAAAAAAACTATGGAAAGAAAAGTTGTTGAAGTAAACAGATGTAAGGATATTTTTTTAGTGAATGTCTATAAAAGCGGATTAAACCCAATTGGATGTAATAATGGATTACAGAAATCTTACTTTATTTACTAAAGCCCAAAAGATGCACACTCTGATAAGTTGGCAATTCTAATTGGAAAACTAGCCAACCCTTAACCTCTACTACACTCAAGGCCTAAAGCCCACACCACTATCAAATACCCTTAACGGTAACTGAGTACAAAGCCTACCCCCACCTGCCACACTCCCCTGAACGCAATGGGGGTCATTCCGACCTGATCGCTCGCTGCAGTTTATCGCAGCACAGCGATCGAGTTGGAACTGCGCATGTGCCAGCACTGAAGTGCACCGGCACATGCCGGACGGCCGAAGGCCGTCGTTCCCTAGCGATCACTTCTGCCTGATTGACAAGCAGTTGCTGGGCGGGAGGTTGCCACCAAATAATGACATCACTTCCTGTTTGGAAATAAAGGACTTCTGTTTTTAAATGTTTAACAAATAAAGTTTTTTCAATTGCTATCCAATAACTAGAGTGCCCCATGCTGCACACTCCATCCATGATTAAGTGCTGAGGCATGAAACGCGTTGGACCGGGTGACCGGAAGTACGACATTGCCACGACCGGAAGTGCTCCGAACCCGCGATTCGGACGTACATACAGTGAAGCAGGAGCTTGGAAACCAGCCACAGGAGCCAGAAGTCATCACTACAGCAAGGTAGAGACAGGGAAAGCTAGCATATAACTACCTGCTGAGGACACCCCGGAAGGCGCATATATATGGAATCCAAACATACTGTTTAAAATAAAAATTCCGGACACTAACCTCATTAACTCAAAAAAGAGCTGTAAACATACTGGTATCTTCCCCTTCCCCCTCCCCCCCTCTCTTCATAGCGCTCTGACATATATATAATTTTTATTGCTATTTCTTTAAAAGTCGGAGCAGCTTACATATACAGGTGCAGAACTGGGAATTTCTATACCCCCTTTTCAGTTATAATACGTATTCCCTCTGCAGCCATGACCAGCTACATCACACATTCTTATAGAAATAAATTGAGTGATATATTCGCAATTAACTAGAAACCACCACCTCCACAAGTAGAGGATAAACGGTTTTGTGAACAATTTTTAAAATGAGAAAAAAATTACACTAAAGAAATTAAGCAATGGTGGGAAATAACAACCTTGAATACAAATATAGAACAGGGACTTATTCCAAGAGGACTTAGAGTCCAAAAAAACCCAACTTTTGAGCCTGTCCAGGTGGATTCTTCCAAAAGTGGAATAGTTAATTGGACAGATGTTCAAAAGAACTTATTTTTCTTATAACAGAAGATAGAAAAGTTTCTTTACAAATGCTAAATGAGAATATTAAAAAAGCAGAAGAGAAATTTGAGCAACTGAAACATATGACAGAGTATAAAAATTTGATGGAAATGACAAACAAAAAAATGGAAAAAATAGAAGAAGAAATTATCCAACAAAAACAACGAAAGTTTTACAGAGATCTGGGTGAAAACAAAACAATCAGTAAAACTGAACAAAGGAATTTTGGAAATCTCAGAATTCCAAATCAGGCAAATCCCACAAGAAACAACAGATGGCAGAACAACAAATGGCAAAACAATGGAAATAAAAATAATGACAAATGGGAACTGCTAATTAAGGTGAAACCGCCAACAACAAGCAACAATAGATATCCGTCATATAATCCAAAATGTTTTGAATTCAACAAAGGAAATCCTTATAAGATGATAAAAGAATCCTTTAGAAAAGGAATGAAGGCAGCAGAAATGGACGAAAGAATTGAACATCAATTGCTAATTGAGAAGATAGAGAATAGAGGAAAAATAGAGAGATCAAGAGGAATCCAGAGAAAAAGGACATTAGATACTGAAAATGAGGAAGAAGAATACGACACTGATTTTTTAGAGGAGATCTGGGAAGAAGAAGACCCCCGGATTGGACAGAGGCACCAAAGAAGAAAATGAGAGACGAACAATCACCAGGAGAAGGGGTGTCCGGGGTGGGAGAAAGAACAAGAAGATTTTAAAGAAGAACGAAAAAATTGAAAACATCAAGGAAATTGGCATTTACAATCTGAGTAAAAAGAAACTAACACAAGATCAAATAACCTTGCTTAAGAAAGGGCTCAAATTTGCACCCCATGCCAAACTGAATAAATTTAATCAGTATATGGACACGCAGAAATACATAAGAAAACTGTGTATAAAGACATTTTTCTCATCATCTAACAGCACCAAAATGCAGATGGAAAATATAAACGGATACAAACATACTGAACTGAAACCAAAATCAACTTTTTATCCAGCCCATATAAAGGGGGCCCATATACAGACTTTTCAGAAACTCATAGAAGAAGAAATAGAGAAGTTACCAGACACAAGAAAGATAAGATACAATTTAACAAAGGAAGAAAAAGAAGCTTTAAAACAATTGAAGGAGGACTCCACACAAATAATTAAGCCGGCAGATAAAGGAGGTGGGCTTGTATTAATGGACAAAGAACAATACGAGGATGAGATGTTAAATATCCTATCGGATGAACAAACATATAAAAAATTGGCAGAAGATCCAACTGAAAAATTTCAAAAGGAACTACTAGAAATCCTAGAAGAGGGTAGAGATATTGGAATCATAAGTGAAAAAGAATTCGACTTCCTATACAGTAAGTATCCAAAGATCCCAACAATATATCTGCTACCAAAGTTACACAAATGTGAAAACAAACCTCCGGGAAGGCCAATAATTTCCGGCATAAATTCATTAACAGCCAATCTTTCAAAGTATATTGGCTCATATCTGCAAGATCTGGTGAGCAAGCAAAAAAGCTTCCTAAAAGACACCATTGATGTGCTATCAAAGATAAAGAAAGTTGAATGGAAACAAGACCTTATCCTATGTACAAGTGACGTAAAATCTTTATATACGTGCATCAACCATGAACAAGGATGCACAGCAACAAGAAAGTTCTTAAGAACAATGACAGATATTCCAACGGATCAAATAAACTTTATAATGGATGGAATAGAGTTTATTCTCAACCATAATTATTTTTGGTATAAAGGTAATTTCTATAACCAAAGCAAGGGCACCACTATGGGTACATCATTTGCACCGTGCTATGCAAACCTTTTCATTGCAAGCTGGGAGGAAGAAAAAATAAGGAACAACAACCCGTATGCAAAAAATCTAAAACAATGGCACAGGTATATAGACGATCTCCTCTTTATATGGGAAGGATCAGATGGACAATTAAAAGATTTCTTGGAATATATAAATCAAAATGAATATGGATTGGAGTTTACTTCAACATTCAGCAAAGATCGCATAGTATATCTGGATCTGGAAATTTACATTCAGAACAACAGCATACAAACATGTACACATACTAAAAAAGTTAGCGTCAACACCGTCCTTGACATTAAGAGTAATCACCATCATTCATGGCTACAGAACATTCCGGGAGGACAATTCAGGAGAATACGTAGGAATTGTTCAGATAAGAAGACCTTTCAAAAACATACACAAGAAATGAAACGAAAATTTTAAGAGATGGGTTACAATGAAGAGACGTTGGAACAAGAGATAAATAAAGTAGAAGGCATGAGCAGGGAAATAATGATCCAATATAAACAAAAATAAATAAAATCAGAACATCAATTGTCATTCATAACTCAGTATAGTAGTGACCACCATTTAATAAAGAAAATGCTAAAAAAAACATTGGCACATTCTGAACCTTGATGATCAATTAAATAAAATCCTTCCAAAAAAGCCGAAAATAATTTATAGAAGGGCAAAAAACTTGAAACAAGACCTATCAAGAAGCTTCGTCCCAATTGAAGAAAAGAAAACAAAAATTGGAACAAAAGGCTATTTTCATTGTCTACAATGCAATGCATGCAGAACAACGAAAAAGAAAGGAACAAAACCAATAACAAAATTCAAATCAAATAAAACGAATAAGGAATACGAACTTCAAAGTCAAATAACCTGCAGCACTGAGGGAGTGATTTATTTGATTGAATGCCCATGTGGCTACCAATATGTAGGCCAAACGAAAAGAGAATTAAGCATTCGCATCTCCGAACATCTTTATAACATAAGAAAAGGATTAACAACTCACAGTGTGTCTCAACACTATCTAGAATACCATAATAAAGATGCCTCTAACCTTTTATTTATGGGCATACAAAAAGTCCCAAAAAATTGGAGAGGCGGAAACAGTACAGCAGAACTACTAAGAAATGAGACAAAATGGATATACCATCTAAAAATTCTGCAACCAAACGGACTCAATATAGACATAAATTTAAAAACTTTTTTAGAATAAATTAAATACCTGTATTCTTATAAATGTAAAGATATTTTATACATGTAAAGATATCCTTTTAAATTAATTTTTAAAATAATTTTATTCATATATTAACATCACATAATCCACTTTATACACTAATACCCATATTGATACCAGTAAAACAAAAAGCATGAGGTTGCCACCAAATAATGACATCACTTCCTATTTGGAAATAAAGGACTTCTGTTTCTAAATGTTTAACAAATAAAGTTTTTTCAATTGCTATCCAATAAATAGAGTGCCCCATGCTGCACACTCCATCCATGATTAAGTGCTGAGGCATGAAACGCGTTGGACCGGGTGACCGGAAGTACGACATTGCCGCGACCGGAAGTGCTCCGCACCCGCGATTCGGACATACATACAGTGAAGCAGGAGCTTGGAAACCAGCCACGGGAGCCAGAAGTCATCACTACAGCAAGGTAGAGATAGGGAAAGCTAGCATATAACTACCTGCTGAGGACACCCCGGAAGGCGCATATATATGGAATCCAAACATACTGTTTAAAATAAAAATTCCGGACACTCACCTCATTAACTCAAAAAAGAGCTGTAAACATACTGGTATCTTCCCCTCCCCCCCCCCCGCCCCTCTCTTCATAGCGCTCTGACATATATATAATTTTTACTGCTGAAGTAATGGTTTAGTACCAATTGACAACTATGATTCTACCACTCCCAGATATTAATGTCACTATGGTAAATGCTGTAATCCTGGATACGTTTTCCAGTTAAATATGTGTCCAATCCATTTTTAAATGCATTTACAGAGTCTGCCATTATTACCTTCTCCGGCAGGGAGTTTCAAATCTTTATTGCCCTTATCGTGAAGAACCCTTTCCTACGTTGTGTACAGAGTTCTTTTAATAAACAGGTCCCCTGCTAACTCCTTGTAATGACCCTTTACATATTTGAAGATATTAATAATGTCTCCTCTTAGATGCCTCTTTTCTAGTGTATACATATTAAACCTAGTAAGCCTGTCCTCGTACTCCAGTGTCTCTAACCCTTTAATCAATTTAGTTGCTTGCCTTTGAACCCTTTCTAGTTCCCCAATAACTTTTTTATAATATGGTGCCCAAAATTGAACACAATATTCAAGGTGTGGATGTACCAATGATTTGTACAGTGGCAGGATTACATCCTCGTCCCTTGTCTCAATGGGGGTAATTCCAAGTTGATCGCAGCAGGATTTTTTTTAGCAGTTGGGCAAAACCATGTGCACTGCAGGAGAGGCAGATATAATATGTGCAGATAGAGTTAGATTTGGGTGGGTTATTTTATTTCTGTGCAGGGTAAATACTGGTTGCTTTATTTTTACACTGCAAATTAGATTGCAGATTGAACACACCACACCCAAATCTAACTCTCTCTGCACATGTTATATCTGCCTCCCCTGCAGTGCACCTGGTTTTGCCCAACTGCTAAAAAAAATCCTGCTGCGATCAACTTGGAATTACCCCCAATGCCCCGTTTTATGCACGCTAGCACTTTATTTGCCTTTTTTTTTGCTTTTTTTGTGTACTGTAACTAAGCCTATTATCTATGAGCACCCCCAAATCTTTTTCCACCACGGTTACCCCTAAATTTTCCCCATTTAGAGTCTAGAATGCATGTGTGTTTTTTGTCCCAAAATGCAGAACTTTGCATTTTTCTATATTGAACCTCATTCCCCATTTAGATGCCCACGTTTCAAGTTTAAATAAGTCATTCTGTAGAGACTCCACATCGCTTTCTGAATTAATTATCTTACACAGTTTACTTTCATCTGCAAAGATTGACAGTGAGCATTCCAGGCCTATTACTAGATCATTGATAAATATATTGAACAGTAGCGGGCCAAGTACGGAACCTTGTGATATTCCGCTGACTACTGGTCCCCAGCTGGAGAACATCCCATTGACCACTACTCATTGTACTCTGTTATCCAGCCAATTACCTATCCATGTGCAAATAATATATCGTAGGCCAAGTTCCCTTAACTTGATGATCAGTCTCCTGTGAGGTACTGTATCGAATGCTTTTGCAAAATCTAAATACACCACATCCACTGCTTTTCCCTGGTAAAGATTCACACTCACTTCCGCGTAGAAGCTGATTAAGTTAGTTTGACATGACTTGTCCCTTACAAACCCATGCTGACTTTTGCTAATAATCTTATTAACCTGCAGATAATCCTGTATGCTATCCCTCAAAATACCTTCCAATATTTTACCCACTATAGAGGTTAAACTAACTGGTCTTTAGTTACCAGGATTGTTTTTAGTTCTCTATTTAAATACAGGCACTACCTCAGCTATGTGCCAATCCTTTGACACCACGCCTGATGTAACTGAACTTTGGAAAATCATGTATAGGGGTTTTGTTAGCTGCGACCTAAGCTCCAAAATAACTTTTGGATGAATACCATCTGGGCCTGGTGATTTATTAATCTTTATGTTGCTTAGTCTCTCCAGGACTACTTCCTCACTTAAACAAGCATCAAGCCAAGAGTCATTACCTTCACTATCTTTATGCACTATTCTCACTGTCTAATCCTCCATGGTGATCCCACATGTAGTATCTGCACATATTATAAGTAGAGATGAGCAGGTTCAGTTCTCAGAGAACCGAACCTCCCGAACATCCCATTCTGAGTCTGGTTCCGAGTTCGGCTCAGGACTTCCCGCCAGACTTGGAAACCAGAACAAGGCAAAACATCATTATACCGCTGTCGGATTCTCACAGGTTTTGGATTCCATATAAACAGCCACGTGTCACTGCCATTTTCACTCTAGACTTGGATAGTAAGGGAGACATACCTCTGTCTCTCTGTGGGTGACAGCGTTGGGTGGGATCAGTGTGTGCTCTGTAGGGATGCTGCTGCAGTCACTTTGTGTGCTGTTAGGGGTGCTGTCCTGGCTGTCACTGGTGTTCAACTTTCATGTGCTGTTAGGGGTGCTGCAGTTGTACATAGGTGTTGATGTCCTGGCTGTCACTGTGTTGTACAGGGGTAATGTTACACTGGTCTTTTATGCTGTAAAAATTCTAGGGTGCAGTTAAATAAATGTACGCTGGCCCTGTCTTGTATGCTGTAATAATTCTAGGGTGCAGTGAAAATCAATGTACAGTACACTGGCCCTGTCCTGTATGCTTTAAAAATTCAGGGGTGCAGTTGTTAAGAAAAAAGCACACTGGTCCTGCATGCTGTAAAAATATAGGGGTGCTGCTGTTAAAATAATATTACACTGGCCCTGTATGCTGTAAAAATTATGGGGTGCTACTGTTAAAATAAAAGCACACTGGTCCTGTATGCTGTAAAAATACAGGGGTGCAGTGAAAATAAGTGTATACTGGCCTTGTCTTGTATGCTGTAAAATTACAAAGGTTTTGTGAAAGTACAGGGGTGCTGGCACTGTCCGCAGTTGCGATGTCTGGGCCTGACGTTCACAACACTGTATGGGAAGAGATGGCTCCTACCACTATTTGCACGCCCTCTGCAAGTGCTGGGAGGAGCACTGCCAGTCCAGTTGCTAATATTGAGTTTGAGCATGACACTGTAGAAGTACTTAAGGATGTGTAGGATATGGGTGTAGCTGGCGCTGCTGAGAAAGGTGATGATGAGGATTCTGATGGTGTTGTGGTTTGTTTGAACAAGGCACCAGTGAGACAGTTGTTGGCCATGGGATGAAAAAGCCCATTGTCATGCCTGGGCAAAATACCAAAAAAGCCACCTCTTTGGTGTGGAATTATTTCTCCACAAATCCGGACAACAAGTGCCAAGCCATCTGTTGCCTTTGTCAATCCATAATAAGCAGGGGACGTTAATCACTTAGGAACAAACTCCCTTATACTTCGCCAGCAGCACATTCATCATAAGTCATTGTCAAGTTCAGAAACTTTGGGTAATAGCATAAGCAATCCACTGACACCTAAATGATGTGGTTTTGTTTGAATATTATTTCTCTGTAAGGATGAGGATGTAAACACTGAAGGGGGACAGGGGATCTGAGGATGAGGATGACATCTTGCCACTGTAGAGCCAGTTTGTGTAAGGAGAAATTAATAGCTTTTTTTTGGTGGGGGCCCAAACATACCAATCATTTCAGCCACAGTCATGTGGCAGACCCTGTCGCTGAAATGATTGGTTTGTTAAAGTGTGCATGTACTGTTTATACAACATAAGTGGGGGTGGGAGGGCCCAAGAACAATTCCATCTTGCATTTCTTTTCTTTGCCACATCATTCCAAGGGTGCTGCCCTATATGGGATGCTGCCCTTCTGCCCTATCAGTCCAGGGGTGCTGCCTCACTGCTGTTTAAGTCCAGGAGTGCTGTTTCCTGTCTGCTGTGCTGTGTAATTCTCCAGAGGTGCTGCCTATGTTGTATAAATCCAAGGGTGCTGCTGTATAATTCCAGGGGTGTTGCTGTACTTGATCCTAGGTGTTTAAATAAAAGCCTAGAGCAGATATGAAACAAGCTTCAACATCACAAACAGATTTGTGAAAATATAGCCGGAAAGGTGGAATTGGAAATTGACAACGTTTTATTAAATAAAGTGGGTACAGACAACATTTGTGGTCAAAATCAGTGTGACTCAGAAGAGACTGAATCATAATCCAGTGCAACTGCTGGAGAGGTAAAAGTGAGATTTTCTGACAGAGCATTATAGAGAGTTTCTTCTCAATTATTTCATGTTAGGGACTCACTTAAATGAATGGCTCCAATTAGTCAACCTTAATTTTGATTTATTATTGATGTTACACATTTTGGTATTATTTATTTAGAAGATGCGCATTTGTTGTACAGGGATCTACTTTTCCTAAGGGCTGCATAAGGTTATCGCAAGATCTTGCGGTGTTAGAAGAACAGAGTTTCAGTGATCTTGCATTGCATCAGCTTAGAAACATAGAATTTGTCGGCAGATAAGAACCACTTGGCCCATCTAGTCTGCCCCCTTTTTTTTTTTTTAATCTCTAACCTTAATAGATCCTTATTTCTTTGTAAGGATATCCTTATGTCTATCCCATGCATGTTTAAATTGCTCTACTGTCTTTGCCTCTACCACCTCCGATGGGGGGCTATTCCACATGTCCACTACCCTTTCTGTGAAGTAATCTTTCCGCAAATTTCCCCTGAACCTCCCCCCCTCCAGTCTCAGTGCATGTCCTTGTGTCCTATTGCTTCTCTTCATTTGGAGAATGTTTCCCTCCTGGACTTTGTTAAAACCCTTGATATATTTGAAAGTTTCTATCATGTCCCCCCTTTCCCTTCTCTGCTCCAAACTATACATATTGAGATTTCTTAGTCTTTCTGGGTATGTTTTGTGATGTAGGCCATGCACCATTTTAGTTGCCCTTCTTTGTACAGTTTCTTATGTATTAATATCCTTTTGAAGATATGGCCTCCAGAATTGAACACAGTATTCTAGATGAGGCCGTCCCAATGACCTATACAGTGGCATTATTACTTCTTTCTTTCTGCTGCTGATTCCTCTCCCAATGCAGCCAAGCATCTGACTAGCCTTCCTCATTGCTTTGTTACATTGCTTACCTGCCTTTAAGTCATCTGAAATAGTGACTACTAGATCCCTTTCCTCCTCAGTAGTTTCCAGTATAGTGCCATTAATACTATATTTAGCCTTTGGATTTTTGAGACCCAAGTGCATGATTTTGCATTTTTTGGTATTAAACTGTAATTGCCACACTCTTGACCATTCCTCTAGTCTACCTAGATCCTCAGTCATTTGTTTTACCCCACCTGGTGTGTCTACCCTGTTGCATACCTTTGTGTCATCTGCAAAAAGGCATACTTTCCCTTTAATGCCATTTGCAATGTCACCAATAAAGATATTAAAAAGCACTGGTCCAAGTACAGATCCCTGGGGTACTCCACTGGTAACATTTCCCTCCTGTGAATGCACTCCATTTACCACAACTCTCTGTTTTCTATCCTTCAACCAAGATCTTATCCATTCAATAATCCTAATATCCAATCCCAAACTTTTAAGTTTATTTAGCAGTCTGCGATGTGGAACAGTGTCAAAAGCCTTACTAAAGTCTAGATAAGCTATATCCATGGCTCCACCTTTATCCATCACTTTAGTCACACAGTCAAAAAAGTCAATAAGATTTGTTTGACATGATCTCCCCCCAGTGAATCCATGCTGTTTGGGATCCTGTAAATTGCTGGATTTAAGATAATCTACAACTCTTTCTTTTAAGAGTGTTTCCATCAATTTCCCTACTACTGATGTAAGACTCACTGGTCTGTAGTTGTTTGCCTCTTCCTTGCTTCCACTTTTGTGCAGTGGGACTACGTTTGCTCTTTTCCAGTCCTCTGGAATTACTCCTGTAGCTAATGACTGATTGAATAATTCTGTCAATGGTGCTACCAGCACCTCTTTAAGTTATTTTAGTATCCTTGGATGTATCCCATCTGGCCCCATAGATTTGTCCACTTTCAGCTTTGAGAGTTCTGTTAGGACCTTCTCCTCTGTAAATATACTTGTGTCATTTTCCTGAATATCCCTGAAACTTAACTGTGGCCCCTTCCCCTCTCTTTCAGTAGTAAATACTGAGCAAAAATAATTATTAAGATGATCTGCTATTAAATTGTCTCCCTCAACAAGACTCCCAGTGTCTGTTTTTAGTTTTATTATTCCGCCTTTTGTTTTTCTCCTTTCACTTATATACCTAAAAAAAGTTTTGCCTCCTTTACCCACTGACTGGGCCATTTTCTCCTCAGCTTGTGCCTTTGCACATCTGATTACCTTCTTAGTATCCTTCTGTCTAACAAGATATATCTCTTTGTCTTCATTATTTTGTGTCTGCTTATATTTCCTAAAAGCCATCTTTTTTGCTTTCACAATATTTGCTACTTCTTTTGCAAACCACACTGGCTTCCTTTTCCTTGTGTATTTCCAAACACTTTTGATACAAAGGTCTGTTGCCTTTAATATTGCACATTTTAATGTTTCCCACCTCTCCTGCACGGCTTCCAAGTTCCTCCACTCTACCAAAGAATCGCTTACACATTTTCCCATCCCTACAAAATCAGCCTTCCTAAAATCCAACACCTTTGTTTTTGTATGGGATGAGTCAGTCTCTGTCTTTATGCTGAACCATACTGCTTGATGATCACTGGATCCCAGGTTTTCACCCACTTTTACGTCCGATAATCTGTCTCCATTTGTAAGTATTAAGTCTAATATTGCGTCTTTCCGAGTGGGCTCCCTCACCAATTGGTGGAGGGATGCTCCCTGAAGGGAATTTAAAATGTCCAGATATTTGCAGCACACTGAGCACAGATATGGAGCTTTTCAGGCAGAGAACGTAGCCACGTCCTCTCCGTTCAATCTCTAATGCACGAGTGAAAATGGCGGCGATGCGCGGCTCTTTATATGGAATACGAATCTTGCGCGAATCCGTCAGCGGGATGATGACGTTCGGCCTCATTCGGGTTAACCGAGCAAGGCGGGAATATCCAATGCTGCCTCGGACCCGTGTAAAATACATGAAGTTCAGGGGGGTTCGGATCTCGACGAACCGAACCCGCTCATCTCTAGTTTATTTACATCCCAGCATTAAATCCGAGATTATCTTAATCCCTGAAAATGGAGAAGGGGGTACAAATTAAGAGGCTTTGGCCCCTAGTTTTTCAGTTTGTCAAGTACTATGGTAATTATATATTTGCTTGGTTAAAGTCCTTTCCATACCACACCAATATAGGAGTGGAGGTGATAGCCTGTGTGTTGTTCCTGATTGCGTGTGCCTCTCTAATTTTTAATCACCTTTTTGACACTGTCCTCTTCCTCTTGCCTCTTCTCATAATGTGAAAAGTTATCAAAGAAGGAGGTATGTTTGTAGCTAGCTATGATTTGGAAAACATGGCAAGCTTTTTTCAAGGGGACCACCTGTCACTGAAATGATGGGTTTATTAAACTGTACATGTCCTGTTTAAACAACATAAGGGCCCAAGGACAATTCCATCTTGCACCTCTTTTTTCTTTGCATTATGTGCTCTTTAGGGCCTATTTTTTAAAACTGCCATCCTGTCTGCCACTGCAGTGCCACTCCTAGACAACCACAACCACAACCTTTTGGCCTACAAACAATATTGTGAGGTGTTCAGAATAGACTGGAAATGAATGTTATTGTGGTTAGTAATACCGTAGGATCAAAATAACCACCAAATTCTGTGATTTTAGCTGTTTTTATGTTTTTTCTTTCAAAAATCATCCAGATCCAAAACCAAAACCCGAAAAGGGTGGTTTTGTCAAAACCAATGCAGATCCACAACACGAGTGGGGACACAGATCCAAAACCAAAACACAAAACACGAAAAGTGTCCGCAGCACAGCTCTAATTTTAAGCAGCCTGTGGGAGAGGTACATGTATGAACCCTGGCCTGTAGTGCCAGCAGGGAGTGCACAGAACTATTGGAGGGTGCCAGCTTGTAAATAAAGCAGCAGTGTTCAGCCACATAAAGGATAGCAGGAGAATACGTAGGAATTGTTCAGATAAGAAGACCTTTCAAAAACATACACAAGAAATGAAACGAAAATTTAAAGAGATGGGTTACAATGAAGAGACGTTGGAACAAGAGATAAATAAAGTAGAAGGCATGAGCAGGGAAATAATGATCCAATATAAACAAAAATAAATAAAATCAGAACATCAATTGTCATTCATAACTCAGTATAGTAGTGACCACCATTTAATAAAGAAAATGCTAAAAAAAACATTGGCACATTCTGAACCTTGATGATCAATTAAATAAAATCCTTCCAAAAAAGCCAAAAATAATTTATAGAAGGGCAAAAAACTTGAAACAAGACCTATCAAGAAGCTTCGTCCCAATTGAAGAAAAGAAAACAAAAATTGGAACAAAAGGCTATTTTCATTGTCTACAATGCAATGCATGCAGAACAACGAAAAAGAAAGGAACAAAACCAATAACAAAATTCAAATCAAATAAAACGAATAAGGAATACGAACTTCAAAGTCAAATAACCTGCAGCACTGAGGGAGTGATTTATTTGATTGAATGCCCATGTGGCTACCAATATGTAGGCCAAACGAAAAGAGAATTAAGCATTCGCATCTCCGAACATCTTTATAACATAAGAAAAGGATTAACAACTCACAGTGTGTCTCAACACTATCTAGAATACCATAATAAAGATGCCTCTAACCTTTTATTTATGGGCATACAAAAAGTCCCAAAAAATTGGAGAGGCGGAAACAGTACAGCAGAACTACTAAGAAATGAGACAAAATGGATATACCATCTAAAAATTCTGCAACCAAACGGACTCAATATAGACATAAATTTAAAAACTTTTTTAGAATAAATTAAATACCTGTATTCTTATAAATGTAAAGATATTTTATACATGTAAAGATATCCTTTTAAATTAATTTTTAAAATAATTTTATTCATATATTAACATCACATAATCCACTTTATACACTAATACCCATATTGATACCAGTAAAACAAAAAGCATGAGGTTGCCACCAAATAATGACATCACTTCCTATTTGGAAATAAAGGACTTCTGTTTCTAAATGTTTAACAAATAAAGTTTTTTCAATTGCTATCCAATAAATAGAGTGCCCCATGCTGCACACTCCATCCATGATTAAGTGCTGAGGCATGAAACGCGTTGGACCGGGTGACCGGAAGTACGACATTGCCGCGACCGGAAGTGCTCCGCACCCGCGATTCGGACATACATACAGTGAAGCAGGAGCTTGGAAACCAGCCACGGGAGCCAGAAGTCATCACTACAGCAAGGTAGAGATAGGGAAAGCTAGCATATAACTACCTGCTGAGGACACCCCGGAAGGCGCATATATATGGAATCCAAACATACTGTTTAAAATAAAAATTCCGGACACTCACCTCATTAACTCAAAAAAGAGCTGTAAACATACTGGTATCTTCCCCTCCCCCCCCCCCGCCCCTCTCTTCATAGCGCTCTGACATATATATAATTTTTACTGCTGAAGTAATGGTTTAGTACCAATTGACAACTATGATTCTACCACTCCCAGATATTAATGTCACTATGGTAAATGCTGTAATCCTGGATACGTTTTCCAGTTAAATATGTGTCCAATCCATTTTTAAATGCATTTACAGAGTCTGCCATTATTACCTTCTCCGGCAGGGAGTTTCAAATCTTTATTGCCCTTATCGTGAAGAACCCTTTCCTACGTTGTGTACAGAGTTCTTTTAATAAACAGGTCCCCTGCTAACTCCTTGTAATGACCCTTTACATATTTGAAGATATTAATAATGTCTCCTCTTAGATGCCTCTTTTCTAGTGTATACATATTAAACCTAGTAAGCCTGTCCTCGTACTCCAGTGTCTCTAACCCTTTAATCAATTTAGTTGCTTGCCTTTGAACCCTTTCTAGTTCCCCAATAACTTTTTTATAATATGGTGCCCAAAATTGAACACAATATTCAAGGTGTGGATGTACCAATGATTTGTACAGTGGCAGGATTACATCCTCGTCCCTTGTCTCAATGGGGGTAATTCCAAGTTGATCGCAGCAGGATTTTTTTTAGCAGTTGGGCAAAACCATGTGCACTGCAGGAGAGGCAGATATAATATGTGCAGATAGAGTTAGATTTGGGTGGGTTATTTTATTTCTGTGCAGGGTAAATACTGGTTGCTTTATTTTTACACTGCAAATTAGATTGCAGATTGAACACACCACACCCAAATCTAACTCTCTCTGCACATGTTATATCTGCCTCCCCTGCAGTGCACCTGGTTTTGCCCAACTGCTAAAAAAAATCCTGCTGCGATCAACTTGGAATTACCCCCAATGCCCCGTTTTATGCACGCTAGCACTTTATTTGCCTTTTTTTTTGCTTTTTTTGTGTACTGTAACTAAGCCTATTATCTATGAGCACCCCCAAATCTTTTTCCACCACGGTTACCCCTAAATTTTCCCCATTTAGAGTCTAGAATGCATGTGTGTTTTTTGTCCCAAAATGCAGAACTTTGCATTTTTCTATATTGAACCTCATTCCCCATTTAGATGCCCACGTTTCAAGTTTAAATAAGTCATTCTGTAGAGACTCCACATCGCTTTCTGAATTAATTATCTTACACAGTTTACTTTCATCTGCAAAGATTGACAGTGAGCATTCCAGGCCTATTACTAGATCATTGATAAATATATTGAACAGTAGCGGGCCAAGTACGGAACCTTGTGATATTCCGCTGACTACTGGTCCCCAGCTGGAGAACATCCCATTGACCACTACTCATTGTACTCTGTTATCCAGCCAATTACCTATCCATGTGCAAATAATATATCGTAGGCCAAGTTCCCTTAACTTGATGATCAGTCTCCTGTGAGGTACTGTATCGAATGCTTTTGCAAAATCTAAATACACCACATCCACTGCTTTTCCCTGGTAAAGATTCACACTCACTTCCGCGTAGAAGCTGATTAAGTTAGTTTGACATGACTTGTCCCTTACAAACCCATGCTGACTTTTGCTAATAATCTTATTAACCTGCAGATAATCCTGTATGCTATCCCTCAAAATACCTTCCAATATTTTACCCACTATAGAGGTTAAACTAACTGGTCTTTAGTTACCAGGATTGTTTTTAGTTCTCTATTTAAATACAGGCACTACCTCAGCTATGTGCCAATCCTTTGACACCACGCCTGATGTAACTGAACTTTGGAAAATCATGTATAGGGGTTTTGTTAGCTGCGACCTAAGCTCCAAAATAACTTTTGGATGAATACCATCTGGCCTAGTGATTTATTAATCTTTATGTTGCTTAGTCTCTCCAGGACTACTTCCTCACTTAAACAAGCATCAAGCCAAGAGTCATTACCTTCACTATCTTCATGCACTATTCTCACTGTCTAATCCTCCATGGTGATCCCACATGTAGTATCTGCACATATTATAAGTAGAGATGAGCAGGTTCAGTTCTCAGAGAACCGAACCTCCCGAACATCCCATTCTGAGTCTGGATCCGAGTTCGGCTCAGGACTTCCCGCCAGACTTGGAAACCAGAACAAGGCAAAACATCATTATACCGCTGTCGGATTCTCACAGGTTTTGGATTCCATATAAACAGCCACATGTCACTGCCATTTTCACTCCAGACTTGGATAGTAAGGGAGACATACCTCTGTCTCTCTGTGGGTGACAGCGTTGGGTGGGGTCAGTGTGTGCTCTGTAGGGATGCTGCTGCAGTCACTTTGTGTGCTGTTAGGGGTGCTGTCCTGTCTGTCCTAGCTGTCCTGGCTGTCACTGGTGTTCAACTTTCATGTGCTGTTAGGGGTGCTGCAGTTGTACATAGGTGTTGATGTCCTGGCTGTCACTGTGTTGTACAGGGGTCAGGGGCACTGTCCTCCTGTATGCTGTAAAAATATAGGGGTGCTGCTTTTAAAATAATGTTACACTGGTCTTTTATGCTGTAAAAATTCTAGGGTGCAGTTAAATAAATGTACGCTGGCCCTGTCTTGTATGCTGTAATAATTCTAGGGTGCAGTGAAAATCAATGTACAGTACACTGGCCCTGTCCTGTATGCTTTAAAAATTCAGGGGTGCAGTTGTTAAGAAAAAAGCACACTGGTCCTGCATGCTGTAAAAATATAGGGGTGCTGCTGTTAAAATAATATTACACTGGCCCTGTATGCTGTAAAAATTATGGGGTGCTACTGTTAAAATAAAAGCACACTGGTCCTGTATGCTGTAAAAATACAGGGGTGCAGTGAAAATAAGTGTATACTGGCCTTGTCTTGTATGCTGTAAAATTACAAAGGTTTTGTGAAAGTACAGGGGTGCTGGCACTGTCCGCAGTTGCGATGTCTGGGCCTGACCTTCACAACACTGTATGGGAAGAGATGGCTCCTACCACTATTTGCACGCCCTCTGCAAGTGCTGGGAGGAGCACTGCCAGTCCAGTTGCTAATATTGAGTTTGAGCATGACACTGTAGAAGTACTTAAGGATGTGTAGGATATGGGTGTAGCTGGCGCTGCTGAGAAAGGTGATGATGAGGATTCTGATGGTGTTGTGGTTTGTTTGAACAAGGCACCAGTGAGACAGTTGTTGGCCATGGGATGAAAAAGCCCATTGTCATGCCTGGGCAAAATACCAAAAAAGCCACCTCTTTGGTGTGGAATTATTTCTCCACAAATCCGGACAACAAGTGTCAAGCCATCTGTTGCCTTTGTCAATCCATAATAAGCAGGGGTAAGGACGTTAATCACTTAGGAACAAACTCCCTTATACTTCGCCAGCAGCACATTCATCATAAGTCATTGTCAAGTTCAGAAACTTTGGGTAATAGCATAAGCAATCCACTGACACCTAAATGATGTGGTTTTGTTTGAATATTATTTCTCTGTAAGGATGAGGATGTAAACACTGAAGGGGGGCAGGGGATCTGAGGATGAGGATGACATCTTGCCACTGTAGAGCCAGTTTGTGTAAGGAGAAATTAATAGCTTTTTTTTGGTGGGGGCCCAAACATACCAATCATTTCAGCCACAGTCATGTGGCAGACCCTGTCGCTGAAATGATTGGTTTGTTAAAGTGTGCATGTACTGTTTATACAACATAAGTGTGGGTGGGAGGGCCCAAGAACAATTCCATCTTGCATGTCTTTTCATTGCCACATCATTCCAGGGGTGCTGCCCTATATGGGATGCTGACCTTCTGCCCTATCAGTCCAGGGGTGCTGCCTCACTGCTGTTTAAGTCCAGGAGTGCTGTTTCCTGTCTGCTGTGCTGTGTAATTCTCCAGAGGTGCTGCCTATGTTGTATAAATCCAAGGGTGCTGCTGTATAATTCCAGGGGTGTTGCTGTACTTGATCCTAGGTGTTTAAATGAAAGCCTAGAGCAGATATGAAACAAGCTTCAACATCACAAACAGATTTGTGAAAATATAGCCGGAAAGGTGGAATTGGAAATTGACAAAGTTTTATTAAATAAAGTGGGTACAGACAACATTTGTGGTCAAAATCAGTGTGACTCAGAAGAGACTGAATCATAATCCAGTGCAACTGCTGGAGAGGTAAAAGTGAGATTTTCTGACAGAGCATTGTAGAGAGTTTCTTCTCAATTATTTCATGTTAGGGACTCACTTAAATGAATGGCTCCAATTAGTCAACCTTAATTTTGATTTATTATTGATGTTACACATTTTGGTATATTTATTTAGAAGATGCGCATTTGTTGTACAGGGATCTACTTTTCCTAAGGGCTGCATAAGGTTATCGCAAGACCTTGCGGTGTTAGAAGAACAGAGTTTCAGTGATCTTGCATTGCATCAGCTTAGAAACATAGAATTTGTCGGCAGATAAGAACCACTTGGCCCATCTAGTCTGCCCCCTTTTTTTTTTTTTAATCTCTAACCTTAATAGATCCTTATTTCTTTGTAAGGATATCCTTATGTCTATCCCATGCATGTTTAAATTGCTCTACTGTCTTAGCCTCTACCACCTCCGATGGGGGGCTATTTCACTTGTCCACTACCCTTTCTGTGAAGTAATCTTTCCGCAAATTTCCCCTGAACCTCCCCCCCCTCCAGTCTCAGTGCATGTCCTTGTGTCCTATTGCTTCTCTTCATTTGGAGAATGTTTCCCTCCTGGACTTTGTTAAAACCCTTGATATATTTGAAAGTTTCTATCATGTCCCCCCTTTCCCTTCTCTGCTCCAAACTATACATATTGAGATTTCTTAGTCTTTCTGGGTATGTTTTGTGATGTAGGCCATGCACCATTTTAGTTGCCCTTCTTTGTACAGTTTCTTATGTATTAATATCCTTTTGAAGATATGGCCTCCAGAATTGAACACAGTATTCTAGATGAGGCCGTACCAATGACCTATACAGTGGCATTATTACTTCTTTCTTTCTGCTGCTGATTCCTCTCCCAATGCAGCCAAGCATCTGAAGTAGCCTTCCTCATTGCTTTGTTACATTGCTTACCTGCCTTTAAGTCATCTGAAATAGTGACTACTAGATCCCTTTCCTCCTCAGTAGTTTCCAGTATATTGCCATTAATACTATATTTAGCCTTTGGATTTTTGAGACCCAAGTGCATGATTTTGCATTTTTTGGTATTAAACTGTAATTGCCACACTCTTGACCATTCCTCTAGTCTACCTAGATCCTCAGTCATTTGTTTTACCCCACCTGGTGTGTCTACCCTGTTGCATACCTTTGTGTCATCTGCAAAAAGGCATACTTTCCCTTTAATGCCATTTGCAATGTCACCAATAAAGATATTAAAAAGCACTGGTCCAAGTACAGATCCCTGGGGTACTCCACTGGTAACATTTCCCTCCTGTGAATGCACTCCATTTACCACAACTCTCTGTTTTCTATCCTTCAACCAAGATCTTATCCATTCAATAATCCTAATATCCAATCCCAAACTTTTAAGTTTATTTAGCAGTCTGCGATGTGGAACAGTGTCAAAAGCCTTACTAAAGTCTAGATAAGCTATATCCATGGCTCCACCTTTATCCATCACTTTAGTCACACAGTCAAAAAAGTCAATAAGATTTGTTTGACATGATCTCCCCCCAGTGAATCCATGCTGTTTGGAATCCTGTAAATTGCCGGATTTAAGATAATCTACAACTCTTTCTTTTAAGAGTGTTTCCATCAATTTCCCTACTACTGATGTAAGACTCACTGGTCTGTAGTTGTTTGCCTCTTCCTTGCTTCCACTTTTGTGCAGTGGGACTACGTTTGCTCTTTTCCAGTCCTCTGGAATTACTCCTGTAGCTAATGACTGGTTGAATAATTCTGTCAATGGTGCTACCAGCACCTCTTTAAGTTATTTTAGTATCCTTGGATGTATCCCATCTGGCCCCATAGATTTGTCCACTTTCAGCTTTGAGAGTTCTGTTAGGACCTTCTCCTCTGTAAATATACTTGTGTCATTTTCCTGAATATCCCTGAAACTTAACTGTGGCCCCTTCCCCTCTCTTTCAGTAGTAAATACTGAGCAAAAATAATTATTAAGATGATCTGCTATTAAATTGTCTCCCTCAACAAGACTCCCAGTGTCTGTCTTTAGTTTTATTATTCCGCCTTTTGTTTTTCTCCTTTCGCTTATATACCTAAAAAAAGTTTTGCCTCCTTTACCCACTGACTGGGCCATTTTCTCCTCAGCTTGTGCCTTTGCACATCTGATTACCTTCTTAGTATCCTTCTGTCTAACAAGATATATCTCTTTGTCTTCATTATTTTGTGTCTGCTTATATTTCCTAAAAGCCATCTTTTTTGCTTTCACAATATTTGCTACTTCTTTTGCAAACCACACTTGCTTACTTTTCCTTGTGTATTTCCTAACACTTTTGATACAAAGGTCTGTTGCCTTTAATATTGCACATTTTAATGTTTCCCACCTCTCCTGCACGGCTTCCAAGTTCCTCCACTCTACCAAAGAATCGCTTACACATTTTCCCATCCCTACAAAATCAGCCTTCCTAAAATCCAACACCTTTGTTTTTGTATGGGATGAGTCAGTCTCTGTCTTTATGCTGAACCATACTGCTTGATGATCACTGGATCCCAGGTTTTCACCCACTTTTACGTCCGATAATCTGTCTCCATTTGTAAGTATTAAGTCTAATATTGCGTCTTTCCGAGTGGGCTCCCTCACCAATTGGTGGAGGGATGCTCCCTGAAGGGAATTTAAAATGTCCATACTTCTAGTGGAACTAGCAACAGACACTTCCCAGTTTACATCAGGAAGATTAAAGTCTCCCATGATTATTACCTCTCCTTTTAATGCCATTTTAGTTATGTCCTGCAATAGCTTTCCATTGCACTGCAGCGCTAGATGGGCCAGGAGCTCCTGTGAGGCACAAACAGTTACTGAATAAGGCCCAGTATGGAGTCTCATTTTGGCTTACAGCCAGGAATATGTCTGGCTTGCCAGGCTGAAGCATGCTGTGGGCACAGAGGTTAGCATTGCTTCCTCCCACAGTCCTACGTATAGTATGAAATGAGTTTCAACTGTAGAGTGGTAATCTACACTAGGGCAGGGGTTCAATAACAAAAAGAAAACACTGCACAGTTGTGCTTAGTACATTACCAAACTCTCCCGAACTCAACTTGCCTGATCTGTGGCTGCATTGGGGGCTCAGTAGGGGCTTCTAAAACATTTAAGGGGCTGCTTTAGTTAAACATAAAATAGGGAAAAAAAACAAGACACACAGGTATGCTCACATGTGTATAACTGGGAGCTGTGGAAAAAAAAATAAGGCATCTGCCACAAAATATGTAAATAAAAATGCAATAAAAAAATTGTAAAATAGAAACCCACAAAATTTTCACAAAATAAGTCTCCAGATCCATTGAGGGGAAAATATCCAATCTTGATCCTGTGGTATACACTATTTTATTTTAGAGATGTGCACCGGAAATTTTTCGGGTTTTGTGTTTTGGTTTTGGATTCGGTTCCGCGGCCGTGTTTTGGATTTGGACGCGTTTTGGCGAAACCTCCCTTAAAATTTTTTGTCAGATTCGGGTGTGTTTTGGATTCGGGTGTTTTTTTTTCAAAAACCCTCAAAAACAGCTTAAATCATAGAATTTGGGGGTAATTGTGATCCTATAGTGTTATTAACCTCAATAACCATAATTTCCACTCATTTCCAGTCTATTCTGAACACCTCACACCTCACAACACTATTTTTAGTCCTAAAATTTGCACCGAGATCGATGGATGACTAAGCTAAGCGACCCAAGTGGGCGGCACAAACACCTGGCCCATCTAGGAGTGGCACTGCAGTGTCAGACAGGATGGCACTTAAAAAAATTGGCCCCAAACAGCACATTATGCAAAGAAAAGAGAAAAAGAGGTGCACTGTGGTCGCTGGACGGCTAAGCTAAGCGACACAAACACCTCAATATCACAGGAATTATTCATTCTAATCAATGGTATTATTGGTCCAAATCACTGGAAGAAAATGACAAAATCACTGGAATCATTTGGCAAGATCACTGTAATTAATAATTAATTATAAATCACTGATATTAATTGGTAAAATCTCGCTATCGCCTGCCTAGTGAAGTGGAATCTAGATGGGATTTTGTACCGGGGACACAATAACTTAATCAATTGTCTAAATCCCAGTGCAGTAATGGCGGAAAACGGGCGCACATCTAACAGCGCACTGATTATACTGAGAACTGATTATACTGATCAATTACTGATTATACTGAGCACTGATTTTACTGAGCACTGATGATACTACGGAGAACTGACACTGAGCAGCGAGAACAGCACTGGACTATTGTACTGTAGTATACTGGTCACCACAAAGCTGCACTGTACTACTATATACCGCTCACAACAATGCAGCACAGATATGGATACTTGAAGTGACACAGAGCTGCAAGATACAGCAATGGCCTACTGTACTGTACAGCTATATACTGTTGGTCACCAAAATGCTGCACTGTACTACTATATATATATATATATATATATATATATAGTAGAGATGAGCGGGTTCGGTTTCTCTGAATCCGAACCCGCCAGAACTTCATGTTTTTTTTCACGGGTCCGAGCGACTCGGATCTTCCCGCCTTGCTCGGTTAACCCGAGCGCGCCCGAACGTCATCATGACGCTGTCGGATTCTCGCGAGGCTCGGATTCTATCGCGAGACTCGGATTCTATATAAGGAGCCGCGCGTCGCCGCCATTTTCACACGTGCATTGAGATTGATAGGGAGAGGACGTGGCTGGCGTCCTCTCCGTTTAGAATTAGAATAGATTAGAGAGACACTTGATTTACTAATTTTGGGGAGCATTAGGAGTACTCAGTAGTGTACAGTGCAGAGTTTTGCTGATAGTGACCAGTGACCACCACTTTTATTTATAATCCGTTCTCTGCCTGAAAAAAGCGATACACAGCACACAGTGACTCAGTCACATACCATATCTGTGTGCACTGCTCAGGCTCAGGCCAGTGTGCTGCATCATCTATATATATTATATATCTGTCTGACTGCTCAGCTCACACAGCTTATAATTGTGGGGGAGACTGGGGAGCACTACTGCAGTGCCAGTTATAGGTTATAGCAGGAGCCAGGAGTACATAATATTATATTAAAATTAAACAGTGCACACTTTTGCTGCAGGAGTGCCACTGCCAGTGTGACTAGTGACCAGTGACCTGACCACCAGTATATAATATTAGTAGTATACTATCTCTTTATCAACCAGTCTATATTAGCAGCAGACACAGTACAGTGCGGTAGTTCACGGCTGTGGCTACCTCTGTGTCGGCACTCGGCAGCCCGTCCATAATTGTATATACCAGTGACCTAACCGTGGTTTTTTTTTCTTTCTTTATACATACATACTAGTTACGAGTATACTATCTCTTGATCAACCAGTCTATATATTAGCAGCAGACACAGTACAGTGCGGTAGTTCACGGCTGTGGCTACCTCTGTGTCGGCACTCGGCAGCCCGTCCATAATTGTATATACCACCTAACCGTGGTTTTTTTTTCTTTCTTTATACATACATACTAGTTACGAGTATACTATCTCTTTATCAACCAGTCTATATATTAGCAGCAGACACAGTACAGTGCGGTAGTTCACGGCTGTGGCTACCTCTGTGTCGGCACTCGGCAGCCCGTCCATAATTGTATATACCACCTAACCGTGGTTTTTTTTTCTTTCTTTATACATACATACTAGTTACGAGTATACTATCTCTTTATCAACCAGTCTATATATTAGCAGCAGACACAGTACAGTGCGGTAGTTCACGGCTGTGGCTACCTCTGTGTCGGCACTCGGCAGCCCGTCCATAATTGTATATACCACCTAACCGTGGTTTTTTTTTCTTTCTTTATACATACATACTAGTTACGAGTATACTATCTCTTTATCAACCAGTCTATATATTAGCAGCAGACACAGTACAGTGCGGTAGTTCACGGCTGTGGCTACCTCTGTGTCGGCACTCGGCAGCCCGTCCATAATTGTATATACCACCTAACCGTGGTTTTTTTTTCTTTCTTTATACATACATACTAGTTACGAGTATACTATCTCTTTATCAACCAGTCTATATATTAGCAGCAGACACAGTACAGTGCGGTAGTTCACGGCTGTGGCTACCTCTGTGTCGGCACTCGGCAGCCCGTCCATAATTGTATATACCACCTAACCGTGGTTTTTTTTTCTTTCTTTATACATACATACTAGTTACGAGTATACTATCTCTTTATCAACCAGTCTATATATTAGCAGCAGACACAGTACAGTGCGGTAGTTCACGGCTGTGGCTACCTCTGTGTCGGCACTCGGCAGCCCGTCCATAATTGTATATACCACCTAACCGTGGTTTTTTTTTCTTTCTTTATACATACATACTAGTTACGAGTATACTATCTCTTTATCAACCAGTCTATATATTAGCAGCAGACACAGTACAGTGCGGTAGTTCACGGCTGTGGCTACCTCTGTGTCGGCACTCGGCAGCCCGTCCATAATTGTATATACCACCTAACCGTGGTTTTTTTTTCTTTCTTTATACATACATACTAGTTACGAGTATACTATCTCTTTATCAACCAGTCTATATATTAGCAGCAGACACAGTACAGTGCGGTAGTTCACGGCTGTGGCTACCTCTGTGTCGGCACTCGGCAGCCCGTCCATAATTGTATATACCACCTAACCGTGGTTTTTTTTTCTTTCTTTATACATACATACTAGTTACGAGTATACTATCTCTTTATCAACCAGTCTATATATTAGCAGCAGACACAGTACAGTGCGGTAGTTCACGGCTGTGGCTACCTCTGTGTCGGCACTCGGCAGCCCGTCCATAATTGTATATACCACCTAACCGTGGTTTTTTTTTCTTTCTTTATACATACATACTAGTTACGAGTATACTATCTCTTTATCAACCAGTCTATATATTAGCAGCAGACACAGTACAGTGCGGTAGTTCACGGCTGTGGCTACCTCTGTGTCGGCACTTGGCAGCCCGTCCATAATTGTATATACCACCTAACCGTGGTTTTTTTTTCTTTCTTTATACATACATACTAGTTACGAGTATACTATCTCTTTATCAACCAGTCTATATATTAGCAGCAGACACAGTACAGTGCGGTAGTTCACGGCTGTGGCTACCTCTGTGTCGGCACTCGGCAGCCCGTCCATAATTGTATATACCACCTAACCGTGGTTTTTTTTTCTTTCTTTATACATACATACTAGTTACGAGTATACTATCTCTTTATCAACCAGTCTATATATTAGCAGCAGACACAGTACAGTGCGGTAGTTCACGGCTGTGGCTACCTCTGTGTCGGCACTCGGCAGCCCGTCCATAATTGTATATACCACCTAACCGTGGTTTTTTTTTCTTTCTTTATACATACATACTAGTTACGAGTATACTATCTCTTTATCAACCAGTCTATATATTAGCAGCAGACACAGTACAGTGCGGTAGTTCACGGCTGTGGCTACCTCTGTGTCGGCACTCGGCAGCCCGTCCATAATTGTATATACCACCTAACCGTGGTTTTTTTTTCTTTCTTTATACATACATACTAGTTACGAGTATACTATCTCTTTATCAACCAGTCTATATATTAGCAGCAGACACAGTACAGTGCGGTAGTTCACGGCTGTGGCTACCTCTGTGTCGGCACTCGGCAGCCCGTCCATAATTGTATATACCACCTAACCGTGGTTTTTTTTTCTTTCTTTATACATACATACTAGTTACGAGTATACTATCTCTTTATCAACCAGTCTATATATTAGCAGCAGACACAGTACAGTGCGGTAGTTCACGGCTGTGGCTACCTCTGTGTCGGCACTCGGCAGCCCGTCCATAATTGTATACTAGTATCCAATCCATCCATCTCCATTGTTTACCTGAGGTGCCTTTTAGTTGTGCCTATTAAAATATGGAGAACAAAAATGTTGAGGTTCCAAAATTAGGGAAAGATCAAGATCCACTTCCACCTCGTGCTGAAGCTGCTGCCACTAGTCATGGCCGAGACGATGAAATGCCAGCAACGTCGTCTGCCAAGGCCGATGCCCAATGTCATAGTACAGAGCATGTCAAATCCAAAACACCAAATATCAGTAAAAAGCCTCTTTTTTTCTTTGCGTCATGTGCTGTTTGGGGAGGGTTTTTTGGAAGGGACATCCTGCGTGACACTGCAGTGCCACTCCTAGATGGGCCCGGTGTTTGTGTCGGCCACTAGGGTCGCTAATCTTACTCACACAGCTACCTCATTGCGCCTCTTTTTTTCTTTGCGTCATGTGCTGTTTGGGGAGGGTTTTTTGGAAGGGACATCCTGCGTGACACTGCAGTGCCACTCCTAGATGGGCCCGGTGTTTGTGTCGGCCACTAGGGTCGCTTATCTTACTCACACAGCGACCTCGGTGCAAATTTTAGGACTAAAAATAATATTGTGAGGTGTGAGGTATTCAGAATAGACTGAAAATGAGTGTAAATTATGGTTTTTGAGGTTAATAATACTTTGGGATCAAAATGACCCCCAAATTCTATGATTTAAGCTGTTTTTTAGTGTTTTTGGAAAAAAACACCCGAATCCAAAACACACCCGAATCCGACAAAAAAAATTCGGTGAGGTTTTGCCAAAACGCGTTCGAACCCAAAACACGGCCGCGGAACCGAACCCAAAACCAAAACACAAAACCCGAAAAATTTCAGGCGCTCATCTCTAATATATAGCTCCATATAAGAAACGGCACTCAGAGTCGAGATAATCAGCAAAATACAAAACTGTGTTGTGGTCCACAATACAGTTTTTTATTTTGCTGATTATCTCGACTCTGAGTGCCGTTTCTCATATGGAGCTGTGAATCTTATGACGCTGCACCGGGGCATGCTGTAATAGACAAGTGAGTGCCGGCAATATATGACTTTATATATATATATATATATATATATATATATATACGGCTCACAACAATGCAGCACAGATATGGATACTTGAAGTGACACGGAGCTGCAAGATACAGCAATGGCCTACTGTACTGTACAGCTATATTCTGTTGGTCACCAAAATGCTGCACTGTACTACTATATATATATATATATATATATACTGCTCACAACAATGCAGCACAGATATAGATACTTGAAGTGACACCGCGGAGCTGCAAGATACAGCAATGGCCTACTGTACTGTACAACTATATACTGTTGGTCACCAAAATGCTGCACTGTACTACTATATATATATATATAGTATATACTGGTCACACAACAATGCAGCAGATAGAGCACTGATCATCAGGATACTGTCTAGAACTGAGTCTGACACGGAGCTGCAATATACAGCAATGGCCTACTGTACTGTACCAATATAATATACTGGTGGTCCCCACAATGCAGCACACTGAGCACAGATATTTGCAGCACACTGAGCACAGATATGTAGCTTTTCAGGCAGAGAACGTAGCCACGTCCTCTCCGTTCAATCTCTAATGCACGAGTGAAAATGGCGGCGATGCGCGGCTCTTTATATGGAATACGAATCTTGCGCGAATCCGTCAGCGGGATGATGACGTTCGGCCTCGTTCGGGTTAACCGAGCAAGGCGGGAATATCCGATGCTGCCTCGGACCCGTGTAAAATACATGAAGTTCAGGGGGGTTCGGATCTCGACGAACCGAACCCGCTCATCTCTAGTTTATTTACATCCTAGCATTAAATCCGAGATTATCTTAATCCCTGAAAATGGAGAAGGGGGTACAAATTAAGAGGCTTTGGCCCCTAGTTTTTCAGTTTGTCAAGTACTATGGTAATTATATATTTGCTTGGTTAAAGTCCTTTCCATACCACACCAATATAGGAGTGGAGGTGATAGCCTGTGTGTTGTTCCTGATTGCGTGTGCCTCTCTAATTTTTAATCACCTTTTTGACACTGTCCTCTTCCTCTTGCCTCTTCTCATAATGTGAAAAGTTATCAAAGAAGGAGGTATGTTTGTAGCTAGCTATGATTTGGAAAACATGGCAAGCTTTTTTCAAGGGGACCACCTGTCACTGAAATGATGGGTTTATTAAACTGGGGTGGTCTTCTGTTTGCCGGCGGTCGGGCTCCCGGCGCTCAGTATACCGGCGCCGGGAGCCCGACAGCCGGAATACCGACAATTATTTTCCCTCGTGGGGGTCCACGACCCCCATAGAGGGAGAATAAAATAGTGTGGCGCGCGTAGCGCGCCACCGTGCCCGTAGCGTGGCGAGCGCAGCGAGCCCGCAAGGGGCTCATTTGCGCTCGCCAAGCTGTCGGTAAGCCGGCGGTCGGGCTCCCGGCGCCGGGATGCTGGTCGCCGGGAGCCCGACCGCCGGCCAGCCGTAGTGAACCCATTAAACTGTACATGTCCTGTTTAAACAACATAAGGGCCCAAGGACAATTCCATCTTGCACCTCTTTTTTCTTTGCATTATGTGCTCTTTAGGGTTTTTTTTTTAAAACTGCCATCCTGTCTGCCACTGCAGTGCCACTCCTAGACAACCACAACCTTTTGGCCTACAAACAATATTGTGAGGTGTTCAGAATAGACTGGAAATGAATGTTATTGTGGTTAGTAATACCGTAGGATCAAAATTACCACCAAATTCTGTGATTTTAGCTGTTTTTATGTTTGTTTGTTTTTAAATCATCCAGATCCAAAACCAAAACCCGAAAAGGGTGGTTTTGTCAAAACCAATGCAGATCCACAACACGAGTGGGGATACAGATCCAAAACCAAAACACAAAACACGAAAAGTGTCCGCCGCACAGCTCTAATTTTAAGCAGCCTGTGGGAGAGGTACATGTATGAACCCTGGCCTGTAGTGCCAGCAGGGAGTCCACAGAACTATTGGAGGGTGACAGCTTGTAAATAAAGCAGCAGTGTTCAGCCACATAGAGGATAGCAGCTTCCCCCTCCATCTTTGTGAGGGCAGCAGGGACCTGCATGTGTGTGTGTGTGTGTGTGTGTGTGTGTGTGTGTGTGTGTGTGTGTGTGTGTGTGTGTGGATTGGAAGGGGCATACATACCTCCCCTTCTACAGGATCTGTCTCCCGTCCAGCTCCCAAGCTTCGCTGATGGTGGCAGGTGCATCCTCTGCAGTACACACAGACACACATGGCATAGCTGGGATGTGAAGTCGCACATCCATGAGAGGAGGCACGCGGTGGGTCCCTGGTCTCCAGGGGATTGGCCCCACTCAGAGGCAACTACAACTTTTCATCCACAGAGGATAGAGAGACAGAAAAGGACGGGAGCGGAGAGACAGGAGGGAGGGGTTCCCCAAGTGCAGCTGCTGCGGGGCTGGGGAGAAGGGGAAGAGTGAGGGTGGATAACACTAACACCCCTCCTGCACGGTAACACTAGCAGCTCCCCCCATGTGACAGGTGCTATTGCTGCTGTCTTTGCCTTTGGACAAAGAGCAAGAACATACGCTGTGCACACTGAGCTCCCGGATTCAGTACAACAGTGGCATCAATTATAGACTCTGCAGGACTGTACCCCATTAAGTCCAGCGTCCGGGTCACCTGCCCCCCTAGCCTTCTCCCCGCCCCCTGTATTGCAGCCATGCAAAAACTTGTAATAAGAAATAATTATTAATAAAATAATATTTGCCGTTTTTTATTAGCAAGAGAGTAGTAGAGGCCTATAGAGATATTCACACAATAATCCACACAGCAGTGTATGCATAGTCCAAGTATTTAGGGATAGCCATGCTTCAATTTATACTAACCATTCTGCAATCTGGAACACTGCCATATTATATACAGATGGAGCCACACTGGAATGGAAGAGTCTCCGTACGCTCGGCGGCGTGCTGAGGTGCAGGCATGCCTAGGCATGCCGCGCACCTCCGCCTGCAATACAGCCACGCTCAATGTGCATGGCTCCATCTGTATACTTCACCAAGGCATACATAAAGGTCCAGGATACAAAGATATCCATATTTAGCAAGTGTTTACTTACACATTTGATAGAGTAACTAATCAACTCTTGCAAAACTTGGATATCTTTTTTTGTTTAACCTGGACTAGACTGGATGCTTTGAAAAGTGTTTTTGGGGACAAGTGTGCTAACGTGTTGTGTACAGTGTGAATAGGTGTGTGTCGTTTTGCATTTGGCACTTACCATTCTATGGTCTCCAGTGTCTTTAGATTCTATCTTGATATCAATACAAAAGTGTTCATAAATGCAAAACAAAATAAGTGACTGTACAGGTATAGAACTAGTGAATGTATTACCTATGCCTGCTCCCTTGTTAAAATCCTAAACAGTGAGGGGATGAAATATACATGTTAGATAAAAACAATTCCATAAAAAAATAAACTGTGAAAATAAAAATCTCTAGGGGAAAAATAGCATATTACAATTTTTATAAAAGGATAAATTAAAGAGCAAAATCATTGTGTCCTCAGCTGGGGGGGTCCTCTTCATCCTCCTGTGATGTTGGATCTGGTGGCAGTGGTGGAGCTGGTGGCGGTGCTGGTTGAGGTGAAGCCCATGTCATATGCATTGGTACAGGTATATACTTGGATATCCTCCAGTGTAACCTTGATATTGTTGAGCTAGTTGGCCATGCCACAGGTCTAGTGCAGCAAGCACATAGGGTGCTGGAGCATGTCCAGGTTGTTGTTGGTATCCTGGTGGAGTCCATGTTGTTGGAATATGATGCATGTTGTTGTTCATCTATCGCAGTAATGTTGCAATGAGACTTGAGCTAGTCACCATCTGCATGTAACTTTCCGACTTTCTTGCTGAGGCTGTTGACTTGACACAATGCGTTGTCTAGGGAAACTATCATGATCTTCAGCATTTCCTTGGTAGCTGTGTTCTCCTCTTGTCGAATATTCTGTTCCTCATGTATGGTGTCCAGAACATGGTTCAGGGTCTTGTCCAGCTGGTTAAGTCTTTGGTCGACCACTTGATGGAAGCTGGACTGTCTTTTTTCCACTTCAACAGCCAGCTGACGGGTCCGCTGGACAGTTACTGGTGACTGCCCTTGGATGTCCTGGATGACTTGAAACTGTGTGGCTGAAAGAGTTTTGGGTAAGAGTTTAGAATATGAAAATGTTAAAATTTAAAAAGGTGAGGGGGGTGGGGGCTTTTCCCCCCCAGGTGTCCTCCAGCACTCTAAATAGTACTTGCAACAATACTTGAAAACATTGGAAAAGAGGAGACTAAGAGGGGACATGATCAACATCTACAAATATATAAGGGGTCAAAGCACAGAGCTCGGGAGGGACCTGTTTTCTATAAGATCAGCACAGAGGACATGTGGTCACTCGCTTAGGTTAGAGGAGAGAAGTTTCCGCACATTGAGGCGAAAAGGTTTTTTCACAGTAAGGACAATACGTGTTTGGAATTCCCTGCCTGAGAGAGTAGTAACAGCGGACTCAGTCAACACCTTTAAGAATGGGTTAGATAAATTCCTATTGGATAAAGATATTCAGGGTTATGGTGCGTAGGCACGCATTATAGTTAATATAACGAGTCCTAACATAAAAATAACTAGTCCTATAATAAGACTGCATAGGAGACCACAAATAGGTTGAACTCTATGGACAATTGTCTTTTTTCAACCTTAGTTACTATGTTACTATGTATATTTGTGACATGCACTTGGAAATACTTGGTTAGCTACCAGGCCCCTTCCCAACTTCTGTGATTACTGGAAGTCCCTCTACTGCATTACTATTATTATCATTATCATTTATTTATATGACGCCACATGGGATCTGCAGCGCCTAATTACAGAGTAAACATATAAGCAAAACATGAAGACAGTGACTTACAATTAAATACAATATAGGACAAGTACAGGGTATATAAACATAGCTTTGTCAGTACACAGCACTGAAATAAATATCAGTAAAATACTGGTGGCAGAAAACCGAGGGATTTGGTGCCACCAAAGGGATTATTGAAAAGAAGATAGGTTAAGTAAGAGACGTAAAAGCACATGAGGGAGAGCACCCTGCTTGTGAAAGCTTACATTCTAAAGGGGACGGGCATACAGACAGGGGTAACACAGATAGGGTAGAAAGTGAGCATGGGCCACAGAGGGCCTAGGATGAGAGATAGCTGGGTTTGGTGAAGAAGTGTGTCTTGAGAGCCCGTTTGAAGTTTTGTAGATAGGTGGTGAGTCTGAAGGGGAGAGGTAGAGAATTCCAGAAAAAGGGAGCAGCACATGCAAAATCTTGGAGGTAGGAGTGGCAGGAGGTAATCAGTAGGCAGGAGAGGCGGCGTGCATTAGCATAGTAAAGAGGATGGGCTGGAGTGTTAAGGGAGATAAGGGCAGAGATGCAACTGGGAGAGGAGTTGGTGAGGGCTTTGTAAGTGAATGTGAAAAACTTGAAATGGATTCTGAAGGGAAAGGGGAGCCAGTGAAGGGCTAGTAAGAGAGGGGAGGTGGATGTAGTGCGTTTGATGAGGAAGATGACCCGGACAGCAGCATTGAGAATAGATTCGAGTGGAAAGAGGTATGTGTTAGGGATACCAGTCAGACGGAGATTACAGTAGTCCAGTCTGGAGATGACCAGTGAGTGGATAAAGGTCTTACTGGCATCCTGGGTGAGAAAAGGTCTGATCCTGTAAATATTTTTGAGATGAAAATGACAGGTTTGTGAGAGGTGCTAAATGTATGATTTGAAGGAGAGGGAGGAGTCAAGGATTACTCCAAAAGAGCACACTTGGGGGCTAGAGGAGACAGTAGTACCATCAATAGATAATTAAATTGTGGGAGGTGAGGTTGTGCGGAAGGGTTGGAAGATGATCAGCTCAGTCTTAGACATGTTAAGTTTAAGAAAGCGCACGGACATCCAAGAAGAGATAGCAGAGAGACAATTGGATAGATGATTGAGGAGAGTAGGAGAAAGGTCAGGGGAGAAAAGGTAGACTTGAGTATCATCAGCATAGAGCTGATATTGGAAGTCGAAAGAGCTAATGAGTTCACCTAAAGAGGATGTATAGAGAGAGATAAGGAGAGGACCAAGAACAGAACCTTGGGGGACACCTACAGATAGTGAACATGGGGGGGAGGTGGGGCCATGAGAGGAGACAGAGAAGGAACAGTCAGAGAGGTAGGAGGATAGCCAGGAGAGGGCAGTATCACTCAGGCCAAGTAAGTGAAGAATTTGAAGAAGGAGAGGGTTGTCTACAGTGTTAAAAGTACCAGAGAGGTCAAGGATTATAAGCAAAGAGTAGTGACCCTTGGATTTAGCAGAAAGGAGGTCATTGCAGACTTTTGTAAGGGCAGTTTCAGTGGATTGGAGAGGACGGAAGCCAGACTGGAATGGGTCAAGCAGTGAGTGGGATGAAAAAAAAAGGCAGTAAGGCAGTTATAGCTCAAGGAGTTTGGAGGCAAAAGGAAGGAGATAGATGGGTCAATAGTTGGAGAAAGTGTGTAGATCGAGGGTAGGTTTTTAATGCATAGGGGAGATGAGTGCATGCTTGAATGCCTGATGAGAGGGAGAGATTGAGGAGGTGGGCAAGATGGGAGCAGGCAGAGAGAGAAAGGTAGTGGAGGAGGCGGGAGGTGATAGGGTCAAGTGGGGAATTGGAGGGGGTGAGGAATGGATGAGGGCCATGACTTCCTCACCAGATACATGGGAGAAAGATATAAGAGTTGGTAAGAGGGAAGGTGAGGGTTGGTTAGGGTAAGGAGGTTGCTGATTCTTTGGTGGGATGTGATGTCCTGACGTTGAAGTCAATTTTGGATGTGAAGTAAGTGGCAAAGTCAAGAGCAGAGAGTGAGGAGGGGAAACAAGGTGGGGGTGGGCAGAGGAGGGAGTTGAGACTGGCAAAAAGGCATTAGGGGTTGGAAGAATGGGAGGAGATGAGGTTCTTGAAGTATGACTGTTTAACAAGGGAAAGGGCAGCACGGAATGAAGAGAGCATAAGGTTGAAATGGAGGAAGTCTGTCTTAGAGCATGATTTCCTCCACTGTCGCTCAGCAGTATGTGAGCATTTTTGCAAATATCTGGTGCATTTTGTATGCCAGGGTTTTGGTGTTGATCTGTGAGGGTGAATAGTGGTAGGTGGAGTCAAGAGCAGAAGAGCAGAAGTAATGGAAGGATTTTAAAGGGATGTGGCTTGTTCAGGGCATGATAACAGTACCCACTCAAGCCATAAAATACTCAATTGTAAGGCCTCATGATAAAGACATATTCAGAAATACACCCAAATTGACGGCTAGCTTACCTAGGAGCCACCCCTGGGATCTCCAAGTAGCACTTCAGGAACCAACATGCCTTCCAAATGCTGATCATTTTGCTCAGTGAGTCATTGTTAATGAAGGCATATTGGGGGTCATTCCAAGTTGATCGTAGCTGTGATAAATTTAGCACAGCTACAATCATTCACACTGACATGGGGGGGACGCCCAGCACAGGGCTAGTCTGCCCGCATGTCAGTGCCACCCCCCCACCCGCAGAAGTGCAAAGGCATCGCACAGCGGTGATGCCTTTGCACTTCAAGAGTAGCTCCCGACCAGCGCAGCTTTAGCGTGCTGGCCGGGAGCTAATCATCGCTCCCCGGCCCGCAGCGGCTGCGTGTGATGTCACGCAGCTGCCGCGGCCCGCTCCCCCAACGGTCCGTCCACGCCTGCATTGGCCCGACCGCGCCCCCCAAATGGCGGCTTAACGCCGCCATCCAGCCCCCACCTGCCCAGCGACCGCCTCTGCCTCAGAGGCAATTACTAGGCAACAACAGATTGCATGCATCGGCACACTGCGGCACCGGCGCATACACAGTTCCGACCCCATCGCTGTGCTGCGAGAAACTGCAGCGAGCGATCGGGTCGAATGACCATCATTGGGCAAATGTTTGCATAGTCAAATACAGTGTTATTTGTCACCTTTCATCAGCTAATCATTTGACTCATTGGTAGCCTGTAATAAATAGCCATTGTATTCCTTTAGATGTAATCTAGGGTCAGCTGTGCTGGTCAATGTGCATTCGCATCTATAAATTGTTCATAACACTGTTTAAAAAAGAACATTTGAACAACACAAGTAAACAGGTATGTAAACATTTAACTTTAATAATTGCAACTTTATTACGCTCTAGGGCCCTCATTCCGAGTTGATCGCTCGCAAGGCGAATTTAGCAGAGTTGCTCAGGCTAAGCCTACGCCTACTGGGAGTGTATCTTAGCTTCTTAAAATTGCGACCGATGTATTCGCAATATTGCGATTACAAACTACTTAGCAGTTTCAGAGTAGCTTCAGACTTACTCGGCATCTGCGATCAGTTCAGTGCTTGTCGTTCCTGGTTTGACGTCATAAACACACCCAGCGTTCGCCCAGACACTCCCCCGTTTCTCCGGCCACTCCTGCGTTTTTTCCGGAAACGGTAGCGTTTTTATCCACACGCCCCGAAAACGCTGTGTTTCCGCCCAGTAACACCCATTTCCTGTCAATCACACTACGATCGCCGGAGCGAAGAAAAAGCCGTGAGTAAAAATACTATCTTCATTGTAAAATTACTTGGCGCAGTCGCAGTGCGATTATTGCGCATGCGTACTAAGCGGAATTTCACTGCGATGCGATGAAAATTACCGAGCGAACGACTCGGAATGAGGGCCTAAACCTAAAAAACCTAAGGTTTCTTTCAAACACACCATGGGGGTAATTCTGAGTTGATCGCAACAGAAAGTTTGTTGCAATTGGGCAAAACCATGTGCACTGCACGGGGGCAGATATAACGTGCAGAGAGAGTTAGATTTGAGTGGGTTATATTGTTTCTGTGCAGGGTAAATGCTGGCTGCTTTATTTTTACACTGCAATTTAGATTTCAGTTTTAATGCACCCCGCCCAAATCTAACTCTCTCTGCACATGTTATATCTGCCCCTCCTGCAGTGCACATGGTTTTGCCCAATTGCTAACAAACTTTCTGCTGCGATCAACTCAGAATTAGGCCCCAAGAACCACAATTTGCTTGGTTTCATGTAGTGATGAGCGGGTTCAGTTCCTCGGAATCCGAACCCCCCCCCCGAACTTCACCCATTTTACACAGTTCTGAGGTAGATTCGGATCCTCCCGCCTTGCTCTGTTAACCCGAGCGCGCCCGAACGTCATCATCCCGCTGTCGGATTCTCGCGAGATTCGTATTCTATATAAGGAGCCGATCGCTGCCGCCATTTTCACTCGTGCATTGGAGATGATAGGGAGAGGACGTGCAGCGTTCTCTCAGTTGTGTTCAGTGTGCTGCAAATATCTGTGCTCAGTGTTCTGCAAATATCTGTGCTCAGTGTCCTTGCAAATATCTGTGCTCAGTGTGCTGAAAATATCTAAGTTCTCTGCCTGAAAAACGCTCCATATCTGTGCTGCATTGTAGTATATGGTAGGAGGACAGTGCAGAATTTTGCTGACCAGTGACCACCAGTATTATATCAGTACGGTACAGTAGTCCACTGCTCTACCTACCTCTGTGTCGTCAAGTATACTATCCATCCATACCTGTGGTGCATTTAATTTTTGCGCAGTATATATAGTAGGAGGACAGTGCATAATTTTGCTGACCACCAGTATATAATATATAGCAGTACGGTACAGTAGTCCACTGCTCTACCTACCTCTGTGTCGTCAAGTATACTATCCATCCATACCTGTGGTGCATTTAAGTTTTGCGCAGTATATATAATAGGACAGTGCATAATTTTGCTGACCACCAGTATATAATATATAGCAGTACAATACAGAAGTCCACTGCTCTACCTACCTCTGTGTCGTCAAGTATACTATCCATCCATACCTGTGGTGCATTTAAGTTTTGAGCAGTATATATAGAAGGAGGACAGTGCATAATTTTGCTGACCACCAGTATATAATATATAGCAGTACGGTACAGTAGGCCACAGCTCTACCTACCTCTGTGTTGTCAAGTATACTATCCATCCATACCTGTGGTGCATTTAAGTTTTGCGCAGTATATATAGTAGGAGGACAGTGCATAATTTTGCTGACCACCAGTATGTAATATATAGCAGTACGATACAGTAGGCCATTGCTATTGATATATTACTGGCATATAATTCCACACATTAAAAAATGGAGAACAAAAATATGGAGGGTAAAATAGGGAAAGATCAAGATCCACTTCCACCTCGTGCTGAAGCTGCTGCCACTAGTCTTGGCCGAGACGATAAAATGCCATCAACGTCATCTACCAAGGCCGATGCCCAATGTCATAGTAGAGAGCATGTAAAATCCAAAAAACAAAAGTTCAGTAAAATGACCCAAAAATCAAAATTAAAATCGCCTGAGGAGAAGCGTAAACTTGCCAATATGCCAGTTATGACACGGAGTGGCAAGGAATGGCTGAGGCCCTCTCCTATGTTCCTCATGACTAGTGGGTCAGCTTCACATGAGGATGGAAGCACTCATCCTCTCGCTAGAAAAATGAAAAGACTTAAGCTGGCAAAAGCACTGCAAAGAACTGTGCGTTCTTCTTAATCACAAATCCCCAAGGAGAGCCCAATTGTTTCGGTTGCGATGCCTGACCTTCCCAACACTGGACGGGAAGAGGTGGCGCCTTCCACCATTTGCAAGCCCCCTGCAAGTGCTGGAAGGAGCACCCGCAGTCCAGTTCCTGATATAAAAATTGAAGATGTCACTGTTGAAGTACACCAGGATGAGGATATGGGTGTTGCTGGCGCTGAGGAGGAAATTGACGAGAAGGATTCTGAAGGTGAGGTGGTTTGTTTAAGTCAGGCACCCGGGGAGACACCTGTTGTCCATGGGACGAATATGGCCATTGACATGCCTGGTCAAATTACAAAAAAAATCACCTCTTCAGTGTGGAATTATGTTAACAGAAATGCGGACAACAGGTGTCAAGCCGTGTGTCGCCTTTGTCAAGCTGTAATAAGTAGGGGTAAGGACGTTAACAACCTCGGAACATCCTCCCTTATATGTCACCTGGAGCGCATTCATCAGAAGTCATTGACAAGTTCAAAAACTTTGGGTGGCAGCGTAAGCAGTCCACTGCCAACTAAATCCCTTCCTCTTGTAACCAAGCTCCAGCAAACCACACCACCAACTCCCTCAGTGTTAATTTCCTCCTTAGACAGGAAAGCCAATAGTCCTGCAGGCCATGTCACTGTCAAGTCTGACGAGTCCGCTCCTGCCTGGGATTCCTCCGATGCATCCTTGAGTGTAATGCCTACTGCTGCTGGCGCTGCTGTTGTTGCTGCTGGGAGTCGATCATCATCCCAGAGGGAAAGTCGGAAGACCACTTGTACTACTTCCAGTAAGCAATTGACTGTCCAACAGTCCTTTGCGAGGAAGATGAAATATCACAGCAGTCATCCTGCTGCAAAGCGGATAACTCAGGCCTTGGCAGCCTGGGCGGTGTTAAACGTGTTTCCGGTATCCACTGTTAATTCACAGGAAACTAGAGATTTGCTTGAGGTACTGTGTCCCCGGTAACAAATACCATCTAGGTTCCATTTCTGTAGACAGGCGATACCGAGAATGTACATAGACCTCAGAAAAAGAGTCACCAGTGTCCTAAAAAATGCAGTTGTACCCAATGTCCACTTAACCACGGACATGTGGACAAGTGGAGCAGTGCAGACTAAGGACTATATGACTGTGACAGCCCACTGGGTAGATGTATTGCCTCCCGCAGCAAGAACAGCAGCGGCGGCACCAGTAGCAGCATCTTGCAAACGCCAACTCGTTCCTAGGCAGGCTACGCTTTGTATCACCGCTTTCCAGAAGAGGCACACAGCTGACAACCTCTTACGGAAACTGAGGAACATCATCACAGAATGGCTTACCCCAATTGGACTCTCCTGGGGATTTGTGACATCGGACAACGCCAACAATATTGTGCCGGCATTACATGTGGGCAAATTCCAGCACGTCCTATGTTTTGCACATACATTGAATTTGGTGGTGCAGAATTATTTAAAATACGACAGGGGTATACAAGAGATGCTGTCGGTGGCCCGAAGAATTGCGGGCCACTTTCGGCATTCAGCCACCACGTGCCGAAAACTGGAGCACCAGCAAACACTCCTGAACCTGCCCTGCCATCATCTGAAGCAAGAGGTGGTAACGAGGTGGAATTCAACCCTCTATATGCTTCAGAGGATGGAGGAGCAGCAAAAGGCCATTCAAGCCTATACAGCCTCCTACGATATAGGCAAAGGAGGAGAGGAATGCCCCTGACTCAAGCGCAGTGGAGAATGATTTCAACGTTGTGCAAGGTTCTGCAACCCTTTGAACTTGCCACACGTGAAGTCAGTTCAGACACTGCTAGCCTGAGTCAGGTCATTCCCCTCATCAGGCTTTTGCAGAAGAAGCTAAAGAGACTGAAGGAGGAGCTAAAACAGAACGATTCCGCTAGGTATGTGGGACTTGTGGATGGAGCCCTTAATTTGCTTAACCAGGATTCACGGGTGGTCAATCTGTTGAAATCAGAGCACTACATTTTGTCCTCTGTGCTCGATCCTAGATTTAAAACCTACGTTGGATCTCTCTTTCCGGCAGACACAAGTCTGCAGAGGTACAAAGACCTGCTGGTGAGAAAATTGTCAAGTCAAGCGGAACCTGACCCATCAACAGCTCCTCCTTCACATTCTCCCACAACTGGGGCTGCGAGGAAAAGGCTAAGAATTCCTAGCCCACCCGCTGGCGGTGATGCAGGGCTGTCTGGAGCGAGTGCTGACATCTGGTCCGGACTGAAGGACCTGGCAACAATTACTGACATGTCGTCTACTGTCACTGTATATGATTCTGTCACTATTGAAAGAATGGTGGAGGATTATATGAGTGACCGCATCCAAGTAGGCACGTCAGACAGTCCGTACGTATACTGGCAGGAAAAAGAGGCAATTTGGAGGCCCTTGCAGAAACTGGCTTTATTTTACCTAAGTTGCCCCCCCTCCAGTGTGTACTCCGAAAGAGTGTTTAGTGCAGCTGCTCACCTGGTCAGCAATCGGCGTACGAGGTTACTTCTAGAAAATGGGGAGAAGATGATGTTCATCAAAATGAATTATAATCAATTCCTCCGTGGAGGCATTCACCAGCAATTGCCTCCAGAAAGTACACAGGGACCTGAGATGGTGGATTCCAGTGGGGACGAATTAATAATCTGTGAGGAGGGGGATGTACACAGTGAAAGGGGTGAGGAATCGGACGATGAGGAGGCGGTGGACATCTTGCCTCTGTAGAGCCAGTTTGTGCAAGGAGAGATTGATTGCTTCTTTTTTGGTGGGGGCCAAAACCAACCAGTCATTTCAGTCACAGTCATGTGGCAGACCCTGTCGCTGAAATGATGGGTTTGTTAAAGTGTGCATGTCATGTTTATACAACATAAGGGTGGGTGGGAGGGCCCAAGGACAATTCCATCTTGCACCTCTTTTTTCTTTAATTTATATTTGCATCATGTGCTGTTTGGGGACTATTTTTTTACGTGCCATCCTGTCTGACACTGCAGTGCCACTCCTAGATTGGCCAGTTGTTTGTGTCGGCCACTTGGGTCGCTTAGCTTAACCATCCAGTGACCTTGGTGCACCTCTTTTTTTCTTTGCATCATGTGCTGTTTGGGGACTATTTTTTGTAGTGCCATCCTGTCTGACACTGCAGTGCGACTCCTAGATGGGCCAGGTGTTTGTGTCGGCCACTTGGGTCGCTTAGCTTAGCCATCCAGCGGCCTTGGTGCACCTCTTTTTTTCTTTGCATCATGTGCTGTTTGGGGACTATTTTTTGAAGTGCCGTCCTGTCTGACACTGCAGTGCCACTCCTAGATGGGCCAGGTGTTTGTGTCGGCCACTTGGGTCGCTTAGCTTAGTCACATAGCTACCTCATTGCACCTCTTTTTTTCTTTGCATCATGTGCTGTTTGGGGACTATTTTTTAAATCTGCCATCCTGTCTGACACTGCAGTGCCACTCCTAGATGGGACAGGTGTTTGTGTCGGCCACTTGGGTCGCTTAGCTTAGCCATCCAGCGACCTTGGTGCACCTCTTTTTTTCTTTGTATCATGTGCTGTTTGGGGACTATTTTTTAAATCTGCTGTCCTGTCTGACACTGCAGTGCCACTCCTAGATGGGCCAGGTGTTTGTGTCAGCCACTTGGGTCGCTTAGCTTAGTCACACAGCTACCTCATTGCACCTCTTTTTTTTCTTTGCATCATGTGCTGTTTGGGGACTATTTTTTAAATCTGCCATCCTGTTTGACACTGCAGTGCCACTCCTAGATGGGCCAGGTGTTTGTGTTGGACACTTGGGTCGCTTGGCTTAGTCATCCAGCAACCTCGGTGCAAATTTTAGGACTAAAATAATAATGTGAGGTGTGAGGTGTTCAGAATAGACTGGAAATTAGTGTAAATTATGGTTATCGAGGTTAATAATACTATGGGATCAAAATGACCCCCAAATTCTATGATTTAAGCTGTTTTTGAGGTTTTTTTGTAAAATAACACCCGAATCCAAAACACACCCGAATCTGACAAAAAAATTTCAGGGAGGTTTTGCCAAAACGCGTCCGAATCCAAAACACGGCAGCGGAACCGAATCCAAAACCAACAAACAAAACCCGAAAAATGTCTGGTACACATCACTAGTTTCATTGCACTCAATGATATTTTCTCCATAGCAATTACAGTACATATTTCATTCTCACCACATCTCCTCTATCTGTACACATTGCCGCCTTAATTATCCACTCCCCTCTTATTAACACTCATGAGCTTTTAAACTATATTTAAAAGGAATTTTTATTTTTCATATAAAATATACATAAAAATCAAATATCAATACCATCTGGTTAAAAAATTACAACAACCATCATCAAACACCACCTCTGTGCGGCTGGCACTTTTTGTGTTTTGTGTTCTGGTTTTGGTTCTAATTCTACTTTAGTGTTTTGGTTTTGGCTTGGTTTTGCCAAAACCACCCTTTCGTGTTTTGGTTTTGGTTTTGGATCTGGATGATTTTTGAAAAAAACATAAAAACAGCTAAAATCACAGAATTTGGAGGTAATTTTGCTCCTACGGTATTATTAACCTCAATAACATTAATTTCCACTCATTTCCAGTCTATTCTGAACATCTCACAATATTGTTTTTATGCCTAAAAGGTGCACCGAGGTAGCTGTATGACCAAGCTAAGCGACACAAGTGTGCGGCACAAACACCTAGCCCATCTAGGAGTGGCACTGCAGTTGCAGACAAGATGGCACTATACAAAAACTAGTCCCCAAACAGCACATAATGCAAAGAAGAAAAAAAGGTGCACTGAGGTTGCTGTATGACTAAGCTAAGCGACACAACCACCTGGCCCATCTAGTAGTGTGACGCAGTGGCTGAATGTCGAGAGTGGGCTGAAATTGTTCGGTCCACAGACAGCATCTCCAGCACGCCCCTGTCATTTAAAAAAATTTCTGCAATTGGTAGACTTATACAGCAGTACCCCAGGACTAATACAGCCGTACCCCTGGACTCATATGGCAGTGTCAGACAGGATGGCACTTTTAAAAAACTAAGCCCCAAACAGCACCTGATGCAAAGATGTTGAAGAGGTGCAATGAGGTAGCTGTATGACTAAGCCAAGTGACACAAACAATTCCAACTGGAATTATACGTCCAAATCACTGGAATTATACGTCCAAATCACTGGAATTATACATCCAAATCACTGGAATTGAACGGCAAAGTCACTGGAATTATACGTCCAAATCACTGGAATTAAATAGCAAATCACTGGAATTATACGTCCAAATCACTGGAATTATACGTCCAAATCACCGGAATTAAATGGCAAAATAACTGGAATTATACGTCCAAATCACCGGAATTAAATGGCAAAATCACTGGAATTATACGTCCAAATTACTGGAATTAAATGGCAAAATCACTGGAATTATACGTCCAAATCACTGGAATTATACATCCAAATCACTGGAATTAAACGGCAAAGTCACTGGAATTATATGTCCAAATCCCTGGAATTAAATAGCAAATCACTGGAATTATACGTCCAAATCACTGGAATTATACGTCCAAATCACTGGAATTAAATGGCAAAATCACTGGTAGTATACGGAAGTGTCAGACCGGATGGCGCTTTAAAAAAAATAGTCCCCAAACAGCACATGATGATAAGAAGAAAAAGAGGTGCAAGATGGAATTGTCCTTGGGCCCATATGTTGTAGAAACAGGACATGCACACTTTAACAAACCAATTATTTCAGTGACAGGGTCTGACACACGACTGTAGCTGAAATGATTGGTTTGTTTGGGCCCCCACAAAAAAAGAAGCAATTAATCCCCACACCAAAAAAGAAGCAATCTCTCCTTGCACAAACTGGCTCTACAGAGACAAGATGTCGACCTCATCCTCATTCTCCGATTCCTCACCCCTTTCACTGTGTACATCCTCCTCCTCCTCACAGAGTATTAATTCGTCCCCACTGGAATCCACCATCACAGGTCCCTCTGTACTGTTTGGAGGCAATTGCTGGTAAAGGTCTTCTCAGAGGAATTTATAATTAATTTTGATGAACATCATCTTCTCCACATTTTGTGGAAGTAACCTCCTACGCCGTTCGCTGACAAGGTTACCGGCTACACTAAACACTCTTTCGGAGTACACACTGGAGGGTGGGGGGGGGGGGCAACTTAGGTAAAATAAAGCCAGTTTGTGCAAGGGCCTCCAAATTGCCTCTTTTTCCTGCCAGTATACATACGGACTGTCTGACATGCCTACTTGGATGCTGTCACTCATATAATCCTCCACCATTCTTTCAATGGGGACAGAATCATATGCAGTGACAGTAGACATTGGCAGGTCCTTCAGTCCAGACCAGATTTCGCTCCTGACTGCCCTGCATCACTTCCTGCGGGTGGGCTAGGAAATCTTATCCTTTTCCTCGCAGCCCCAGTGGCAGGAGAAATTGAAGGAGGAGCTATTGATGGGTCACGTACCGCTTGAGTTGACAATTTACTAACCAGCAGGTCTTGCACCTCTGCACACTTGTGTCTGCCAGAAAGAGAGATACAACGTAGGCTTTAAACCAAGGATCGAGCACGGTGGCCAAAATGTAGTGCTCTGATTTCAACAGATTGACCACCCTTGTATCCTGGCAAAGCGAATGAAGGTCTCCATCCACAAGTCCCACATACTTTGCGGAATTGCTCCGTCTTAGCTCCTCCTTCAATTTATCCAGCTGCTTCTGCAAAAGCCTGATGAGGGGAATGACCTGACTCCAGCTGGCAGTGCCTGAACTGACTTCATGTGTGGCAAATTCAAAGGGTTGGAGAACCTTGCACAAGAAGGAAATCATTCTCCACTGTGCTTGAGTCAGGTGCATTCCCCCTCCTTTGCCTATATCGTAGGTGGATGTATAGGCTTTAATGGCCTTTTGCTGCTCCTCCATCCTCTGAAGCATATAGAGTGTTGAATTCCACCTCGTTACCACCTCTTGCTACAGTTGATGGCAGGGCAGGTTCAGTAGTGTTTGCTGTCGCTCCAGTCTTCGGCACACGGTGGCAGAATGTTGAAAGTGGCCCGCACTTTTTAGGGCCACGACAGCATCTCCTGCACACCCCTGTAATTTTTCAAAAAATTCTGCACCACCAAATTAATTGTATGTGCCAAACATGGGATGTGCTGGAATTTGCCCAGATGTAATGCACGCACAATATTGGTGGCGTTGTCCGATATCACAAATCCCAGGAGAGTCCAATTTGGGTAGGCCATTCTGTGATGATGTCCCTCAGTTTCTGTAAGAGGTTGTCAGCTGTTTGCCGCTTACAGAAAGCTGTGATACCTAGCGTAGCCTCCCTAGGAACAAGTTAGCGTTTGCGAGATGCTGCTACTGTTGCTGCTGCTGTTGTTGCTGCGGGAGGCCATACATCTGCCCAGTGGGCTGTTACAGTCATATAGTCCTTAGTCTGCCCTGTTCCACTTGTCCACATGTCCGTGGTTAAGTGGACACTGGATACAACAGCATTTTGTAGGCCACTGGTGACTCTTTTTCTGACGTCTTTGTACATTCTCGGTATCACCTGCCTAGAGAAGTGGAACCTAGATGGGATTTGATACCGGGGACACACTATCTCCATCAATTCTCTAAGTCCCACTGAGCTAATGGCGGATACCGGATGCATGTCTAACACCAACACCAACAGGATGACTGCTGTCATATTTCATCTTCCTCACAAAGGACTGTTGGACAGTCAATTGCTTACTGGAAGTAGCAGGTAGTGGTCTTTCCGACTTCCTCTCTGGGATTGCGATCGACTTCCAGCAGCAACAACAGCAGCGGCAGCAACAGCAGGCGTACCACTCAAGTATCCTCCGGAGGAATCCCGGTTAGGAGATGACTCCTCAGTCTTTACAGTGACATGGCCTGCAGTACTACTGACGTTCCTGACTAAGGAGGACAAGAGGAAGAAGGGATTTAGGTGTCAGTGGACTGCTTACGCTCTTACCCAAAGTTTCACAACTTGACACTGACTTCTGATGAATGCGTAGCAGGTGACGTATAAGGGAGGACGTTCCTAGGTGGTTAACATCCTTATCCCTACTTATTACAGATTGACAGAAGCAACAGATGGCTTGACACCTGTTGTCCGGATTTGTGGAGAAAAAATTCCACACCAAAGAGGTGGCTTTTTTGGTAGTTTGCCCAGGCATCACAATGGGTTTATTCATGCCACGGACAACAGGTGTCTCCCCTGGTGCCTGACTTAAACAAACCACATCACCATCAGAATCCTCATCGTCAACTTCCTCCTGAGCACCAGCTACCCCATATCCTCATCCTGGTGTACTTCAACAGTGACATCTTCAATTTTTATATCAGGAACTGGACTGTGGGTGCTCCTTCCAGCACTTGCAGGGGGCATGCAAATGGTGGAAGGAGCCACCTCTTCCCGTACAGTGTTGGGAATGTCAGGCATCGCAACCGCCAACACACTTGGACTCTCCTTGGGGATTTGTGATACCATCTCAGAAAGCATAGTTCTTTTCTGTGCTTTTTACAGCTTAAATCTTTTTATTTTTCTAGCAGGATGATGAGGGCTTCCATTGTCATGAGAAGCTGAACCACTAGTCATGACCATAGGCAAGGGCCTCAGCCGTTCCTTGCCACTCCGTATCGTAAATGGCATATTGGCAAGTTTACGTTTCTCCTCAGACCATTTAAATTTTTTTGAGGGGTCTTTTTACTGAACTTTGACTTTTTGGATTTTACATGCCCTCTACTATCACAATGGGCATCGGCCTTGGCAGATGACGTTGATGGCATTTCATTGTCTATGTCATGGCTAGTGGTAGCAGTATCAGCACTACGAGGAAGTGGTTCTTGATCTTTCCCTATTTTATCTTCCAAATGTTTGTTCTCCATTATTTTTCTGGAGTTATATAACACAATATGCGGCACAGGAATGACTGATGGCTGATGGCCAGGACACTACCACTGGTCTGATGCAGCACAACACAGCAACACTGTGAGGGACTTGTTGTTATTATTATTATTATTATTATTATTATACATCAGCAGTGGACATATAGCAGCAGCATATACCACTGTGACTGCCTGGTCACTGGAATGACTGATGGCCAGGACACTACCACTGGTCTGATGTAGCACAACACAGCAACACTGTGAGGGACTTGTTGTTGTTGTTATTATTATTATTATACGTCAGCAGTGGACATATAGCAGCAGCATATACCACTGTGACTGCCTGGTCACTGGAATGACTGATGGCCAGGACACTGCCACTGTTCTGATGCAGCACAACACAGCAACACTGTAAGGGACTTGTTGTTGTTGTTGTTGTTGTTATTAATATTATACGGCAGCAGTGGACATATAGCAGCAGCGTAGACCACTGTGACTGCCTGGTCACTGGAATGACTGATGGCCAGGACACTACCACTGGTCTGATGCAGCACAACACAGCAACACTGTGAGGGACTTGTTGTTGTTGTTGTTGTTGTTATTATTATTATTATTATACGTCAGCAGTGGACATATAGCAGCAGCGTATACAACTGTGACTGCCTGGTCACTGGAATGACTGATGGCCAGGACACTGCCACTTGTCTGATGCAGCACGACACAGCAACACTGTGAGGGACTTGTTATGCAGCAGCAGTGGACATATGGCAGCAGAGGACAATACAACTGTGACTGGACTGATGCAGCACAATACACCACCCTGAACTGATGCAGCACAATAGAGCACCCTATACAGCAGCACTGGACAAATGGCAGCAGAGGACACAAGCACTGTGATTGAACAGATTCAGCACAAGCCACGGACACTGAGGACACTGAGAGAACGGAGACACGTCCTCTCTGTACACTCTCCAATGCCAGAGTGAAAATGGCGGGGACTCCTTATATGGAATCCAAATCCCATGAGAATCCTACAGCGGGATGATAACGTTTTGCCTTGTTCGGGTTTCCGAGTCAGGCGGGAAAATCCGAGCTGGGCTCGGAACCAGGTTCAGAGTGTGAAGTTCGGTACGGTTCGGTTCTCTGAGACCCGAACCCGCTCATCTCTAATTACTATTACAAAAACCTTCTCTGCGGTAGAGTGAAGTTATGCAGTTTTAACTATCACAAGCTGCATCCATTCACACCACATATAATTAGGTAAGCAGCTTATAAATCAGAAAAAAAAACATTTAATGCATGCTCTATGTTCACCATCAACATACAAAAAAAGATCCTTTAGCAACAATGATGTTAGTTTTGCAGTTAATTCTCTTTCTTATAAATAAGCTCAGATACTGGCTGAGGAAGCCGATGAGAAGTGATACAGACGGAGAAACGTGTTTTAGTATATTTTTAATGCCAGCTGGTGAGGTATTACGTCTAACATGTTACTGAGAATAGATATGGTGAATGACCCGCGCTTAAAATTGTGAAGCAGCTCCTTTAAATTATTAATAGCAATTAAACAACAAGAGAGGAGCGCTGAAAGAAAGTGAATTAAAATAAAATAAAATAAAAATTGCAAACACCTGTGAAAAAAGAAATAATTATTAAATAATGTTTACAGCACCTTTGTGCTGATGTGAAAGTCCTGTGCGGGAGTCCTTTTACAGACGCCGGAGCTGCGATTCGTGCTGCGGCTGCAGTGGGGAAACCTAACTGTCTGTCTCTCCCTTACTCTGCCTACCTTCAGTCACGTCCATGCATCAGCTCTCCCATGTGGATCGCGTCCTGCCGGCTGGTTCCCGATGCTGTTTCTTGCACTCTCGTCCCTGCACCCGTCTGGCGCAGGCAGGATGACGTCAGGGCTTCACTTGTTAATTCCTCACCAACGCGTTTCAGACTTGCTGGTCCTTAATCTTGGATGATAGATGCACTTCCCAATAGATTCTCTTTATATAGCTTTATTGATTAATTGGCTTAAATTGGAGAAGGCTCATTAAATTAAAAAACAGCTGAATAAGATTAGCCTGTTTATATCTTTTATTGGTTATTCACTGGTGTTTGCAAAATAAAAGATAAAAATATATAAAAAATATAAGCAATATACTCAAAAAAATTGTTTAAAAAAGGAACTGATGAATATGTTATAAAAAAGAGTTTAAATCGAAGTCTATATTGAGACCAGTAGGTTCCAAGGTCTGTAAAATAAAAGTTCATTTTGCTTCCGCTCTTTTGAGTTTTTTCACTATGTCTCCTCCTCTCCAATTAGGGGTGATTTTTTGTATCCCCAAAAAACGTAAATGCGCTGGATCTTTTTTGTGTTTATCTGCAAAGTGTTTTGACACACTATGAGTTTGCAGTCCTTTTTTAATATTGTAAATGTGCTCTGCTAATCGGATTTTAAGTTTTCTTTTAGTTTGACCTACGTATTGTAGGCCACAAGGGCACTGCAGAAGATAAATTACTCCCTCTGTTTCACAGGTGATCCTGTCTTTTACTTTGTAAACTTTTCTTGTTACATTGCAAGTTAACAGTGTTTCAGATTTAGTTGATAGTTTTTTCACTGCCCTACATGGTAAGCACTTTAAACATGAAAAAAATCCCTTTGTGTCTTCTCTGTGCAGGTTCTCTTTGGGGATGAAGCTTTTTACTAGTTCTTGTTTGATTGAAGTTGCTCTTTTATAAATGATGCGTGGTTTCTCTTGAATCATGGGGGCTATTTCCTTGTCCAATGATAAGATGTGCCAATGTCTGTTTAGTATCTTTTCAAAGGCTAAATGTTGACTGTTGAATTGGGTAATGAATGTTAATTGAAAGTCCTTTTGTTCTTTCCGTTTGTATTTTAAAATCTCACTTCTATCTATGTTGGCAATTTGATCAAACTGTTTCTGTAGATCTTCTTCTTTATATCCACTTTGGACAAATTTCTTCTTCATCTGTGTTGATTGTTCCACAAAGGTTTCTAACTGTGAGCAATTTCTTTTTAATCGTCGAAATTGCCCACCTGGGATGTTCTTTATCCAATTGGTATGATGATTGCTGCATGTGGAGATAGTGTTATTGCCACTAACGTTCTTTGTGTGTGTCCTTGTCTGGATGGTGTTTTCCTGTATAAAAATCTCCAAATCAAGGTATACGACCATGGTGTCACTGGTGACTGATGAAAACTCCAGTTTATATGAATTGTTATTGATATATTGTAAAAAATGATGAAGTTCTTGTTGTGGGCCATTCCAGATAAAGAACAGATCATCTATGTATCTCTTCCAAGTCTGTATATACTGTAGGTAAGGGTTATTATTCCAGATATGGTCTTCTTCCCACTTTGAAACATATAAATTTGCATACCCCGGTGCGAAAGAACTTCCCATTGCGGTCCCCTGTATCTGGTTATAGTAGACCCCATGATCCCAAAAGAAATTGTGATGTAAAATGAAATTGATGCAGGTCAACAAAAAATGTATTTGTGCATTATGTAAAGATGTTTCTGTAGACAAAAAGAATCGTATTGCTTCGCAACCCTTTGCATGGGGAATGCATGTATATAAAGACCTGACATCACTTGTGCATAGAATGAAATGTTTCTCCCATTTGATTTCTTTCAGTATTTGTAGTATATGAATTGTGTCTCGAAGATAACTTTTTTGTGATTGTGCTAACTCTTGTAAAAAGGAATCCACGTATCTAGATAAATTGGCAGAAAGTGAGTTAATGCCGGATACAATTGGACGGCCCGGGGGATGTTGTAGGTCCTTATGTATTTTTGGTAATTGGTAGAAGGTGGGTACCAGAGGGTGATTTATGTATATAAAGTCATATTCCTTTTTAGTCAATATTCCAATCTCCAAACCTCCAAACCTTCGTCTAGTATTTCCTTTAATTCTCTTTGATATTGCGCTGTTGGATTTCCCTTTAAGCGCAATATCAAAGAGAATTAAAGGAAATACTAGACGAAGGTTTGGAGATTGGAATATTGACTAAAAAGGAATATGACTTTATATACTTAAATCACCCTCTGGTACCCACCTTCTACCAATTACCAAAAATACATAAGGACCTACAACATCCCCCGGGCCGTCCAATTGTATCCGGCATTAACTCACTTTCTGCCAATTTATCCAGATACGTGGATTCCTTTTTACAAGAGTTAGCACAATCACAAAAAAGTTATCTTCGAGACACAATTCATATACTACAAATACTGAAAGAAATCAAATGGGAGAAACATTTCATTCTATGCACAAGTGATGTCAGGTCTTTATATACATGCATTCCCCATGCAAAGGGTTGCGAAGCAATAAGATTCTTTTTGTCTACAGAAACATCTTTACATAATGCACAAATACATTTTTTGTTGACCTGCATCAATTTCATTTTACATCACAATTTCTTTTGGGATCATGGGGTCTACTATAACCAGATACAGGGGACCGCAATGGGCAGTTCTTTCGCACCGGGGTATGCAAATTTATATGTGTCAAAGTGGGAAGAAGACCATATCTGGAATAATAACCCTTACCTACAGTATATACAGACTTGGAAGAGATACATAGATGATCTGTTCTTTATCTGGAATGGCCCACAACAAGAACTTCATCATTTTTTACAATATATCAATAACAATTCATATAAACTGGAGTTTTCATCAGTCACCAGTGACACCATGGTCGTATACCTTGATTTGGAGATTTTTATACAGGAAAACACCATCCAGACAAGGACACACACAAAGAACGTTAGTGGCAATAACACTATCTCCACATGCAGCAATCATCATACCAATTGGATAAAGAACATCCCAGGTGGGCAATTTCGACGATTAAAAAGAAATTGCTCACAGTTAGAAACCTTTGTGGAACAATCAACACAGATGAAGAAGAAATTTGTCCAAAGTGGATATAAAGAAGAAGATCTACAGAAACAGTTTGATCAAATTGCCAACATAGATAGAAGTGAGATTTTAAAATACAAACGGAAAGAACAAAAGGACTTTCAATTAACATTCATTACCCAATTCAACAGTCAACATTTAGCCTTTGAAAAGATACTAAACAGACATTGGCACATCTTATCATTGGACAAGGAAATAGCCCCCATGATTCAAGAGAAACCACGCATCATTTATAAAAGAGCAACTTCAATCAAACAAGAACCAGTAAAAAGCTTCATCCCCAAAAAGAACCTGCACAGAGAAGACACAAAGGGATTTTTTTCATGTTTAAAGTGCTTACCATGTAGGGCAGTGAAAAAACTATCAACTAAATCTGAAACACTGTTAACTTGCAATGTAACAAGAAAAGTTTACAAAGTAAAAGACAGGATCACCTGTGAAACAGAGGGAGTAATTTATCTTCTGCAGTGCCCTTGTGGCCTACAATACGTAGGTCAAACTAAAAGAAAACTTAAAATCCGATTAGCAGAGCACATTTACAATATTAAAAAAGGACTGCAAACTCATAGTGTGTCAAAACACTTTGCAGATAAACACAAAAAGATCCAGCGCATTTACGTTTTTTGGGGATACAAAAAATCACCCCTAATTGGAGAGGAGGAGACATAGTGAACAAACTCAAAAGAGCGGAAGCAAAATGGACTTTTATTTTACAGACCTTGGAACCTACTGGTCTCAATATAGACTTCGATTTAAACTCTTTTTATAACATATTCATCAGTTCCTTTTTTAAACAATTTTTTTGAGTATATTGCTTATATTTTTTATATATTTTTATCTTTTATTTTGCAAACACCAGTGAATAACCAATAAAAGATATAAACAGGCTAATCTTATTCAGCTGTTTTTTAATTTAATGAGCCTTCTCCAATTAAGCCAATTAATCAATAAAGCTATAAAGAGAATCTATTGGGAAGTGCATCTATCATCCAAGATTAAGGACCAGCAAGCCCGAAACGCGTTGGTGAGGAATTAACAAGTGAAGCCCTGACGTCATCCCGCCTGCGCAAGACAGGTGCGGGGACGAGAGTGCAAGAAACAGCATCGGGAACCAGCCGGCAGGACGCGATCCACATGGGAGAGCTGATGCATGGACGTGACTGAAGGTAGGCAGAGTAAGGGAGAGACAGACAGTTAGGTTTCCCCACTGCAGCCGCAGCACGAATCGCAGCTCCGGCGTCTGTTAAAGGACTTCCGCACAGGACTTTCACATCAGCTCAAAGGTGCTGTAAACATTATTTAATAATTATTTCTTTTTTCACAGGTGTTTGCAATTTTTATTTTATTTTATTTTAATTCACTTTCTTTCAGCGCTCCTCTCTTGTTGTTTAAATGTTACTGAGAACCTCTAAAAAAACATTTGGGAATCTCTCTACATCTCCGAATATGGCTTTACAAAAGGATTAATTTCCACAGCCGGGATCCTAGGAAGTTAACCCATTACAGAGAAAGGACGTGGGAAAAATAATTTTACTAACACTTAATAGCATGGCCATGTTTAATATTTAATTAAAAGCAAGCCTTAACAACACCTGCTTCTGCATGAAAATTCTGCTATTGCTGCTATAATGGAACTGCATGATTACACATCACTGTGTTTGCATACATCTGGATAAGGATTGCTTTGCTAGTAATTTGAAAATTATATTTATAAAATAGAGAACTACCTGCAAAACTAACATCATTGTTGCTAAGGTGATTTTGAGGGTGGACATAACAGTGCATGCATTAAATGTTTTTTATTCCTGATTTATAAGCTGCTTACCTAATTATATGTGGTGTAAATGGATGCAGCTTGTGATAGTTAAAACTGCATGAGGTCACTCTAAAAGCAGAGAAGGTTTTGGTAATAATAATATCTAGAGGCAGAGCCGGCCCTAACCAATATGATGCCCTAGGCAAGATTTTGGCTGGTGCCCCCTAGCACCACCGCTGGTTCCGCCTCTGACCTTGCACCTCTTTCCCAGCACCATCACCCCTCACCCATAGCAGTCCCTATTTTATTATCGTACAGGTTTTGGATATTCATCAAGCGGCAATACCATATTTTATTTCACCTTGTGTTTAATTTCCCTATACATCGGATGTTCACACAATATGCATGTTACTATAAGGGCATTTATGTGTAATCACAATATCATCAATTATATATTAATTATTGTACCATCTGTTATACTAAGCATTGTGACTTATAAAGGTATTTACAGATCATAGAGATACATCATTTCTCACATACAAACACCAAATAGAGGGTGAGCGCAGGTATCCAAAACCTGTACGATAACACTAGCCCTAGAGTCTGGACAACTCTCCAGATACCAGCAGCCCCCTTGAAAAAGATACACATACTGTGCGCTCCACGCAAACCCCTTGATTCCAGTCCCTATTTTATTGTTTGTACCCCCTATATTTTAAATAGGAACAGTTCGCACATTTGGTGCACAGCCCAAAAAGGGGTGTGTTTTTGCTGGCAAGGGGCATGGCCACACAATAGTAACCCCAATTCCAATTACGCCACACAGTACTGCAACTTTATTCACATTTTATCATGCGATAGTGTCCATAATTCATATTACATCCCACAGTAGTATCACTTTACCTTATAAACGTTACTCCTCACAGTAGAGCCCCTTTTTCACATTACATCACACTGAATTGCTCCTTATTCACATTACACCACACCCTATTGCTCTTTATTCACATTAGACGACACAGTAGTGCCCTTTCTATACGCAATGCCACATAGTAGAGCACCTTATACACATAATGCCACACATTAGTAATGCATTTATACACAATTCCACACAGTAATGTCCCTTACACATATGCGACACATTAATGTCCTTATAAACATAATACACGTTATACATTATGACAACCTTTATTAATGCCCTTGTACACATAATGTCCCTTACACATATGCCGCACATTATTTATGCCCTTATACACATAATGACACACATAGTGCCCCCTACACATTTGCTGCACATTATTAGTGCCCCTATACACATAATGACACACATACAGTAGTACCCTGTTACACATATGCCGCACATTATTAATGCCCTTATACACATAATGACACACATAGTGCCCCTTTACACATATGTTGCACATTATTAATGCATTTTTACATGACACGCATAATGCTCATTACACATATTTCGAACACTACTGCACATTCAACCCACTCACATGCACACAGCACTCACACTGCCAATAACACTGTGATCTCTGCCTCTGCTTGGATACAGACGTGTCCTCATAAATCTTGCCTCAATGCTAATGTCGGGCACCTTTTTTTATGAAAATGCATCTAATTTGCATTGCTATGTTGCTAGGATGCACAAGCAGCTTCTGCTGATTAAACTGATATGCAGCATGCCTATATACTGTGTGAGACTGTGGCTGTATCTGCATATGAAATGCTACATACAGAATATAGGCATTCCGCATATCATTTTAATCAGCATAAGCTGCTGATGCCCCTAGGCATATCAAATGCCCTAGGCAATTGCCTAGTTTGCCTATGCCTATGGCCGGTTCTGTCTAGAGGAGTTGTTTGATGAATCTTGTCAATTTAACCAGCTGGTATTGATATTTGACTTTTATGTCCAGAAAGTTGGGACTTCCAAAAACTACTGTGCAAGAGATCTTGACAAACTAATTAACGATGCGAAAGGTGTGTGCCCAATTGGTTCCCAAGGTTTTGACTCATAATCAAAAAGACAAGCTTGTGGTGATTTACCACAAACTTTTGAAGAGTGTGCAAAGTGAGCCTAATTTTTTGACAGAGTGATAACAGGTGACAAAACTTGGATCTTTGAGTACAATCCGGAGACCAAAAGGCAAAGCGCAGAGTGGCACACACCATCGTAACCTTGCCCCAAAAAGGGCCGAATGAGCAAATCAAAGACCAAATCCATGCTCATTCTCTTTTTCGACTCGAAGGGTGCAGTCCACAAGGAATTTATACCTACCTGCCAAACTGTCAATGGTGCATTTTACACAGGCGTGCTCAATCGGTTGAGAAACATGTGCAAGGAGATTGCCTGGGTTCTCCATCACGACAATGCACCAAGTCACACAAGTGAGGGAGTTTTTGGCCAAGCACAATGTGACAACACTGCCTCAACCACCCTACAGTCCAGATCTGGCCCCAGCTGACTTCTTTTTGTTTGCCCGAACCAAACACGGCCTGAAAGGACACCGTTTTCAGACAAAGTGGAAGCGGCCGTAACAAGGGCACTCAAGGATGTTCCGTTTAATGCCTTCCAGGAGGCGTACCAAGCTTGGCAGACATGCTGGCAATGGTGTATCGATGCTCAAGGGTACTACTTTGAAGATTATTAACCCTATGTATCTGAAAGTTCAATAAAAAAAAATCCCGGATTTAGTCTCATTACTTTCCAGACAGGCCCTGTATATTTTATGCTAGCTGTTCTACCCATTCTTCGCATGGGAGTTTCTGATTTTAACGGTAGTAAATATAAATGAGGGTTACAAATTTGGTAAAGCTTAATATAAGTAAATTTTAATCCAAAGTTCCTGGCGTTACCCAAGGAGCACCCATAGCAGATACGGTAAAAAGAGACAGGACCATTTTTGTAGTTTATTAAATTCTACACACTGGAGGTGCAATCCAAATTTTGATCCAATTGTCCATTTGGGCGTTATAATTCACGCAAAGCAAGCCACGCATCGGTAATGGCATCATTAGGTCAACCCCCTTTTCATTCCCTTAAGGAGGGGTTTTATTAAAATTCTAATTACGTAGTTTTCCTATACCCCACCTACAGAAAACATATGTTGAATTTCAGCTTTCTAACATATCGGGAAGTAAGAGAAGTAGTGATGAGTCAGTCAGTGAGTGAGTGAATGAGAAAGGGCTTTCATATTTATATATATATATATATATATATTTGTGAACAAAGGATGAGGTAGAAAAGGCGACCATTGGTGTCAATCAGACGCAGAGGATGGGCAGTTGCAATAAAAATTAAAAATTTATTTAAATTGTGGTGTACTAAAACAAAGATAGAGTAAAAAAGTGGAATTTTATACAGAAAAATTATAATATAATAAGCACAGGGGGGTAAATAAAAATGCTTAAAAACTTTACAATTGACATAAAAATTGGTACATGGGACATTAAAATACACAGGATTAAGAGAGTCAAAAAAGGAGATATAAAATGCAAAAAGTTGAAAAAAGGGAGTATAATAGCTTAACTTAATAGTTGAGGTATAGATCAAAGCAGCACCCAACGCGTTTCGTCCTGTCTGGACTTCATCAAGGGGTAGTTTGGGACTGGAGACAGGTCATCTATATATACTAATCCTATAGAGGAAGTGGTGCTTACATCACTTCCTGTGGTTAATTGATTATAGTGATAAAAAGCAGCAAAAGGGAGTCAAACTGTCACAGAGAAATGTGCTTATTTAAAAATGTATGTCAGGTGTTGAGGATATGGTATTGGTATACAGTATAACACGTTTAAAAACTTAAAGTAGCACGGAGCCGCGGACTTCCTGTCCGGGTCCCGTGTGACCTCATATCCGCCCCACATCCGGCGTCCTGTTACGCAAACTGCGCATGCGCCGGCTCCGTATGCCGGGAGACTTCCGCGCCTCTGCTGGGGGATCCTTGATGCGGCATATATATAAAATGAAGAAAATCTGGCGGCACTCAGGAGACTTTTCAACCAGTGATTAATTTAATGGAGTAACATCCAACAATTGTTTCGGGCCTCCGCCCGTCGTCAGGGATGCATAACACAGTGTAAGCACAAGTTTTATATCCACATAAGGACCTCCCACCACACAAATCACAACCTTGACTCACCTCACCTGCGATCCTGCCCGCCAAGCCGAACGCCACACTGTCTGCCACTGCCACGAGCCGTCCAGCTCACCAGCCACTGCCGCACAGCGGGCGACGTCATCAAGGGGCGCCCGCAGGGAGGCGGAAGTCAGGCATCAATACCGGTTACCTAGGTAACCAGAAACCAAAACAAACACTTAAACATTACCTCAATACATACTACTAATGAAAAAAATATATACATATTAGTATAGAGCAACATATATGAGTACAAAAACAAAAACAGAAAAATATAAATGAAATATAAAATTTAAAACAAACTATAGGACACTGTACTTTAATGGTTCCCAAATACAATGTGTTAAATACGCGGCATTTATATTTAATAAATATTATCAAGAACATGTTATAAGCAGCATCTTGGGTGTTCTCATGATCATACTGATTACGAGGGGTCAAGTACCTCTATAAGTGATAATGACTCACAAGTTGCGACTACTTCACATCAAGAGCGCCCTTTAGGGTAAAAACCCGAGCAGCAATTGGCAAGCGACCAAAAGGACGAGGCGAGGGGGCCAAAGAAAAAGGCAAAGCAAAGACTCGCAAGTAAGGGATGTGGTTTTCAACCTCTCTAAATTCCCACTGTCTCAGCTTGAATACCAGGTTCTTGCTAAGGGGCTTTCTTTTATACCTACTGTCCGTCATGATTCCTTCCAATGGAAGGTGGAGTCATTTAAGTTTAACAGGACATTGAAGCTACGTGAACATTTTAAGACTACTTCTGTTCCAGTGACTAATGCCCCCACGGACATTCCTATACAGCTCAAAAAACTGCAACCAAAATCAAGATTTGAGCCTGTGTCGAATAGCCCATCTATTAAGACATTTTCGCGTCTTATGGATAGGCTAGGCAATGAGTGCGATGAGTATATTGGAGGTCATGGTAATCTGACAGGCCCTGAGCGACAGGCCCTTAAGGATTTACAGTCTCATACTGACATCATAATTAGAAACGCAGATAAGGGTGGGGCTATAGTCGTACAGGACCTGTCGGATTACATCACTGAATGTGATAGACAATTATCTGATGTTGAGATATATGAGAAATTGATGCAAGAACCTCCTATCGGGTTTAAAATGTAGCTGGACAGTGTGCTAACTAGAGCTGTTGATAACTCATGGATTTCTAGTGAATTATTTACTGCATTAAAAACTGCTCACCCAGTGGTGCCCATGTTTTACACACTGCCCAAGCTCCATAAAAACAGTGAGAAACCCCCTGGCAGACCAATTATATCTGCCAGGGGATCTCTATTTCAACCTATTTCAGTATATTTGGATGCACTGTTAAATCCTTGTGTACAGCAGTCGATGTCCTATCTCAAGGACACCAATGATCTTTTAGCACGACTAAATACCCTAGGTAAACTTACATCTGATACAGTCTTTTGCAGTGCTGATGTTGTAGGGTTATACACGTGTATTCCTCATGACCTGGGTATATCAGCGGTAGCAGCACTTATTAATGATAATCCTCATTATGTTTGTCCACCTGTGGAATTCTTTCTGGAATTATTACTTCTTGTATTGACCAGAAATTATTTTCTGTTTAATGGTAATTTCTACCTGCAGAAACTTGGCTGTGCGATGGGGTCCAATGTGGCCCCATCGTACGTCAATACTTTCATGCGCTGGATTGAGAAGCCTCTTTTGCTAAATAACCCATTTAGTCATCATGTTATCATGTACGTCAGATACATTGATGATTTATTGATTGTGTGGGGTGGATCAATGGAATGCTTGCAGAATCTCCTTGATACTCATAATGCATCTTCCAGTGTAGTGTAGCTCACTTACAATATGAGTATGTCAACTGTACATTTTTTGGATGTGAATATCACACACATGAATGATCAGTTATGTACGTCATTATATGTCAAGGAGACAAATCGCAACACTATTTTTAAAGCAGATAGTTTCCATCCCCCCTCACTGAAATATGGACTGCCATATTCCCAGATGCTCAGAGTGCGTCGAATTACAAGTGATCCCTCTAAGATTGAAGGAGCTCTGGATGTAATGGTGTCAAGATTTGAGCAAAGGGGTTATGATTATAAAACACTGTTGGCCACTAAGCAAAAGGTTTTACAGATCCCTAGGGAGGTGTCCTTAAAGAGTAAGATTCCTGTTGGTGATGGGCAACAGAAAATTCCCTGGGTTAATAGATTCACTGAAGTGAGTAATAATACTAACAGGGAAATCAAAAAGATCTGGCCCATTGTCAATACTGACAAAGACCTCCCGGGTCTACTTAATACTCGCGTCATGCCAGCATATTCCAGGGGCAAAAACCTGAGGGATATGTTGGTAAAAGTGTATGTAACGGAATTAGCAAAGGTTAAACATAAACAGCATTTCTTGTCACGGAAGCCTGGGTGCTTCAGATGTATTGGATGCGTTACATGCCGTTCTATGTTGGTAGGTGATTTTATTTCTCATCCTAGATCAGGTAAGAAATTCACCATTAATTTCCCCCTTACATGCACTTCACGATTCGTGGTGTATGTACTGTCTTGCCCATGTGGTTTACACTATGTGGGCAAGACAGAATGTCAATTCAAAGAGAGAATGGCTAACCACAGGTCTGCAATCAGGGCGGCCCTGGAGTCAGGATCTAGTGATCAGCCTATAGCCCGCCATTGTGTGCAACAATCGCACAGTATTGCGAGTATCAGAAGTAAAATAATAGATCATGTTCCGGCATCAACTCGGGGCGGTGATAGGGGTAAAGTGTTACTCCAGCTAGAAAGCCGTTGGATTTTCAGGCTGGATACACTGGCCCCTAAAGGGCTAAATGAACAGCATGGGTTACATAGTTTTTTATAACTTAAATGTATCCATAACCTAACTGTATCCACCGTAACATACTTTACAATTGGTAGAAGTTGATTAGTTTATGATCATGAGAACACCCAAGATGCTGCTTATATTATGTTCTTGATAATATTTATTAAATATAAATGCCGCGTATTTAACACATTGTATTTGGGAACCATTAAAGTACAGTGTCCCATAGTTTGTTTTTAATTTTATATTTCATTTATATTTTTCTGTTTGTGTTTTTGTACTCTTATATGTTGCTCTATACTAATATGTATATATTTTTTTCATTAGTAGTATGTATTGAGGTAATGTTTAAGTGTTTGTTTTGGTTTCTGGTTACCTAGGTAACCGGTATTGATGCCTGACTTCCGCCTCCCTGCGGGCGCCCCTTGATGACGTCGCCCGCTGTGCGGCAGTGGCTGGTGAGCTGGACGGCTCGTGGCAGTGGCAGACAGTGTGGCGTTCGGCTCGGCGGGCAGGATCGCAGGTGAGGTGAGTCAAGGTTGTGATTTGTGTGGTGGGAGGTCCTTATGTGGATATAAAACTTGTGCTTACACTGTGTTATGCATCCCTGACGACGGGCGGAGGCCCGAAACAATTGTTGGATGTTACTTCATTAAATTAATTGCTGGTTGAAAAGTCTCCTGAGTGCCGCCAGATTTTCTTCATTATTCCTGGATGTTTCATCTCATGGAGGGCACCAGAGCAGATGTTATACCAGCAAGGGGAGTGCCGGCTGCTTTGATGCTTTATATATTTATATATATATATATATATATATATATATATAAAGAAAAAGACAAAAGTCCGGCACTCACGCTTGCAGCTATGACAACGGATCCGGTGCCTAATCTCTCAAATGAGCATGTAGAAAGACAAATGGTGGCACTTAGAAGCGTTGCCTCTGCAGTCTTTATTTCTGAGTGCCACCATTTGTCTTTCTATATATATATTTATCCCACATTCACCTGATTTGCAGCAGTATATAAATCCAGCAAACCTCTTAAACATCACATGTCTTCCAAACCCTCCAAATCACTAAAATGTGCATTATGGAATGCACACCTGTTTGTAGCAAATTAATATCTATCCATGACCTCTTCATATCTAAAAACTTCACCCTGCTGGCTATAAGAGAAACATGGCTCACACAATCTGACACGGCCTCCCCTGCAGCACTTTCATACGGTGATCTGCAATTCACACACACCTCCTGGCCTGGTAATATTAAAGGAGGTGGGGTTGGATTATTACTAGCTCAGTCTTTTACATAAACAGTTCTGCCACATGTTCCATCACTCACATTCAAATTATTTTAAGTACATTCTATCAGGATTTATACTCCTTTCTCACTGCATGTTGCAGCTATCTATTGCCCACCTGGTCAACCATAAAAAATTCTCGAAGATTTTTGTGCCTGGCTCCATCACTTCCTATCCCCTGACATCTTCACCATCATCATGTGTGATTTAACTATCACTACTGATAGTCCAAAATCTGCTGTTCATTCCTCCAAACTACTGTCTCTAACTTCCTCTCTCTGCCTCTCTCAATGGACTGACTCCTCTACTCATCAAAAGGACAACTATGATCAGTTTCTGAATTCATGAACACTCTTTTTCGCTCTATCAGTGCAAAAACTGTAATCCATGCTCTCATTATCTCCCACACTGATTACTGCAATAGGCATGCCTTCGGGCACCCCCTCACACATTCCTGATGCTGCTAACCATGCTCGTTCCTGTTGCCCCCCACTGTGCCTGGCCATGGCGGTTAGGACTGTATTACTGGCTGCCACTGATTGAACACCCGGGATAGGTACATCATTCATGGATGGGTGCACTGATGTAAACCTCCTCCCGGCTCCACCTCTAACTGCACCATGTGATGTGATGATATCACACTGAACACACTCCTGGCCACCCGCACTCTCTCTCCTCATGTGCAAACGCCAACACCACAGCTTTCTTCTTAGGAGGAGGACAAATTAAGTCGTCACCACTCAGTGACTCAGGCAGCCAGTTGTTCAGCAGAGAGACAGTACTGTCACTGCTGTGTGAGTGAGTGACTAAGTAAATAAACTGCTGCAGGCAGATACCCTAAATAAATGACACCAAAACCCATGGTAGTGGAGCGTTTTCAGCATGGAAGCTGAGAGACCCAGAGTGAAGGGTGGGAGGCTGAGAGGCACAGAGCAAGGGGGGGCAGACTGAAACACATATAGTGGGAGGCTGAGACGCACAGAGTGAAGCAGGGGCTGACTGAGAGGACAGAGTGAAGGGGGAGCAGGCTGGGAGACACAGAGTAACGGCTGGGAGACCAAGATTCACAGAGAGCGGGAAGGGAGGCGCATGCTGAGAGGCACAAAGTGAAGGAGGGAAGACTGAGAGGCACAGAGTGAAGGGGGAGCAGGCTGAGAGACACAGAGTAAAGGCTGGGAGACCAAGATGCACAGAGTGCAGGGCGGGGGTGGGGGGGCAGGCTGATATACACGGACTGAGAGGCACAGAGTGAAGGAGGGAGGACTGAGAGGCATAGAGTGAAGGAGGAAAGGCTCAGAGGCACAAAGTTAAAGAATGAGGCTGAGAGTCACAAAGTGAAGGGGGGCAGATGGAGATACACAGAGTGAAAGGGGCAGGATTAGATACAGACACAGAGTGAGGGGGTGGTGAGAGATGGAGATGGGAGATGATAAAGTGGATGAGAAATGACACAGGGAGGAGATGATGATGTGGCTGAGAGACGCAGGGAGGAGATGATGGTATGGCTGAGAAATACAGGGGGCAGACTGTGACACAAGTCTGGTTGAACCTCTGTTGTATGATGATTAAATTGGTTATATGCCTACACAAACAGGTATCTTTTGGCCATATGATATAAATAGTGAATACAGACTGAAGACGCTGTCTGCCCAGGAAGAATACATTTCTTCAGAGGTTCCCCATTGTAAGAAATCACCATATACAGTAGGTAAGGTGCATATGGAATGGAAAGGAATGCTAATAGGCAGTACTAGATACACCCAAAAGGCAGTGCTAGACACGCCCAGTAAGTGGTGCTAGAAACGCCTCTCCGACAGTGCACCACCTAATCAAATGTGCTGCGCACACCAATGATTATTGCAATAGTTTTCTTATCGGTCTTACCAAAAAGAGACTTTCACCTTTTACTACTACAATCCACTGTGAATGCAGCTGCAAGGCTAAACTTCCTCACTAGATGTTCATCGTCTCTCGATCCACTCTGTCAGTCCCTCCATTGGTTACCTGTATTCTGCTGTATTCCATATAAAATATTTTTACTCACACACAAGGCCATTAACCAAACTACACCAACATACATCTCTTCACTTATCTCAAAATATCTCCCAACCCGACCTCTACGCTCTGCACAAGATCTTCGTCTCTCATCTACACACATTATTTGCTCCCATTCACGATTGCTGGACTGTCTTCAGGTTGCACCTTCTGTGGAATGCCCTCCCACATACAGAAATACTCTCCTTTAGTCTCCAAACCTCCAAGTGTTCCCTGTAAATTCACCTCTTCAGGCTAGCTTATCACATTCTGGATCCACCCACATAACCTTCATAAACTTACCTATCCAATTACATCCCCTCTATACAGTCCATTCATATCCGGACATATTTTCTCTTTCTTCACTTTCACATCTTCCTGTCCCCAGGCCAACGTTGCTGTGTGATCATATCATACAGCCCCACCATGAACCTTTGCAATCTGGTGGACTATTATGCAATAGATAACATCTACTCTGGTCAGTAGCGGATCACGCACCGCACAGCATTGTGGGAGTGGCCATAGACGCTAGAGGTCATAATTGACCTCTAGTGCCTGTGCGGCGCTATGGGAGAGATGTCATGACGTCTCCCATAGATCCGAGGAGCGACGCAGGCTGCTGGAGACGGAGGGCCGCAGCGGTCAGGAAGCAGCAGTGGGGATGGTGAGTATTTATTTATTTTTGTAAGCGGCAAAGCTACAGAGGGCACAGTACTGGGGGCACAACTACTGAGGGCACAGCTACACATAGGGCACAGCTACTGAGGGCACAGCTACAAGGGACACAGTACTGGGGGGCACAACTACTGAGGGCACAGCTACAGGAGGCATAGTTGTCCACACCCCTACCCCATGAAGCCACACCCCTATTTTTGATGCACGCTACAGGGGGCACAGTACTGGGGGCACAACTACTGAGGACACAGCTACAGGGAGCACAACTACTGAGGGCACAGTACTGGGGGCACAACTACTGAGGACACAGCTACAGGGGGCACAGTATTGGGGGCAGAACTACTGGGGGCACAGCTACAGGGGGCACAGTACTGGGTTCACAACTACTGAGGACACAGCTACAGGGGGCACAGTAATGAAGGCACAACTACTGAGAGCACAGTACTGGGGGCACAATTACTGAGGGCACAGCTACAGGGGGCACAGTATTGGGGGCACAACTACTGAGGGCACAGCTACAGGAAGCATAACTGACCACGTTCCTTCCCCATGAAGCCACACCCCTATTTTTTGATGCATGCCTGCGGTGCGCACTAGCCCTTTTTTGCCGTGCCGGGCGCCAAAGGAAACTTTCGCCTTGGGCGCCTTAGGGTCTAAAACTGGCCGTGACTCTGGTGTATCAATGCCTATTTCCCTGTAAGCTTGCGAGCAGGGCCTACCTACCTCTATGTCTCTCCCATAGATCCGAGGAGTGGCGCCGGCGGCCGGAGACGGAGGGCAGCAGCGGTCAGGAAGCAGGAGTGGTGATGGTTAGTATTTATTTATTTATTTTTGTAAGCGGCACAGCTACAGAGGGCACAGTACTGGGGGCACAACTACTGAGGGCGCAGCTACACAGGGGGCACAGCTACTGAGGGCACAGCTACAAGGGACACAGTACTGGGGGGCATAACTACTGAGGGCACAGCTACAGGAGGCATAACTGACCATGCCCCTTCCCATGAAGCCACGCCCCTATTTTTGATGCACACTACAGGGGGCACAGTAATGGGGGCACAACTACTGAGGGCACAGTACTGGGGGCACAACTACTGAGGACACAGCTACAGGGGGCACAGTACTGGGGGCAGAACTACTGAGGACACAGCTACAGGGGGCACAGTACAGGGGGCAGAACTACTGAGGACACATCTACAGGGGGCAAAGCTACAGGGGGCACAGTACTGGGGCACAACTACTGAGGGCACAGTACTGGGGGCACAACTACTGAGGACACAGCTACAGGGGGCAAAGCTACAGGGGGCACAGTACTGGGGCACAACTACTGAGGGCACAGCTACAGGGGGCACAGTACTGGGGGCCGAACTGCTGAGGACACAGCTTATGGGGGCAAAGCTACAGGGGGCACAGTACTGGGGCACAACTACTGAGGGCACAGTACTGGGAGCACAACTACTGAGGGCACAGCTACAGGGGGCACAGTACTGGGGGCACAACTACTGAGGGCACAGTACTGGGAGCACAACTACTGAGGGCACAGTACTGGGGGCACAATTACTGAGGGCACAGTACTGGGGGCACAACTATTGAGGGCACATTACTGGGAGCACAACTACTGAAGGCACAGTACTGGGGGCACAATTACTGAGGGCACAGCTACAGGGGGCACAGTACTGGGGGCACAACTACTGAGGGCACAGTACTGGGAGCACAACTACTGGGGGCACAGTACTGGGGGCACAATTACTGAGGGCACAGCTACAGGGGGCACAGTACTGGGGGCACAGCTACAGGAAGCATAACTGACCACGTTCCTTCCCCATGAAGCCACACCCCTATTTTTTGATGTATGCCTGCGGTGCGCACTAGCCCTTTTTTGCCGCGCCGGGCGCCAAAGGAAATTTTCGCCTTGGGCGCCACAGGGTCTAGAACCGGCCCCGACTCTGGTGTATCAATGCCTATTTCCCTGTAAGCTTGCGAGCAGGGCCTACCTACCTCTATGACTATGTCTGTTATTACGCAGTTTTGTTTTATCACTATTGTTTCCAATTGTAAAATGCAATGGAATTTGCTGTACTATATAAAAAAACCTGTAAATAAATAAATAAATAATTAATTAATAGGAGCAAGGGTATAAATGTCCAGAATCTCTGCTTTCTGTTAGGTTAACCTCTTTTTCTCTCATAGGGCGGTATCCAATTAGCCATGGTACGTTACTGCAGCTGATTGACTTGCCCAGAGCTATCCTATTTACCTCGATGCTGGCACTTATTGGGGACTTGGTTTTGCCTGCCTCAGGCAGCTACTTGGGTACCGCCATAGAGTGCTGCTTAGCTTACTGCAGATAGCATTCATGAGCAGTGGCCATTGGGGATGTTTTGTCACATACAGTATGTAATCTGTGAGATAAATGGATTTGTACAGGAAAGTATAACATGAAGGGCCAAAGCTGTGTCACAGCAAGGGCCTCATTCAGAGGTGAATGCTAATGAGCCACGTCTGTGCCTTTTTCCACAGTGAAACTAACCCTTTATGCTAGAGACACCCAGCAACTGTAGTGCTAAGTTGCTAACCCCTAGCTTTGTGCATTAAGACACACTACTGCACGCACCATCAAAAATTGCACCAGCCCTATAGAGGCACAGCTTATCCAAATTAAGATGGCTTCCGAAATCAATACACAGCCGCTGACTGCGACATGTCCATGTCTGGCAAGCCAGCCCCTGTTACCTCCCAGGAATACACACCAAAATTGCTTCTCTGTGCATCAAAATTTGTTTGTGTCACCCAGTGGTAAGCACGGGATGCATACGCTGTATGAATCTGATGCATGCACAGACTTAAAGCATTAGCTGCTTGCATCTGACATCACCACGGAATGCACCTCTGAATCAGGCACTAGATCTGATGACAGATGGTGCAAATTTAAAGTAATTTTGCTTAGTAAAAGCAAGGAACGCATTGCGCTACAAGATTGGGGACACTCCTCACTTAGCAAGTTTCATTCTCACTCTACCCAACAATTCCCATCAGCAAAGTAATCTTCTGCTCCTCTGTAAACTTGGGTATCTCGCTCTGTGAAAACCATGCATTGTGATGGATATTCTGCACACATGTGCAAGGGGAAGTACGTGGCTAGACCCAAGCTGATTTAACTCTGCACCTGTAGTTGTTTTGTGATTTGGAAATTACCTCCTCTCTGATTACAGTACGGCACAAGAAATTTAGACTCCTTTGTGTAATGCAGGTAGACTATGGGGGTAATTCAGAGTTGATTGCAACAGCAGATTTGTTAGCAGTTGGGCAAAACCATGGAGGTCATTCCGAGTCGTTCGCTCGGAAAATTTCTTCGCATCGCAGCGTTTTTCCGCTTAGTGCGCATGCGCAATGTCCGCACTGCGACTGCGCCAAGTAAATTTTGCTATGAAGTTTGGATTTTTACTCACGGCTTTTTCTTCGCTCAGGCGATCGTAGTGTGATTGACAGGAAATGGGTGTTACTGGGCGGAAACAGGCCGTTTTATGGGCGTGTGGGAAAAAACGCTACCGTTTCCGGAAAAAACGCGGGAGTGGCTGCAGAAACGGAGGAGTGTCTGGGCGAACGCTGGGTGTGTTTGTGACGTCAAACCAGGAACGATAAGCACTGAACTGATCGCAGATGCCGAGTAAGTCTGAAGCTACTCTGAAACTGCTACGATATGTGTAATCGCAATATTGCGAATCTTTCGTTCGCAATTTTAAGAAGCTAAGATTCACTCCCAGTAGGCGGCGGCTTAGCGTGTGCAATACTGCTAAAATCGCCTTGCGAGCGAACAACTCGGAATGAGGGCCAATGTGCACTGCCGGTGGGGCAGATATAACATGTGCAGAGAGAGTTAGATTTGGGTGGGTTATTTTGTTTCTGTGCAGGGTAAATACTGGCTGCTTTATTTTTACACTGCAATTTAGATTTCAGTTTGAATACACCCCACCCAAATCTTACTCTCTCTGCACATGTTATATCCAGGGCTGTTTCTAGCCAATTTGGCTCCCAGTGCGAGATTTAAAAATGCGCCCCCCCATGACATAAAAAAAATGTGCCTCCCCCCACCCCCACACGCACATAGAAAAAAAAAACTTGCGCGTACACCCGGCAAGGGGGCGTGGCTTCATCTAAATGGGTGTGGTCTCATTTAAATGGGCATGGCCTTGTCTGAAAAGACTACCTCACAATCCAGTTTTTGACCCTGCTCCAACAAGTCACGACCACCACAGGAAAAAAAAATTCTACCATATTAAGCCCCACACAGTAATGCCCCCTGCACCATATTATGCCACACACCGCAATGCCCTTGATACATTAAATCCCCACACTACGGCAGGCAAGAGTCCCCATTTCACACATTACGGCAGGTGTCCCCATTTTACACATTGAGAGAGAGAGAGAGAGAATACTTACAGAGGCGATTACCGCTCTTTGGCCCGCCTCACCAGTCGCTCCTCGCGCCGGCCTTTCCCTCTCCCTCTTCCGGTTGCACTGCTCGCCTGCCCCAAGAAACGGTCCTGGTTATATCTGCCCCCCCTGCAGTGCACATGGTTTTGACCAACTGCTAACAAATTTGCTGCTGCGATCAACTCTGAATTAGGTCCTATGACCAGTTAGGATGTGGGATGTGTGTGGAGATCATCCAGCTTTACTATATGGGGGTGACCGAATGTTGGGAGCTTTGCCCACTATGTATATGCACAATCTGAGTCTACAGTATATACTGCCCTTGATCTGTTAAGATAGCATTGATTTCATAGAGTTAGTCAGTGGTGTTACTGGTCTCTTTCTTGGTATAGAAATGCAGAAATATACTGTAGAACAGTGTCAAAAAATATAGTGTATGGAGATCTGAATATCAGTATTATCAATATATTATCAACATAATTTGTATAAACCATTGTTTTGCCATGGGAGTACATTGTACCTATGTTTCTATAAATAAATAGTTTTTACCTTTTTTTTATTTGCTAATTTTTTTTCACTGTTAAGTTCCACAGATACCCCTTTTCCACCAAAATGTAGAGTCCTACCCGGGTTTTCAAACATGTCCAACCCGTGTCAGAGTCGAGCCAGACCCTGTTCACACCTCAGGCTGGACCTGGTATATTGAAGCAGATGGAACTTGTGTGCAGTCTTTCTGTTTTGCCTGCGCTTGGTGATGACATCATCTCCAAGCGCCGGTGATTCGGCTCTCTCTATTTTTAGCATGACCCGTGTCATATGACCTGGGTTGCACTGTTTACACCACAGCCTACCACCCTTGTAGCTACCTGGGTCAGATTCTTGGGTCACTTAACCCGGGTTATTTTTCCACCAAGCCGTGGACCGGATAGATCCGGCAATTATCTGGTGTATGGGATATTATATTTGCCATGTCTATGTGTAATCAACTTTGAAGTGGGTGTGGCTAGGACCACCATGTGCCTTAGGATGCTTGCAACAGAATATATATGATATCCCAGCAGACGGGATGCAGACAGCGAGGCAGCGAGTCCCCTCACAGGCTCGCTGCACTCGCCATGCATCGGGCCTGGTTGCTCGCTTTGCTTGCCACAAGTTCTTTTCCCACTCGGTTGGTGGAGTGGACCGATCAATCTAGTGGGAATACCCAGCATGTGTCGGGATTCTGGCATCAGTCTCCTGAATGCCGGGATGCCAATAGGCGGTATATTGACTGCACCTCCTTGCAATGATAGTACAAAATGCAACCTGAAAAAGCATGGGGCTAGGACAACAAGCATTTAAATAGTCACAAGGATAAAATGACCTGTAAACACTGGGGCAATAGAATGTGAACACAAAAACTGAACAACTGAAAAAGAAAAAAAAAAAGTATCAAACTGTGTGAAATTTGTCACAGTACTGTGGGCCTACTTCTGAGTTGATCGCAGCAGCAAATTTGTTAGCAGTTGGGCAAAACCATGTGCACTGCAGGTGGGGCAGATATAACATATGCAGAGAGAGTTAGATTTGGGTGGGGTGTATTCAAACTGAAATCTAAATTGCAGTGTAAAAATAAAGCAGCCAGTATTTAACCTGCACAGAAACGAAATAACCCACCCAAATCTAACTCTCTCTGCAAATGTTATATCTGCCCCCCCCCCCCCCCCCTGCAGTGCACATGGTTTTGCCCAATTGCTAACAAACTTGCTGCTGCGATCAACTCCGAATTACCCCCATTATGTAACAAAGTGCACAGATCTAACTTGGTAAAGTAAGTAATGTTTCTGTGTACTGTTCCTTTAACATCCAGTAAATGCATTCCTTCTTATTGGGGAAGAGATCATTTTAGTAACCATGTGTTTTTTGGGCATTATGGAAAAGTGTTTGCTTCGTAGAACAAGCATATGGGAATAAAGGTGAAGAATAATAAGAAAATCCACTCATTTCTGAAGCATGAAATCACTAAGCAACATCTGCCTTTCAGGTTCTAAGCTAAACAGAGATTTATTATGAATGCATTTACATACCAAGCAGCATTAATTATTGCTAAGAATATTGCATGGATGTAGTTATTTTTATTTGGCTTAAAATAGTCTGCCCATTTCTTTGCATTCTTATGTAAAGTGTTAATTATTATGCCAGGGTAGACATGAGCAATCTGTTTTGTCAAGTTGAGATTCTACAAATTTCAGTGTATCCAGCTGTGATACTGTATAGAATAGTCTGAATCAGCTCATATAATAAACAGGAAGAGAAAGAACCAATGCAGGATATATATACATATATATATATATACATACATATGTGTGTAATATTCCAACACCCCCATTCAGGGAAAAATACTGTATCACATTAGACATCATCTTACGTGGAAGTCAAGATATATAGTATATGAAATTAAATGCCCTTGCGGCTTGTCTTATAAAGACAAGATCGAACGCACATTCAAAGCAAGAATGATGGTCTATAGAATAGCCATATGTGCTGCCATTCATACAGGTAGCAGTGATCAGCCAGTATCCCGACATATCATGGAGGCAAGACATAGCCTGCCTCTTTAAAATATACTGATTGACCAGGTTCTGGAATCTATTAAGGGGGAGGGCAATTGTGCACTAAAGTTGTTGCAGTGTGAAAATCGTTGGATTATGAGGATGGAGACATTAAATGACCAGTTGGGACTTAAATGCTTTAATAATAATGAATAATCCAAAAATGATATTGGCAATACATAGAATAATTGCTACATATGTATATTTATAGTTGTTTATATGGCTTTAAGTATCATCAGGTAATGTGTAAATTTTTATAGTATAATGGTTTATGTGCTAATTGATTATAACCTATTATGATACATAGAGATCGCTTCCACGGTTATAGTATCCAGTTTTTCCCCACACAGTATGTTTTGTACTTGATTTTTTACGCACTGTCCACGTCATTCCAGGCGCCGGTCCTGCGTGATTGAACGAGATGATGTCATTTGATAGCACTGCTGGGCAGGAAGCCCGCCCCGTAGCAGGAGAGGACGCCACACACTTACTGTGAACAGGTATTTAAACTTGTACATTTCTTTTATGTTTTTATCCATGATGACAATGAACTCTCATTGAAACGTTGGCATAAAAACAGAATGTATTCTGAGTATTATTTACCTCCCGAGAGTGGCAGTGCTGATCTGAAAGACCATATATATATATATATATATTAGAGATGTGCACCGGGCATTTTTTGGGTTTTGTGTTTTGGTTTTGGATTCGGTTCCGCGGCTGTGTTTTGGATTTGGACGCGTTTTGGCAAAACCTCCCTGAAAATTTTTTGTCGGATTCGGGTGTGTTTTGGATTTGGGTGTTTTTTTCAAAAACCCCTCAAAAACAGCTTAAATCATAGAATTTGGGGGTAATTTTGATCCTATAGTAGTATTAACCTCAATAACCACAATTTCCACTCATTTCCAGTCTATTCTGAACACCTCACACCTCACAATACTATCTTTAGTCCTAAAATTTGCACTGAGGTCGCTGAATGACTAAGCAAAGCGACCCAAGAGGGCGGCACAAACACCTGGCCCATCTAGGAGTGGCACTGTAGTGTCAGACAGGATGGCACTTAAAAAAATTGGCCCCAAACAGCACATGATGCAAAGAAAAGAGAAAAAGAGGTGCACTGTGGTCGCTGGACGGCTAAGCTAAGAGATACAAACACCTCAATATCACAGGAATTATTTGTTCTAATCAATGGTATTATTGGTTCAAATCACTGGAAAAAAATGACAAAATCACAGGAATTATTCGTTCTAATCAATGGTATTATTGGTCCAAATCACTGGAAGAAAATGACAAAATCACTGGAATTATTCGTTCTAATCAATGGTATTATTGGTCCAAATCAATGGAAGAAAATGACAAAATCACTGGAATTATTCGTTCTAATCAATGGTATTATTGGTCCAAATCACTGGAAGAAAATGACAAAATCACTGGAATTATTCGTAAACATTTGTAGAAAGTCGCTGCTTTCTGATTACAGAAATGCTCAGATATTCCTGCGAATCCACAATCCCTTCCCAGAGGAAAAAGAAATTGAGAAACCGTTGTTTGAGAACGTTTGTTCTCTTTCCCTTACAAAGGAACAAACCACTTTCCAAGAAGACTGACGTTTTTGGGATTATGGAGACATAATGTTTTTGAATATAAATCTTAAAGCAGGTGGTGTATTAGAGCAAAAGAGTGCAAGAGACCAGCCATGCAGTTTCTGAAATATTATGACAAAATGTTACTGTATTTCATAAGCACTCATTGCTAACTCTGCTAAGTACTGTTTGGTATACTGTATCTGGCTTCCATGAGGTAGTTGTCCATTATTTCAGCTTCCATTGATCTTTTTGAAAGCGGTAGAAGTTATTGATTCTTTTTTTATTTTTATTTTCCCCTATTTTTAATTTTCTCCTGCATAGCCCAGTAAAATGTTGCAATGTTAAGTATTGACTTGTGCCTTCTGGGGGTCCACTTCTTCACCAAACCCAGCCAAATCTCATGCTAACCCTCTGTTCCACGTTCTCTATGTACCCCATCTGTGTCACCCATGTCTGTCTACCCTTCCCCTTTAGATTGTAAGCTCTCACGAGCAGGGCCCTCTTCCCTCATGTGCTTATATACTGTTGGTCACCAAAATGCTGCACTGTAATACTATATATACTGCTCACAAAAATGCCGCACAGATATGGAATGGATACTTGCAGTGACACAGAGCTGCAAAATACAGCAATGGCTTACTGTACAACTATATATTGTTAGTCACCAAAATTCTGCACTGTTATACTATATATACTGCTCACAAAAATGCCGCACAGATATGGAATGGATACTTGTAGTGACACAGAGCTGCAAGATACAGCAATGGCCTACTGTACTGTACTACTATAATTATTATATACTGGTGGTCCCCACAATGCAGCACACTGATCAGATATTTGCAGCACACTGAGCACAGATATGGAGCATTTTCAGGCAGAGAACGTAGATATTTTCAGCACACTGAGCACAGATTATTTGCAGCACACTGAGCACAGATATTTGCACCACACTGAGCACAGATATTTGTAGCACACTGAGCACAGATTACGGATCTTTTCAGGGAGAGAACGCTGCCACGTCCTCTCCGTTCAATCTCCAATGCACGAGTGAAAATGGCGGAGACGCGCGGCTCCTTATATAGAATACGAATCTCGTGAGAATCCGACAGCGGGATTATGACGTTCGGGCGCATTCTGGTTAACCGAGCAAGGCCTATATTTACTAATAATCCGAGTTTGACCTATTTGGTTTTGTTTTTCTAAGTCCCAACACGGGAATTCACTAAGCACAAATCTCGGCAGTGTTTGGGCTATTCGTAATGGTTAGAAGGGCAAAGTTCAAAAATACGAATGGTCAAACGCGGCTGTTATTTCATACAACACGGGTATTCACTATTCATTCGTATTTGGGTTTTAGTCTCTGAGTGCTCAATTGCGGTCATATTTTTTTGCGATTCGTTAAAAAAAGTGGCAAAAAAATAGACCTGCTTTTTTCAGGCGTGTTTACATGTGTTGCAACTAACAAATCACTCACACCTGAATTAGGATGCCTATAAAAGGATCTTAGGCCCATTTCAATCCATCTACACTCAGAAATGGCAGCAGGACTGTGGTCCAGTGATATTTTGTGTGCTGTGGGATTCCTCAGACTCAGATATCAGCCTGTAAGTAACCAGGGCCAAGAAACTGAACATGGTCAGCAGGTTGTACAGGTTCCGCGGAGGCTGCACAGGCCTCGTTTTTTTAGGGGGCGTTTAAACTTGAACGCATTGTCCGATGATACGGTCATACAACATTTTCCGTCTGTATGACCTTGTCAAACTGGGCCTAGACCCTGAGACAGCACGCTCTCGCTCTGTCTCAGGCCTGCACAAACTCCTGGCTGTGTTGCACTTTATGGCTACTGGCAGCTTTCAGGCTGTGTCTGGGGATGTCATAGGAATCTCACAGCCCTCATTTTCTAGAATATTAACACAGGTGATGTATACCTAACTACCTCCTCTGTTTTTGGTTGGTTTTAATTACTCAGTGGCCAGTTCTGTCCTAAAATCTCATCTTTAATTTTCTTTCAAATATACACACAGGTGTTGGCTTTTTTGCAGCCCCACATCGATGACTCAATCTGCTTCCCTACCCAGGAGTCTCAGTGGCATGCCGTCAGGGTAGATTTCTATGAGCTGGCTGGCATGCCCAATGTGCTGGGAGCCATAGATTGCACACACATTCAGCTGAGACCACCTAGGAGCAGGCAGCACATCTATACTAATCGCCATCTAGAGCACTCCACAAATGTGCAGGTGGTTTGTGATGCAAATCTCAAAATAATGAGTGTTGTTTCTGGTTACCCTGGGGTCTGCCATGACTCCTTCATCCTCAGTCAGTCATCCCTCTTTGATAAGTTTGAGGACAGACAAATGCCAGATGGATGGCTGCTGGGTATGTAATTTTATATGTATAGGCCTGTGTCTACTTTGTCCAAATACAGGGGCAGATGTATTAACCTGGAGAAGGCATAAGGAAGTGATAAACCAGTGATATGTGCAAGGTGATAAAGGCACCAGCCAATCAGCTCCAATATGTAAATTATCATTTAGGAACAGATTGTCGGCTGCCTTATTACCTTGCACATATCACTGGTTTATCACTTCCTTATGCCTTCTCCAGGTTAATACATCTGCCCCACAGTGTGTTACTTATGTGTTGCTGTATCTTAACATGAATCACGTTACTATATCTGTCTTTTAGGTGATGGAGGATATGGCTGTTTCTCTTGGCTTCTAAATCCATTGTCCCGACCTGATACCCCTGCTGAACACAATTACAATCATGCACATAAGTCCACGCGGAATGTGATAGAAAGATGTTTTGGTGTGCTGAAATCTAGGTTTCGGTGTCTAGATTAGTCTGGTGGCCTTTTGTTGTATAGTCCCTTGAAGGTGACTCAAATTGTGTTCTGCTGCTGCTTTCTTCATAACATGTGTTTGCAACAACATCTGCCACATGTTGAGGAGGAGGAGGATGAAGAAAGCAGCCAGCAAGCAGAGGAATTAGAGACATTTGGTGATACTTGGAGTACAGATGTAGGGAGGCAGGTTAGGCAAGACCTCATAAATCGTTATTCTAAGGTAAGTTTTGTTTGTTTCTTTCATTTGTTGTGTAAGCCTAAATATATGTTGCCCCATTTTTCATTTACAAACCATTACTCAGAATGTGTCTGTCTTCTTGAGACATACAAACATACCCTCGCTTTATGCAAAACAAATGTAGCATGTGTCTTGTGTTTATTTTAAAACTCAAAACAACAGATTATGAGTGGCATGCATGAAGTCTGGATAAGTGTTATTAAACTTGCACAGATAATTTATTACAAGCACACATAAATCCACATAGTAATTTATTTAGTATATTACTTTATGATTGTGTGTAACACCCTAATGCACAGGTTCTCAAACTCGGCCCTCAGGACCCCACACAGTGCATGTTTTGCAGGTAACCCAGTAGAAGCACAGGTGTATGAATTACTCACAGACACATTTTAAAAGTTTCACAGGTGGAGCTAATTATGTCACTTGTGATTCAGTGAGGAGACCTGCAAAACATGCACTGTGTGGGGTCCTGAGGACCGAGTTTGAGAACGTGTGTCCAACTCAAACCTTGAGGAATACATGTGTCCCTATGTGTGATGCTCCATCGTATTTAAGGGACACAAACTTAGTATCATCCAAAATAATTTATTTTGTAATGTTTGCTGCAGTAAACTTGCTGATTTGCAAGTCAATACACAGTTTGCCACATATATCCATTATTATACACATTATTTGTGCTTATTAAAAAAAATTAAAATTTCTTTGTTTCTGCATCATGTGTAAGAAACTGATTACTCATTTTTAACACACACAAACATGGCCCAACAATAATGACATTCATTTTGGCACTGAAATATCTAAATTTGATCACAACATATTAGGACCTTTTTAGCCAACTCAATTGTGTTATTCTTGTAATGTTGTATAGAGAAAAAAGGTAAAAGAGTTAACAATCACATTGTAATTTGTATTGGTCATGGATGAATCTGCATGGCTGCCATTTAGTCTGCCTGCAGGATATGAGAATGGTTGGAATCTAGAAAGAGTAATGATTAGAAAAAAATCAAGTGGTCTTGTTTCTGCATGCTAAAGACATTCTGCATGGCTGCCAATTAGTCTTCCTGCAGGATATGAGAATGAGGTTAGTGAGGGTGGCATTAAGTTCACGTGTTGCAGCATTTTGATTCTCTAAAATTCTGGTGATAGATTCATTAATCATTTGATTGTTTTCTAAGATGTTGATGTAGCTTTGCTGTTGTCTGTGCTTTTCTTCCATTATGCGTTGTAAGTTGCCCATAACGTGTAATGTCTGCACGCATGATTTCCATGGTATTGGCAATTCTGGTGGTTGGTTCATTTTGGCGACTGATATTTCTGTTGATTCTTCTGAGGTGAGCTGGTAGGTTTGCAAAAATTTGGGTCTGCCTACGCAGGCAATCTTGATTAGTGGCCTGCTGTGTAGCCCAACTGTCCCAAAACACTTGATCAGGGCCTTGTGCTACTGGTGTTGTTGGGCTGTGTTGTGGTGGTGGAGTGCTTTGCTGTGGTGGTGTACTCACAGGTGCTGGGTGGCTGATACCTTGGATTAATGGCTGCATTTGTAACATGATTGTCTCATCCATGTCACTGTGTTGCTGTTGTTGCATCTGGATGCTGGTACCAGTACTAGAATCTGGAATTAGAAACATTTTTGCGTAAGTTTGACATATGTTTGAAAAATTTAAGCAAACCAATAAACATGGAACACATGTATTTAGATGGTGCATTCAAATATCCAGCATAGCAACATCATCACTCAGAACTACAAAACAGACATATTCCTGTTTGTGGCAAATGTGTCTAGTTACTTCCTTATTAAAATAAGCACATGAGTTGTATAATAGATCAGACATACTCCACCATAAAAAAACACTTAAAATCTTAATTTTTGGCCTTATAGTGTTTAAATCTTAAACTTAGTAATGTTTTGGCATGTTGGTGCCAATGTTACGACAAACACATAAGTTAAATTGCGGAAAATAATATTACTATTTTGCAAGCTTAGACATGTTTTTATTTTGCAGCATCTTCAACACAATCTACTGCTGTATGGCTGAAGTGGACATACATATCTTTACTGGATGTGGACAAGGCCACTTTGCTCAGAATCCATTTGATGTTTTTTTTGTTTTTGGTAAGTATAGCAGATTTTGTGGAATTTAGAGTTAATTAGTCTCATTAAATGGATTATTATGAGATGATTAATTTATTTCATCATTACAGTTTCTTACTCACAATCAAGATGAGGGGAGTGTGGTTGGCGTCTTGAGGTGTGACCAAAATTTGGAGTGGTCGTACCGAAGAAACTGTAGACAATCTTCGTGGCGGAGTAGACTGCTGTGGTTGTGATTGGACATCAGACCTTGCTTTCTTTGTTGCTACATGTATTTTTGTTTGGTGTGCTACAGGAGTCCTCCTTCTGCTGGTCAAAACTTCTTGGGATGGACCTGGGATTTAAAGTGTACTTTTGTTATGGCCATTCCTTTACAAACATAACCTATACTACAATGGACACTTTACCTGCTTCCGCAGCGTCATCATCATCAGATGTAATGGGAGTGACTGTAGGCCGACCAGTACTGCTTTTTTTCAACAATGTAAATAATGAAACAAATAAAAGAACTAATTTCTTCATGCTATTGTTGATACATCCACCCATTATGTTTACAAACATTAAATCTTTCTCAAATGGATGCTTATTTATGTGTGCATAATTTCTGTACAAAACCATAAATGTTTTAAATAAATACACACATTGGCCAATAGCCATATGCACTATGGAAAGTGCAACACAGGAAATAATGTACAGGACACAGACATAGGACACAGGGCAGATTTAATAATCCTGGTGAAATGATAAAGTGGTTGTTAATAAAGCACCAGCCAATCAGCTCCTAAGTGACATTTTGCAAACCCAGCCTGTAACATGGAAGTTATGAGCTGATTGTTTGGTATTTATCAACTTCAACTTTATCACTTCACCAGACTTAATAAATCTGCCCCACAATTACTAATACATACATTAACTACCCAAAACTTCTTGGGATGGACCTGGGATTTAAAGTGTACTTTTGTTATGGCCATTCCTTTACAAACATAACCTATACTAAAATGGACACTTTACCTGCTTCCGCAGCGTCATCATCATCAAATGTAATGGGAGTGACTGTAGGCCGACCAGTACTGCTTTTTTTCAACACTATAAATAATGAAACAAATAAAATAACTAATTTCTTCAAGCTATTGTTGATACATCCACCCATTATGTTTACAAACATTAAATCTTTCTCAAATGGATGCTTATTTATGTGTGCATAATTTTTGTACAAAACCATAAATGTTTTAAATAAATACACACATTGGCCAATAGCCATATGCACTATGGAAAGTACAACACAGGAAATAATGTACAGGACACAGACATAGGACACAGGGGCAGATTTAATAATCCTGGTGAAATGATAAAGTGGTTGTTAATAAAGCACCAGCCAATCAGCTCCTAAGTGACATTTTGCAAACCCAGCCTGTAACATGGAAGTTATGAGCTGATTGTTTGGTAATTTATCAACTTCAACTTTATCACTTCACCAGACTTAATAAATCTGCCCCACAATTACTAATACATACATTAACTACCCAAAACACAGATATCTTCATTGAAAAATGTTATGTAATTAATGAAATATGCAATATGTGATGTGGCACTACAAACACACATTAGCACAATATGAGCCAAAAAAAAACAAACCACATTTAAAAAACCATCATAATAGTACGGTAACTAAGTCTGCAGTGATTTGTCAGGGTACAAATACAGACTCTAAATGTACCAAAAAATAGTGGTTTTGTCTTAAACAAGATTACATACAGTACTAATGAAATGACACATGTAACTGGCTTCAAAACCACTTTACACTACTCCAGCCTCTAACATGTCAACCACTGATTTTCAAACATTGCACATGGATAACTGAAAACAAAAACATAGGCCAACTTGCAAACTGGCAAATGTGCCAAAGGAAAACATTATTGCTGTACAGTTCAATGACACACCTAGTCCAAACTACACATGGAAAATGTACTGTAAAAAAACACATGACATACTATAAAGTACTATGTTATATTGGCTTTGGTAAGAAAACAAACCAAAAACAATGTATTTGCTGACGCACACATGAAGATGGGAATAATATACAACGTCACATGACACACATTAACAAAAAACATAAAGACAGAAGTAATGTAATGGAACGATAAGACAAATACACATGCTCACCATCCTTCCTGGGCAGATCGGAATCATGGACATGGGTTGCAGACACTACTTCAGGAGGTATTAAACTCCGCATGGGCTCCTCATAGTCCAGATATCTGGCAATATAGGGCTGTCCACCACCGGTTTTGCAAGCCGACTTCGCCTCCTTGGCCATTTTGGACTTGACACGTCGCTTTATGTCATAGTACCGTTTGCGGCACGTGTCCTCCGTCCGCTTGACCACCCCCTCACTATTTACAGCAGCAACAACTTTCGCCAACAACACCGTCTTCTTCTGTGTTGGCACCTTGGCGGACTCAAGCCCAAATAGCTGCCACTGATACTTCATCAGCTCCCACACCAATGCCACATTTTCTGCGTAACTAAACTTTACATTCCTCCCAGTCTTAGTAGTGGTGCGTGGCTGCGGAGCGCTCTGACTGTCACTATCACTGTCACTTGAGGCTGCTGCAGCAACCTCACCCACCTCCTCCACCTCACTAACCTCACTCTCACCTCCTTCACCTGACCAACCTCCTCCCCCTCACTCACACCCACCACCTCACTCACCTCTGAGTCAGACATTGTTAGGCGCCGGGGTCCGCTCGTCGGTGCGGCCCGGCGCCTAGCAACCAGGGACGCCGTACGCGTACAGCCGCCGGCTCCCTGGCAACGCTAGACGCCGGGCGCACTGAGCCGCACGGACCCTAGCAACGGGGACGCCACTGGCGGACCGCGTTCCCCGTTGCTGGGTCCAGTTAAAATGATTGTGCACCTGTTTCCTGGCCGTGCAGCAAGGCAGCTGCACGGCATTTATGTAATCAGCCCTGTCAGCAGCTGATTGGGGGACTCCTGTTTATATGCACTCTCAGGGCTTCTCACAGACGCCGGTAATAGCTTCCTGCATGCTGTCCTTGTTTGCTGAGAGTCTGTTTCCAGTCTTGCTGTATCCGGTCATTCCAGTCTCCAGTAGTCCTGTACTCGGAAGTTATCATCTTGTTCCTGGAGTCCTGACTGATCACCGTTTAACATCCAGTGGTGTTCGTGAGTCGCGGCTTTGCCGTGTGTTGCGGCTTGGCCGCTTTACCTTTTATTATTTGTGTTTTGGAGCATTTTGCGGAGGGTTCCGCTTCCACAGGTCCACTCTGGTATCCGGCGGTGCTGGGTAGGAGTATTGGACAAGTGGATTTTTGGTTGTCCTTTTCCCTGGCGGTTTTTCCGCACATACTTCAGGTCTTTGCTAGTTAGCTTGTTGCCCCTGGCCTGTTGTCAGTCAGAGGTCCTCTTGTTATCATCCTGCCTCGGATTTCCCTTTGTCTCTCATTAAGACCGGGGGGCACCGGAGTTGGGCAGACATAATCCGCCCTTCAAACGTGGCTGCCAAGGGCTCAAGAAACCATAGTCTCGCAAGGGATTTCCGATAGCACGGGTGAGACAATAGAGTTAGGGCGCCAGGGGCAACTAGTCTTTCCTGCTCCCGTTACCAGCATTCCATTCCAGCGCTCTGGTCATTGTCATAAGATCTCCTCTGGTCAGGAGTGCTGGGAATCATAACATTATTACCGGCCATACCAAAACTTAAAATTAAACGGGGTTTAATTTTTTTTCTCATTCAGTTTTGTAAGAGTTTATCGGCCTCATGAATCCAACAGGTTTAGGGCCAAATCCAGGTCAGCTCTTAGTCAGCCAGATTCAAGAACTTACTCAGATGGTTCAGGATCTTTCCCTTTGGGTGAAGTCGCAGGAAGATCTTTTGCGAACTTCCCCGAAGGTAGTCCCTGAACCAAAGATGCATTTGCCTGACCGTTTTTCTGGTGATAGGAAAGAGTTTTTTAATTTTAAAGAATCCTGTAAACTTTATTTTCGTTTAAGACCGATCTCCTAGGGTACTGAATCTCAGCGGGTTGGGATTATTATTTCTTTGCTCCAGGGGGATCCTCAGACCTGGGCATTTGGTTTAAAAGCAGAGGATCCGGCCTTGTTGTCAGTAGACGCCTTTTTTGGGTCTTTAGGGCTATTGTATGATGACCCTGATAGAGAGGCATCCGCTGAAGGTCAGTTGCGCGCTCTCAGACAGGGTAGGAATCCTGCAGTGGTTTATTGTACGGAGTTTCGCCGTTGGTCGAACGACTGTGGCTGGAATGACCCAGCCCTGCGCAGTCAGTTTCGCCTCGGCTTGTCAGAGTCTATAAAAGACAGTCTCCTTCAGTATCCCGCTCCTGAGACTCTCGATAAACTCATGGAGCTTTCTATTAAGATTGATCGTCGTCTCAGAGAGCGGAGGGCTGAAAAGGGAGCATCTGTCTGGTCAACTCCATGTGTATATTCCATTCCTGAGGACGTAGAGGAGCCCATGCAGATGGGTCTCTCCCGGCTGTCTCCTGAAGAAAGAGCCAGAAGGCAAAACTCTGGTCTTTGTTTGTACTGTGGGGGTAAGGGACATTTTGCTCGTAATTGTCCGAACAAGTCGGGAAACGCCTCGACCAGGTGAATTGTGAGGGGGTTCACCTAGGTCTGCAGCTTATCTCCTCGAATAACTCCCTTTTAGTCCCAGCTAAGGTTTCCTTTGGCAGCCTCAGTTCTTCGGTGTCGGCTTTTGTTGACAGTGGAGCTGCAGGAAACTTTATGGATTTAACTTGGGCTAAGGCCTTAGGCATTCCTCAGTAATCTTTGGGTAGGTGTGTCACCATGCATGGCTTAGATGGGAGTCCACTGTCCAATGGGGTTATTTCCCTCAGTACACCCCCTGTACTACTTACGGTAGGAGCTCTTCATTCTGAAAAAATCGAGTTCTTCCTTACCCATTGCCCAGCAGTTCCAGTGGTTCTGGGTCACACTTGGCTGGCCTTTCATAATCCCACCATTGATTGGCGGTCGGGGGAGATTTCACAATGGGGTACCTTCTGTGATAAGGAATGTATTACGTTTCCAGTCAGAATAGCAGCTGCCATTCCTGAACTCATTCCCGTGGAATACCAAGAGTTTGCTGATGTGTTCTCCAAGGGCAATGCAGACATTCTGCCTCCACATCGGCCTTATGATTGTGCTATTGAGCTAATTCCTGGTGCCGAATTGCCAAAGGGAAGGTTATATGCTTTATCCGGGCCAGAAACTGCGGCCATGAATGATTATGTTAAGGAGAGCCTAGGGAAAGGATTTATTAGGCCATCAAAATCTCCTTTAAGTGCAGGCTTCTTCTTTGTGGAGAAAAAGGATGGCTCGCTTAGACCTTGCATTGACTTTAGAGCCCTGAATAAAATCTCAGTAAAAAATACTTATCCTCTGCCGCTGATTTCTGTCCTCTTTGATCAGCTGCGTTCGGCTGTGATTTTTTCTAAAATTGACCTAAGAGGAGCGTATAATCTCATCCGAATCAAGTCTGGAGATGAGTGGAAGACGGCCTTCAGTACTCAGTCGGGTCACTACGAGTACCTGGTGATGCCGTTCGGCTTGTCTAACGCTCCAGCAGTTTTTCAGGACCTCATAAACGATGTGCTCCGTGACTTCCTAGGGAAATTCGTGGTCGTTTACTTAGACGACATCCTGATTTATTCTGACTCAATTGAACAACATGTTACCCAGGTGCGTCTGGTTCTTCAAAAGTTACGTGAGAATCATCTATATGCCAAGCTGGAGAAATGTGAGTTTCATGTCACGGAGGTATCTTTTTTAGGGTACATTATTTCCCCTCGGGGATTTTTCATGGAACCTAAGAAGCTCCAGGCCATCCTTAGTTGGGCGCAACCCACCAATTTAAAAGCAATTCAGCGCTTTTTAGGGTTTGCAAATTATTATAAGAGGTTCATTCATTCTTTTTCCGACCTGGTTGCTCCCATTGTTGCTCTGACAAAGAAAGGAGCGGATCCTACCAACTGGCCGCGTGAAGCTGAGTTGTCCTTTCGGGCCCTGAAACAAGCTTTTGTCTCGGCTCCAGTCCTCAGACATCCCATTCCAGAATTTCCCTTCGTTGTGGAGGTTGATGCTTAGGAGGTTGGAGTGGGGGCTATCCTATCTCAAAAGGATCCGGAGTCTCTGGAACTACATCCTTGTGCCTTTATGTCCATGAAATTCTCCTCCGCTGAATCCAACTATGACGTTGGTAACCGGGAGTTACTGGCAATAAAATGGGCTTTCGAGGAGTGGAGGCATTGGCTGGAGGGAGCAACACATACTATTTCAGTATTGACTGACCATAAAAACCTGCAATACATCGAATCAGCTAAGCGGCTGAATGCCCGGCAGGCTCGTTGGGCTTTATTCTTTACTCGTTTCAAATTTATTATCACTTTCAGGCCAGGTTCCAAGAATACCAAGGCGGATGCCCTGCCACGCAGTTTTCTTCCGGTTCACAATAACAGTCCTGTTACTCCCATACTTCCATCTTCAGTCATTTGGGCAGGCCTCACACAAGATTTATTTACCCAGTTAAAACAGCTTCAACACCAAGCTCCTGGAAATACTCCTGCTGGTCGTCTTTACGTCCCTGAGTTTTTGAGAGCTACTGTTTTGACTGAGTTCCATGATAACAAAGTTTCCGGGCATCCGGGGATCTCTAAGACTTTGGAGTTAGTCTCCCACTCAGTATGGTTGCCTGGTCTTTCTAAAGACGTTAAGGAGTTTGTTTTTTCATGTCAGGTTTGTGCACAGCATAAGGTTCCCCGTTCCTTGCCTATCGGGCAACTTATACCCTTAAATGTCCCCCTCAGGCCATGGTCTCATATTTCCATGGATTTTGTGGTAGACCTTCCCCTTTCAGCCGGATTCCGAGTCATATGGGTGGTAGTGGACCGTTTTAGCAAGATGGCTCATTTCATTGCTCTTCCCCGAGTGCCATCTGCCCAAGGATTGGCAGTTTTGTTTCTCCGCCATGTTTTCAGACTTCATGGGTTGCCCACTGATATTGTTTCTGATCGGGGACCACAATTCATTGCACAATTCTGGAAGTGTTTTTGTGCTTCATTAAAGATGAAATTGTCATTAACATCCGGTTACCACCCCAATCCAACGGGCAAACCGAGCGAGTTAACCAATCATTGAAACAGTATTTGCGTTTGTACTCAACAAAACTCCAGAATGATTGGTCCGAGTTTCTTCCATTGGCGGAGTTTGCTTTCAATAATTCTTGTCATTCCTCCACTAATGTGTCTCCATTCTTTTCAGTTTTTGGTTTTCACCCCAGAGCTTATTCTTTTTTTCAACATTCCTCAGTTTCCTCGCTAACCTTAACCTCCCATCTCAGAGCCATTTGGAAAAAAGTGCACCTTGCTCTCAGAAAAGCGGCCTTTCAAGAGAAAAAAATTTCTGACAGGCTCCGACGTCCTTGCACTTTTAAGGTGGGAGATAGGGTATGGTTGTCGACTCGTAACATTAGAATTCGACAATCCTCGGCTAGATTGGGACCCAAATTTATTGGACCATTTCATATTATTAAAAAAGTCAACCCAGTTGCTTTCCGGTTACGTTTACCAAGATCTCTCCAGATTGGAAATACGTTTCATTGCTCCCTGTTGAAACCATACGTTTCTTCCAGTAGATTTCCTCGGAAGATCTCTCAGGGAAGATCTCCAGTGGATGTACAGGGACAACAGGAGTTCCTGGTGGAGAAGGTTCTCGATTCCAAATTGTCCCGGGGCAGGCTTTATTTTCTGGTTCACTGGAGAGGCTATGGTCCAGAGGAAAGGTCTTGGGTCCTGGATAAGGATCTTCATGCCCCGAGGCTCAAGAGGGCATTTTTTGGGGAATTTCCTCGGAAGCCTGGCTTTAGGGGTTCCTTGACCCCTCCTCAAGGGGGGGTACTGTTAGGCGCTGGGGTCCGCTCGTCGGTCGGCCCGGCGCCTAGCAACCAGGACGCCGTATGCGTACAGCCACCGGCTCCCTGGCAACGCTAGACGCCGGGCGCACTGAGCCGCACGGACCCTAGCAACGGGGACGCCACTGGCGGACCGCGTTCCCCGTTGCTGGGTCCAGTTAAAATGATTGTGCACCTGTTTCCTGGCCGTGCAGCAAGGCAGCTGCACGGCATTTATGTAATCAGCCCTGTCAGCAGCTAATTGGAGGACTCCTGTTTATATGCACTCTCAGGGCTTCTCACAGACGCCGGTAATAGCTTCCTGCATGCTGTCCTTGTTTGCTGAGAGTCTGTTTCCAGTCTTGCTGTATCCGGTCATTCCAGTCTCCAGTAGTCCTGTACTCGGAAGTTGTCATCTTGTTCCTGGAGTCCTGACTGATCACCGTTTAACATCCAGTGGTGTTCGTGAGTCGCGGCTTTGCCGTGTGTTGCGGCTTGGCCGCTTTACCATTTATTATTTGTGTTTTGGAGCATTTTGCGGAGGGTTCCGCTTCCACAGGTCCACTCTGGTATCCGGCGGTGCTGGGTAGGAGTATTGGACAAGTGGATTTTTGGTTGTCCTTTTCCCTGGCGGTTTTTCCGCACATACTTCAGGTCTTTGCTAGTTAGCTTGTTGCCCCTGGCCTGTTGTCAGTCAGAGGTCCTCTTGTTATCATCCTGCCTCGGATTTCCCTTTGTCTCTCATTAAGACCGGGGGGCACCGGAGTTGGGCAGACATAATCCGCCCTTCAAACGTGGCTGCCAAGGGCTCAAGAAACCATAGTCTCGCAAGGGATTTACGATAGCACGGGTGAGACAATAGAGTTAGGGCGCCAGGGGCAACTAGTCTTTCCTGCTCCCGTTACCAGCATTCCATTCCAGCGCTCTGGTCATTGTCATAAGATCTCCTCTGGTCAGGAGTGCTGGGAATCATAACAGACATAATTGTCTGGTTAAACAATTAACACAGAAAAAATAAAAACAAACAACACACTCCTCCACTACCACTGCACAACTCTCACACACACACACACACACACACACACACACACACACACACACACACACACACACAAAGACAAGGGACTCTAAATTAAAAAAAACTTGGACAAAAAATGAGACAAAACCCAAAGAAACAAGACTACAAGAATGACAAGACTACTTTCAAACACAATACTACACTCAGAAATCGCCCAAAAAACTCCTCATCAAACCAACTACTCACCAACCTCCACAGCACAACCTCCCTCCTCACCACTAACTAAACCCACGAGGTGCGGACGGTTTGGGGCATTTTTATATGGTTGCGCACAGACACTCCTCCATCTGAAGCACAACCAATCACGAACGGGGATGAAAAACGAAACTAAAAATGAAAATCCGGCCGTGGTTGAAAAAACACTGTGCTGCGTTTAACATAGAAAATAAACCTGTAATAACAACAAAACACGTACGCAAACGACAATGACGGCCGTAAATGTGCCAAAAAAAAAATGACTGGTATCGACATCGGAAAACACGAAAACCATAAACTCGACTGCTTAGTAACTTGGTGTATATAGTTTCAAAAAGTTGCATGAAAATGCACCCGATACAAAACGAGTTTAAACACTACATAAACCGACTCAAACACGAATATTAGTAAATATAGGCCCAAGGCGGGAAGATCTGAGGCTGCCTCGAACCCGTGTAAAATAGGTGAAGTTCGGGGGGGGGGGGGGGGGTTCGGATCCCGAGGAACCGAACCCACTCATCTCTAATATATATATTATATATATATATATATATATACTCCAGATGAAGCCTGATTGAGGCAAAACGCGTAGAGGACTTCCTACCTACCTCCTCCAGAATATTGGACATTCACTGCGGTGTTGCTAAGCTAAGCCCCCATTTTTATTTTTAATATAACTTTTTTAGTGTTTTTATCTTTATTTGTTTTACTATGTGTACCATTTTCTGTATGGAAATAAATGCTACCCCCTGTTTTACGTAAGAACAGAAATTTATCTGTTTTTTGGGGACGTCAGAGCTATCGAGACAAAATTGCGGAGAGGAGGGAATCCTTGATTGTGATGTGCATGATTAATCTCATCTTTCTGATCATCTTGAGAGAAGCACGAGACAGACAATTGTGATACGCTCAACTGATTTATCTATCTGGTACAAAGAATACCTGTCTAAGTGCTGTTTGCGGAAAGGAGGAAATCCTTGATTGTGATATGCATGATTAATATCATCCTTCTGGTACGCATGAAATCTCTTTTGCTGGCATATACAATTGAATGAGAAATTACTGCACCATGAGGTGTTCTCCCTATTTTTATTAATTGTAGATCATCCTGAGAGAAACACGAGACAAACAATTGTGATACGTTCAACTGATTTATTTATCTAGTACAAAGAATACCTATTTAAGTGTTGTCTGTGGTTCTAATTTGATGGGAAATATTACACTATGAGGCACTTGTTTCAACACTATTGATTCCAGATTTTTTGCGCCTCTACCCCAGTGGCGTGTGTAGAAACTGAGGAGCCCTCCACTGAGGAATCTTTGGAATATACGTGTAATCTTCAAACAAGATATAATCTCTTGCATCCCTGTGGTTCCTGGAGGAGAAAGGAAGCAGTGCACTGACTTACTATTGTTTCTATATATATATATTTATATATATATATATATATATTATAGACACTCCTGATGAAGTCCAGGCCAGTGACGCCAGAAGGACGAAACGCGTTAAGTTAGACTGACCAGACCTTACCTACTACATATCAGATAAGCTGTTTTTTATTTTTATAATGTACGGGCATATGATGTTTATTAAGCCAATAAAACTTGTGTCAAACTGTACACTATCTTGGCTCCCCCATCTGTTCTCTCCTATATACCTGATATCATTGAGAACTGGAAAATTCATGAGGTTCCAATACGGATTGTGAAATCCATCCAGACCTGGAACATCACCTGAATTGTGTGCGTCATGTAAAGTGGATATGTCCACTTGAGACGGTACTTGCTTATTTCAAGGGTGTTACAAATGGGTGAAGGTTCACGTTTTTGAGATTCTTATATACTACACTAGTAGGCGCTGTTTTCACCATTTTACTAGAACTAACAAACAAGACCTATTGAACTTCGGTTATCTGGATTAAGGCTGCCACCCTTTAAAAAGGGAGTGCTGATTGACTGTATAGAGTTGGACGTTACTGACTTCTTTGGACTAAGACTCTGCTCGACTACTCATACATGGTGTGGCGCTGAGTACCACCTATTCTCTAATATATATATATATATATATATAACATCTCATGCCCACGCAGCCACATAGACCGGACCAGCACACTGTAGTTTGTGTCAAAATGCTGTATTTACTCCTTAAAAGTGCATAAAGATACAAGGCTCGTCATATACTCATCGTTTGGCTAGCACAGGAAAACACAGTAGACCTCCCAAACAGCCGTTTTCGGACTTAATCCTTCCTCAGGGGAACAGTCATCAAAGTGCCATAGTGCCATGTGCAAAGTACGCCTGTATAAAGTGCCTAAATTCCTGTTCACTTGTGTGCTCTATTTAAACACACCTAATGGCGCTTACCTGTCACACCTGTGGTCACCGCCATCACTCACCTCCGTTCAGACCCATCCCCCTTCCCGGCCGGGACCCACCGCCGCCGGAACGCACGCCAGCGACCCACTTGGCCGGAAGTCCGGGTGCGCGACACGCACGCGCCGCCCAACCGGAAGTCCGGACCCGTGGAACGCATCATGCGTCCCACCGACGGCACAGGTTCCAGCCCCGCAGGGCGAGCAAGGTCCCAACCGACAGGGAGCATGCCCGGGACCAGGTGTCACAGGTTGCACCTATAGCAGTATAAATAACATATCAAAACACCATACCCATGTTCACCATCTAACTAACCAAGTGAACACCCCCCAATACTATCATGCAACAGGTCCATGAATTAACAAAGAATGTCTCCACTAATTATCAAGACAAGGGGGAACGATCACCACATACCCCGATGCATGACAGTATTGACGGAGCTAACATCATAAAAAATCTAAAACATGGAGAATGGTTATGAAACAACCTATTAGCTAAGTCCAGAGTCCACAAACTAGCTCATTATACATAACAATATGTCACTAAAGGGATCTTTATTCTATCACCAGTGCCAGCATTATAAAAAAGAAGCAAATGAACATTCCTCATTTAGTCCATTGGGGACCATCACATCAAGCATGTAAATCCACCGACATTCCTGTTGTAATAGCAGTCTATGCCTATCTCCTCCTCTCCTCAGAGGCGGTACATGGTCAATAGGCATAAACTTAAATTCACTTAATTTGTGCCCCATGGCCACAAAGTGTCTAGCCACCGGTGGCGTGCTTCCATCCATTCTTTGGTACGCCTTTTTTATAGAGGATCTGTGCATGGCTATCCTCTCCTTCAGCATACGTATCGTTTTCCCTATGTAAATTTTCCTACATGGACAAAGTATCAAATATGTCACAAATTTAGTGTCACATGACATCCGAAAACGTAACGGGTATACTGTTCCTTTAGTAGGATGATTGCATGTCTTTCCTATCATCATGAAGCTGCAGTTCACACAGCCATGGCATTTAAAGGCACCCTTTTGTAGCTGTAGCCATCTATTTCCCCTGCCCACTCTGGGGCTGATATCAGAAAAAGTCACCTCCTCTTTCAGATTGTGGCTACGGCGATAGCCAAATAAAGGTGTCTCTTCGCAGAAATGTTTCATCACTGGATCGGTCTGCAATATATGCCAGTGTTTCAAGATGGACTGACGAGCCTTGTTAGAGTAAATTGAGTATGTGCTGGTATATACCATTCTGTTGTTCTTTTTTCTCTGTTGGGGTTTCAAAAGTTCTTCCCGGGGTAATTGTAGGCAACAGGTTATCGCCTCTTTCACTTCCCTTGCATCATAACCCCTCTCAACAAATTTGTCACCCATGGATTGTAGAGCATCAGGCAATGTAGCTCTATCAGAGACAATTCTTGCGACCCGAATCAACTGCGAATACGGCAGTCCTTTCTTTAACGCTACCGGATGGAAGCTTGAGGCAAGCAGGAGAGAGTTCTTGTCAGTGGGCTTCCTGTACATGCCAGTCGTCAATGTCCCATGTTGTATACGCACCAGAACGTCCAAATAATTAATCTCAACATCACTACTGGCACTGGTGAATTTGATCGATCCCGGTAAATTGTTAAGCTTATCAACAAAATCATCTAATAATTTCTGGCCACCAGTCCACAGCATGAATAAGTCATCTATAAAACGTACATAAAACTTAATGTACCGTGAAAATATGGGATCACCCATGATATGTAATAACTCATACTGGTACATAAAAATATTGGCGTAAGATGGGGCCATATTAGACCCCATCGCCGTACCCTTGAGCTGCAAAAAAAATGAATTATTAAATAGGAAGTAGTTCTTGTGTAGAACCACTTCAATCAAAAGCAATAAAAATTCCAGTGGAGGACCCTCATACTGTGGACTGTGGCCAACAACATTTCTGACAGCAGCAATACCTTCCTCATGACCAATGTTCGTGTATAGACTGGTGACATCTAGTGTCACCAGTATACATCCAGGTGCCAGTGGACCAGTGGCTCTTAACTTGCACAAAAAATCTGTAGTGTCCCTGATATAATAAGGAGTAGCCTGTACCACCGGCTGCAAATGGTGGTCTATGTACTGGGATATAGGTTGACCCAACGATTCCCTCGAGGATATTATAGGCCTTCCCGGAGGCTTGTCTAGCGTTTTGTGCACTTTTGGTAACACGTAAATTAACGGGATTATAGGAAATTCTTGTGTCAAAAAGTCCACAGTCATTTCATCAATCCAGTTATTAGACCTACCCAAGAGGATGATAGAATCGATCTCTCTCTTGTAGCGCTCTGTCGGATCACCGGGCAGAAGTTTATAACATGTCACATCAGAGAGTTGGCGTGATATCTCATCAATATAATCTTGCCTATCCATTAAGACAATCGCCCCGCCCTTGTCGGCGGGACGTATGACTATTCCTGGATTGTCACGTAGGCTCTTAACGGCCTCCGTTTCTTGTCTAGACATATTGGAGAATCGTAGCCTGGTATTTTGTATAGAGGATAAAGTTTCACTCCGTACAAGCCTCATAAATGTTTCAATAGAGGCATTTGTTGCAGGTGTACCTTTGAGCCACCTGCAACAAATGCTTGATTGTGATATGCATGATTAATATCATCATTCTGGTACGCATGAAATCTCTTTTGCTGGCATATACAATTGAATGAGAAATTACTGCACCATGAGGTGTTCTCCCTATTTTTATTAATTGTAGATCATCCTGAGAGACCTGCAACAAATGCCACCTGCAACAAATGCCTCTATTGAAACATTTATGAGGCTTGTACGGAGTGAAACTTTAACCTCTATACAAAATACCAGGCTACGATTCTCCAATATGTCTAGACAAGAAACGGAGGCCGTTAAGAGCCTACGTGACAATCCAGGAATAGTCATACGTCCCGCCGACAAGGGCGGGGCGATTGTCTTAATGGATAGGCAAGATTATATTGATGAGATATCACGCCAACTCTCTGATGTGACATGTTATAAACTTCTGCCCGGTGATCCGACAGAGCGCTACAAGAGAGAGATCGATTCTATCATCCTCTTGGGTAGGTCTAATAACTGGATTGATGAAATGACTGTGGACTTTTTGACACAAGAATTTCCTATAATCCCGTTAATTTACGTGTTACCAAAAGTGCACAAAAAGCTAGACAAGCCTCCGGGAAGGCCTATAATATCCTCGAGGGGATCGTTGGGTCAACCTATATCCCAGTACATAGACCACCATTTGCAGCCGGTGGTACAGGCTACTCCTTATTATATCAGGGACACTACAGATTTTTTGTGCAAGTTAAGAGCCACTGGTCCACTGGCACCTGGATGTATACTGGTGACACTAGATGTCACCAGTCTATACACGAACATTGGTCATGAGGAAGGTATTGCTGCTGTCAGAAATGTTGTTGGCCACAGTCCACAGTATGAGGGTCCTCCACTGGAATTTTTATTGCTTTTGATTGAAGTGGTTCTACACAAGAACTACTTCCTATTTAATAATTCATTTTTTTTGCAGCTCAAGGGTACGGCGATGGGGTCTAATATGGCCCCATCTTACGCCAATATTTTTATGTACCAGTATGAGTTATTACATATCATGGGTGATCCCATATTTTCACGGTACATTAAGTTTTATGTACGTTTTATAGATGACTTATTCATGCTGTGGACTGGTGGCCAGAAATTATTAGATGATTTTGTTGATAAGCTTAACAATTTACCGGGATCGATCAAATTCACCAGTGCCAGTAGTGATGTTGAGATTAATTATTTGGACGTTCTGGTGCGTATACAACATGGGACATTGACGACTGGCATGTACAGGAAGCCCACTGACAAGAACTCTCTCCTGCTTGCCTCAAGCTTCCATCCGGTAGCGTTAAAGAAAGGACTGCCGTATTCGCAGTTGATTCGGGTCGCAAGAATTGTCTCTGATAGAGCTACATTGCCTGATGCTCTACAATCCATGGGTGACAAATTTGTTGAGGGGTTATGATGCAAGGGAAGTGAAAGAGGCGATAGATAACCTGTTGCCTACAATTACCCCGGGAAGAACTTTTGAAACCCCAACAGAGAAAAAAGAACAACAGAATGGTATATACCAGCACATACTCAATTTACTCTAACAAGGCTCGTCAGTCCATCTTGAAACACTGGCATATATTGCAGACCGATCCAGTGATGAAACATTTCTGCGAAGAGACACCTTTATTTGGCTATCGCCGTAGCCACAATCTGAAAGAGGAGGTGACTTTTTCTGATATCAGCCCCAGAGTGGGCAGGGGAAATAGATTACTACAGCTACAAAAGGGTGCCTTTAAATGCCATGGCTGTGTGAACTGCAGCTTCATGATGATAGGAAAGACATGCAGTCATCCTACAAAAGGAACAGTATACCCGTTACGTTTTCGGATGTCATGTGACACTAAATTTGTGACATATTTGATACTTTGTCCCTGTGGGAAAATTTACATAGGGAAAACGATACGTATGCTGAAGGAGAGGATAGCCATGCACAGATCCTCTATAAAAAAAGGCGTACCAAAGAATGGATGGAAGCACGCCACCGGTGGCTAGACACTTTGTGGCCATGGGGCACAAATTAAGTGAATTTAAGTTTATGCCTATTGACCATGTACCGCCTCTGAGGAGAGGAGGAGATAGGCATAGACTGCTATTACAACAGGAATGTCGGTGGATTTACATGCTTGATGCGATGGTCCCCAATGGACTAAATGAGGAATGTTCATTTGCTTCTTTTTTATAATGCTGGCACTGGTGATAGAATGAAGATCCCTTTAGTGACATATTGTTATGTATAATGAGCTAGTTTGTGGACTCTGGACTTAGCTAATAGGTTGTTTCATAATCATTCTCCATGTTTTAGATTTTTTATGATGTTAGCTCCGTCAATACTGTCATGCATCGGGGTATGTGGTGATCGTTCCCCCTTGTCTTGATAATTAGTGGAGACATTCTTTGTTAATTCATGGACCTGTTGCATGATAGTATTGGGGGGTGTTCACTTGGTTAGTTAGATGGTGAACATGGGTATGGTGTTTTGATATGTTATTTATACTGCTATAGGTGCAACCTGTGACACCTGGTCCCGGGCATGCTCCCTGTCGGTTGGGACCTTGCTCGCCCTGCGGGGCTGGAACCTGTGCCATCGGTGGGACGCATGATGCGTTCCACGGGTCCGGACTTCCGGTTGGGCGGCGCGTGCGTGTCGCGCACCCGGACTTCCGGCCAAGTGGGTCGCTGGCGTGCGTTCCGGCGGCGGTGGGTCCCGGCCGGGCAGGGGGATGGGTCTGAACGGAGGTGAGTGATGGCGGTGACCACAGGTGTGACAGGTAAGCGCCATTAGGTGTGTTTAAATAGAGCACACAAGTGAACAGGAATTTAGGCACTTTATATAGGCGTACTTTGCACATGGCACTATGGCACTTTGATGACTGTTCCCCTGAGGAAGGATTAAGTCCGAAAACGGCTGTTTGGGAGGTCTACTGTGTTTTCCTGTGCTAGCCAAACGATGAGTATATGACGAGCCTTGTATCTTTATGCACTTTTAAGGAGTAAATACAGCATTTTGACACAAACTACAGTGTGCTGGTCCTGTCTATGTGGCTTCGTGGGCATGAGATGTTATACTAACTTTATTGACCGGACACCTGGATCATTCTTCTGAGAGTGTCAGTGCGGCTTCCAAGATTCTCTTTCTGTGATGACTTTATATATATATATATATATATATATATATATGTATATTCCAAAAGCCAACAGTTGTGGAATCCTCCAAATTACTTTACTGGGTGCCCTCCAATGTAAGCCCTTAGCGGGCTAACAATATATATGAATCCTCTACAGCGGCACTCTGCTGATGTTATAAATACACTCAAGACATACTGTAGCTTTCGATGTCAACGTTTCGGCTCCGTTATTGAGCTTTTTCTATGTGCACTATATTCGTGTACTGTTTACATAGTACACTATGTTCGTGTACTGTGGCTTGACAAAAGCTCAATACAGGAGCTGAAACATTGCCGTCGAAAGCTATGTCTTGAGTACATTTAATACATCAGTCGGAGTTCCGCAGCAGAGGATATATATATATTTATATATATATATATACACATACACACACTGATGTATATACACACCTATATATATATATATATATATATATATTTATAGATATAGTTCCAAATAGGCAGGTAAAAACTAGAGATGAGCGGGTTCGGTTCGTCGAGATCCGAACTCCCCCGAACTTCACGTGGTGTACACGGGTCCGAGGCAGCCTCGGTTCTTCCCGCCTAAGGCGCAAAACTCAAATGGGGGAAAACGTCATCATCCCGCTGTCGGATTCTTGCGAAATTCGGATTCCATATAAAGAGCCGCGCATTGCATTTTCACTCGTGCATTGTCGATTGAGCGGAGAGGACGTGGCTACGTTCTCTGCCTGAAAAGCTCAATCTGTGCTCAGTGTGCTGCATTGTGGTGACCACCAGTATATAGTAGTACAGTACAGTAGTCCATTGTTGTATCTTGCAGCTCCATGTCAGACTCAGTTCTATTCTCTTGATCAGTGCTCAATATCTGCTGAATTGTTGTGACTAGTATATAGTAGTACAGTGCTGTATTGTGGTGAACACCAGTACATAGTAGTACAGTACAGTAGGCCATTGCTGTATCTTGCTGCTCTGTGTCACTTCTATTCTGATCAGTGCTCAATATCTGTGTTGCATTGTGGTGACCACCAGTATATAGTAGTACAGTGCTGCATTGTGGTGACCACCAGTATATAGTAGTACAGTACAGTAGTCCATTGCTGTATCCTGCAGCTCCGTGTCAGACTCAGTTCTATTCTCCTGACCAGTGCTCAATATCTGCTGCATTGTTGTGACCAGTATATAGTAGTACAGTGCTACACTGTGTTGACCACCAGTATATAGTAGTACAGTACAGTAGGCCATTGCTGTATCATGCAGCTCCGTGTCAGACTCAGTTCTATTCTCCTGATCAATGCTCAATATCTGCTGCATTGTTGTGACCAGTATATGGTAGTACAGTGCTGCATTGTGGTGACCACCAGTATATAGTAGTACAACACAGTAGGCCATTGCTGTATCTTGTTGCACCGTGTCACTTCTAGTATCCTGATCAGTGCTTAATATCTGTGCTCAGTGTCAGTGCTGCATTGTGGTTACCAGTATACTATAGTACAATAGTCCAGTGCTGTTCTCGCTGCTCAGTGTCAGTTCTCCATAGTATCAGTGCTCAGTAAAATCAGTGCTCAGTAAAATCAGTGCTCAGTATAATCAGTGCTCAGTAAAATCAGTGCTCAGTAAAATCAGTGATCAGTAAAATCAGTGATCAGTATAATCAGTGATCAGTATAATCAGTGCGCTGTTAGACGTGCACCCATTTTCCGCCATTAGTGCATTGGGATTTAGACAACTGATGAAGTTATTGTGTCCCCGGTACAAAATCCCATCTAGATTCCATTTCACTAGGCAGGCGATAGCGAGATTTTACCAATTAATATCAATGATTTATAATTATTAATTACAGTGATCTTGCCAAATAATTCCATTGGTTAGAACAAATAATTCCTGTGATTTTGTCATTTTCTTCCAGTGATTTGTACCAATAATACCATTGATTAGAACGAATAATTCCTGTGATATTGAGGTGTTTGTGTCGCTTAGTTTAGCCATCCAGCGACCACAGAGCACCTCTTTTTCTCTTTTCTTTGCATCATGTGCTGTTTGGGGACAATTTTTTTAAGTGCCATCCTGTCTGACACTGCAGTGCCACTCCTAGATGGGCCAGGTGTTTGTGCCGGCCACTTGGGTCGCTTAGCTTAGTCATCCAGCGACCTTGGTGCAAATTTTAGGACTAAAAATAATATTGTGAGGTGTTCAGAATAGACTGGAAATGAGTGGAAATTATTGTTATTGAGGTTAATAATACTATGTGCTCAAAATTACCCCCAAATTCTATGATTTAAGCTGTTTTTGAGGTTTGTTTTTTTTTAAAAATACTCGAATCCAAAACACATCCGAATCCGACAAAAAAATTTCAGGGAGGTTTTGCCAAAACGCGTCCGAATCCAAAATACGGCCGCAGAACCGAATCCAAAACCAAAACACAAAACCCGAAAAATTTCCGGTGCACATCTCTAGTAAAAATCTGACTAAAGAACACGGCACTCCAGGATTTTTATTAAAAAAAATTATTGTTAGAGAGAGATGTTACTAGGCAAAGCAGTCAAAATACACACAGTTTAGCTTATATATCTTAAAATCCTCTGTAGGTCAACGTTTCTGGGTCATGCTAGACCCCGTCATCAGGACTGATGAGTTAGAGCTTTCTAATATTAATAACAACCATCATAATAGACAAAAATGTTTCAACAAAATCTTGCAGCAAAACATGTATTTTTTTCAAGAGACCATTTTTTCAGGGCTCTTCACCTTGACAAAGGTAGGTAGGTGGCACTCAGGGTTCAATTTCAGTAAGCAGCAACACAGCAAATGTTAGTCAATTAGAACATGGCAACATTTCATAAAATTATTCAGAATCTGCAGTTTCTACATCATTTTAGAAGCGCTTTATGAATATGCACCTTAGTCCCTAAATATTAAGGGACAAAGCCAACTCTTCTCATTTTACGCAATTCCTTCTGTAAACTAGAGATGTGCACTGGACATTTTTCGGGTTTTGTGTTTTGGTTTTGGATTCGGTTCCGCGGCCGTGTTTTGGATTCGGACGCGTTTCTCCCTGAAAATGTTTTGTCGGATTCGGGTGTGTTTTGGATTCGGGTGTTTTTTTTCAAAAATCCCTTAAAAACAGCATAAATCATAGAATTTGGGGGTAATTTTGATCCTATAGTATTATTAACCTTAATAACCACAATTTCCACTCATTTCCAGTCTATTCTAAACACCTCACGCCTCACAATAATATTTGTATTCCTAAAATTTGCACCGAGGTCGCTGGATGACTAAGCAAAGCGACCCAAGAGGGCGGCACAAACACTTGGCCCATCTAGGAGTGGCACTGCAGTGTCAGACAGGATGGCACTTAAAAAAATTGGCCCCAAACAGCACATGATGCAAAGAATAGAGAAAAAGAGGTGCACTTTGGTCGCTGGATGGCTAAGCTAAGCGACACAAACACCTCAATATCACTGGAATTATTCGTTCTAATCAATGGTATTATTGGTCCAAATCACTGGAAGAAAATGACAAAATCACTGGAATTATTAGTTCTAATCAATGGTATTATTGGTCCAAATCACTGGAAGAAAATGACAAAATCCCTGGAATTATTCGTAAACATTTTTAGAAAGTCACTGCTTTCTGATTACAGAAATGCTCAGATATTCCTGCGAATCCACAATCCCTTCCCAGAGGAAAAAGAAATTGAGAAACCATTGTTTGAGAACGTTTGTTCTTTTTCCCTTACTAACCACTTTCCAAGAAGACTGACGTTTTTGGGATTATTAAGACATAATGTTTTTGAATATAAATCCTAAAGCAGGTGGTGTATTAGAGCAAAAGAGTGCAAGAGACCAGCCATGCAGTTTCTGAAATATTATGACAAAATGTTACTGTATTTCATAAGCACTCATTCCTAACTCTGCTAAGTACTGTTTGGTATACTGTATCTGGCTTCCATGAGGTAGTTGTCCATTACTTCAGCTTCCATTGATCTTTTTGAAAGCGGTAGAAGTTATCGATTCTTTTTTTTTTATTTTTATTTTCCCCTATTTTTAATTTTCTCCTGCATAGCCCAGTAAAATGTTGCAATGTTAAGTATTGACTTGTGCCTTCTGGGGGTCCACTTCTTCACCAAACCCAGACAAATCTCATGCTAACCCTCTGTCCCACGTTCTCTATGTACCCCATCTGTGTCACCCATGTCTGTCTACCCCTCCCCTTTAGATTGTAAACTCTCACGAGCAGGGCCCTCTTCCCTCATGTGCTTATATACTGTTGGTCACCAAAATGCTTCACTGTAATACTATATATACTGCTCACAAAAATGCCGCACAGATATGGAATGGATACTTGCAGTGTCACAGAGCTGCAAGATACAGCAATGGCCTACTGTACAACTATATACTGTTAGTCACCAAAATGCTGCACTTTAATACTATGGGGTATATGCAATTCCAGACAAATTGCGGCTTTTTTGTCGCCCGTTTTTAAATTCGACACAATTCGACCTTCGAATCCCGGCCGGCGGGTGCCGGAATTCGCAATATTCAATGAAAAACGGATTCGACAGTCCCGCTGTCGAAAAACGGACCAATTGATGGATAAGTGCGTCCAGGATTTGACTTTTCGGACGGCACAAAACGGTTAAAAAACCCTAAAAAAATTGCGTGGGGTCCCCCCTCCTAAGCATAACCAGCCTCGGGCTCTTTGAGCCGATCCTGGTTGTAAAAATACGGGGAAAAAATTGACAGAGGATCCCCTGTATTTTTAGAACCAGCACCGGACTCTGCGTCCGGTCCTGGTGCAAAAAATACGGGGGACAAAAGACGGAGGGGTCCCCCGTATTTTTAACACCAGCACCGGTCTCCACTAGCTAGAGAGATAATGCCACAGCCGGGGAACACTTTTATATCGGTCCCTGCAGCCGTGGCATTAAATCCCCAACTAGTCACCCCTGGCCGGGGTACCCTGGAGGAGTGGGGACCCCTTAAATCAAGGGGTCCCCACCTCCAGCCACCCAAGGGCCACGGGTGAAGGCTGAGGCTGTCCCCCCCATCCAAGGGCTGCGGATGGGGGGCTGATAGCCAAGTGACAAATAAAAGAATATTGTTTTTTGCAGCAGAACTACAAGTCCCAGCAAGCCTCCCCCACAAACTGGTATATGGAGAACCACAAGTACCAGCATGCGGGGGGGAAATGGGCCTGCTGGTACCTGTAGTTCAACTGCAAAAAAAATACCCAAATAAAAACACGACGTACACCGTGAAAGTAAAACTTTATTACATACATGCCAACACACACATACTTACCTATGTTCACACACCGACCTCTGTCCACTTCTCCAAGTAGAATCCACGGTGTACCTGAAAATAAAATTATAGTCACCTAAATCCAGTGTAGCTGTCCTGTTCTTTTTTGTAATCCACGTAGTTGGCAAAAAAACAAACCGCATACCTGAACCACGCACTGAAAGGGGTCCCATGTTTACACATGGGACCCCTTTCCCCGAATGCTGAGACCCCCCGTGACTCCTGTCACAGAGGGTCCCTTCAGCCAATCAAGGAGCGCCACGCCACGCTGACCGCAAAGTTCCCACCATTGAAGATAATGGAGCGGCTGTGCGATGCGCTGTCTGACAGCTCAGACGCGCATAGCCAATCAGGAGAGTGCCACGACGTGGCGCTCCCTGATTGGCTGAAGGGACCCTGAAGGGGTCTCAGCATTCGGGGAATGGGGTCCCATGTGTAAATATGGGACCCCTTTCGGTGCGTGGTTCGGGTATGCGGTTTATTTTTTTGCCAAGTACATGGATTACAAAAAAGAACAGGACAGCTACACTGGATTTAGGTGAGTATAATTTTATTTTCAGGTACACCATGGATTCATCTTGGAGACGTGGACAGAGTCGGCGTGTGAACATAGGTAAGTATGTGTGTGTCGGCATGTATGTAATAAAGTTTTACTTTCATGGTGTGCGTGTCCTGTTTTTATTTGGGTATTTTTTTTTTGCAGAAGAACTACAGGTACCAGCGGGCCCGTTTTCCCCCGCTGGTACTTGTGGTTCTCCAAGTACCAGCTTGCTGGGACTTGTAGTTCTGCTGCAAAAAAACAATATTCTTTTATTTGTCACTTGGCTATCAGCCCCCCATCTGCTGCACTTGGATGGGGGGGACAGCCTCGGCCTTCACCCCTGGCCCTTGGGTGGCTGGAGGGGGGGACTCCTTGATTTAGGGGGTCCCCACTCCTCCAGGGTACCCCAGCCAGGGGAGACTAGTTGGGGATTTAATGCCACGGCCGCAGGGACCGATATAAAAGTGTCCCCCGGCTGTGGCATTATCTCTCCAGCTAGTGGAGCCCGGTGCTGGTGTTAAAAATACGGGGGACCCCTCCATCTTTTGTCCCCCGTATTTTTTGCACCCGGACCGGATGCAGAGCCCGGTGTTGGTTGTAAAAATACGGGGGATCCCCTGTCAATTCCCCCCCCCGTATTTTTACAACCAGGACCGGCTCAAAGAGCCCGAGGCTGGTTATGCTTAGGAGGGGGGACCCCACACATTTTTTTTTCAGGATTTTAACCCATTCCCACCCCTTCCCACTGAAAACCATGCTATCTCTATTAGTCAGTTAAAAAAAAAATCTTTTAAAAAAATCTATAAATAATACTTGTGTCTCCTAATAGACAAACCAAGTACATAATCCCTTCTAATATAAATAGATATGCTATTAGCAATAAAAAAAAACACACAAAAAACATGTTTTTAAAATTTTTATTAGATTCCGCCAGCAAAGTGAGGCGGAATGAAATTGACGAAATTACTGTCGAAAAGCACTGTTGTCGAATCGACATTCTTCAATTGAATATACTTTTGTCGAAAAGCCGCATTTTTACCACTGGAGACATGTCGATTTTTAAAAATGTCGAATTGCAAAAAGCTGAATCTGAAACGTCCGTTTTTTTGTCGAAAAATACTGTATTGTATTGCCGAATCCAATTCAACATGGTTTTTTTGTCGAAAATGCCCCGTTTTTTTACTTTTGCGGCAATTCGACCGCAATTGCATATACCCCTTTATATACTGCTCACAAAAATGCCTCACAGATATGGAATGGATACTTGCAGCGACACAGAGCTGCAAGATACAGCAATGGCCTACTGTACAACTATATACTGTTAGTCACCAAAATGTTGCACTGTAATACTATATATACTGCTCACAAAAATGCTGCACAGATATAGAATGGATTCTTGCAGTGACACAGAGCTGCAAGATGTAGCAATGTGGGAAAAATATATTTTTGTAAACACCACAAATTGGCGCAAGGGGATACTGCCCGTGGAAACTATTGACTCAACTGGATATCACCCCTAATCCAAAATAAATGACATACACATCGAACAATATAGAGTCAATGGCTTCCTTTGGCGCATGGGAAACAGCTATGTAACAATGATTTTAGTTTCCTAACTAAGATTGTTGATTTCAACTTTTTCTTCGTACCCCCACTCACGCTGTTATAGAGTGAGCTGCACACATAAAGGTTTCTTTTTCCTTTCCTACGTGGAATTCAAAGTCTGAAGTTAATCCTGTATATCGTACCCCAACTCACACAATCATTGATATCTGGACTCCTATCAAGGTTTCTTTCTGCTGTCGTCTCAATGTGGTTCCTGAAGTGTGTCCTTACCATACAGTGGTCTCGTTTGACATAGAAAATAAAATAAAAGGAGTATCCAATGTGCAGTTTTTCCTTTTATCACATATCATATATAGCAATAAAGATAAACCACTTCCGTGCCTCAATTCCACCCTGGTTGCCTCCAATGTGTCCAGTGTCTTTATAATTATATGTGCATTATCAACATATGGACCCTTCACCAATTATCCAGAATAGAATCTGCGTACCCCTGACTCACACAGTGAATGTTGGGGTGAATCCTAAAACGGTATCTTTAAATTGCACACAATGCATCTAGTGGGCGTACCCCAACTCACAAGTAGGTATGTAGTCTGAATCCCATCATGGTATCTTTTACTCGTTCCTTCCTTCACAACTGATCTCAAAAAAAGCATTTTAAACAATACCCTTCAACCGGAAACTCTTGATCTCCAAAAGATTATCCAAATTGTATTCCTCAAAAACATGCATAGAAGTCCCAAATATGCACACATGTGCAAAAAAAATGTGTGATAAACACAGTTTATTTTAAACGACAAGAGTCTCTTAAAAAAAGTCACATGAAAAAGAAAAAATGATAAAAATTGTTCACATCAATTAAAAATGCAAGTTCATAAAATATTAGTCCATAAAATATTTCTGTCAGAAAAATGGCTACTCACACAGCAGTCGATGCGTTTCGGTCTCTTGGACCTTTTTCAAGACATGACCTGCTGTGTGGGAAGCCAGGTATTTATAGTGCTAGAAGCCAACTGTGTCCTAACAGGAAATCAATAAACAGGAAATGACCTAATCCTGTAGTTACCACATAAATATATATTTAAAAAGAGAGATTAATTCATCAATTCATACATCCAGTGTTAATATTTCAGTCCTTATATATCCTTAACCTAAAACCAAAATTAACATGCTACTTTAAGCTTATACACTTGGTTTTAACGTCGCAAAGCATCCTGGATGATGTAGTTCTAAACCTAAATTGAATCATCTATATTTATTTAAGCGGTACCAGCCCGTGGAATCGGATGACCTTATGGATCTTGACGGGATATTCTAATAATGTTGTTACAACTTAATGAAAAAGCGTTGGCAAAGGTGTATTTAAGTTCATTCCGTTCCGATATTAGAACGGAACCGGAAGTGCCCATTCGTCAACATCCGTTACTGGGAATGTTGGGAAATGTAGTTCCATGTTCGTAGTTTGCGCATGCGTCCTTCAGGTTTCACATCCTTCAATCACGCGTGTACCTACTCGTGGTCATCATACAGGAGACCCATGATGATAATCGGTGTATTATTCACGCATGCGTCTTCCTGTGAGGTCGTCCATGTTCAAAGGGATGATTCATGGGAAATGTAGTCCTCAAAAATCAGACATCTCCACTGTTATTTCTCTATATAGCACACTGGGATGAATTCAAACGTATTGATCGGAGGTATGTTTGTAGTAATCTTAGACAATTCTCTAAGGATTCACATTGCAGGGTTCATATGGAAAAACGAAATAAAGACAAAGTGTCATTACTGATGATGTAACACTGATAATGCATATTCACAGAAACCACTTCAATTCAAAATCAGAATTAAGACCTTTCGGAATTAATGTTTTACACTGGTATATTAATTTCATTTCTGCTTTTGCTAATGTTATAGCTGTATTTCTATTTCTAAGGTTAGACTTAATCACCTTGAGGCCATAAAATCCAGTTATCTCTGATGGGGAACAGTTATGATGATCCTTGAAATGTGCGGATAATGCATGTGTTGTTAACCCCTTCCTCACATTCCTAAAATGCTCCCCCATACGGATCTTTAAAGGGCATGACGTGCGGCCAATATAAAAAAGACCGCAACTGCAGCCAATAGCATATACCACGTTCTTGGTATCACATGTAATAAAATCTGAGATTTTAATGGTTAGATTATTAATGCAAACCTCATTGATGTTAGTGTTGCCTTTGGTGTTCCTACACCCTACACAGTACAGGCATCTGTAAATCCTTTAGATACCACTTTCGGATGGGCTGAAGGTACTGGTTGTGAACTAGCAACCAACTTTGATTTAATGTTTGGAGCTTTGCGGTAAATATGAACAGGTTTATCTGGCACTAGTGTGCCAATTAATGGATCTTTTTTTAAAAGGTTCCAATGCCTTTTAAAGATGTTTTCTATCTGCCTGTGATGTATACCATATTCAGTAATGAAAGCCCAATCAGATTTACTTTCAAGTGTGGGTTGTCCAATTTTCTTCCTTAATAATTCCTGACTTGGTACTAAATCTGTCGCAGTTTTAGCTCTTTCTACACTTTGTTTAGAATAGCCACTTGCTGTGAATCTCTCCTCCAATCTTTTGGCTTGGGTCTGGAACATTGCATCATTAGTGCAATTTCTCTTAAGTCGTTTAAACTGTCCGCCTGGAATTGATTGAAGCCAATTATGGTGATGGCAACTGTCAGCTGGGATATAACACTGGGAATCTGTGGGTTTCATGAAGGTCTTGGTATTTATTTTTCCTGCTTCTATATAGACAGTAATATCCAAGAAATTCACCACTTCTTTGCTACTTTCGAAACTCAATTTAATATTCCTATTGTTACTATTGAGTTTCATGCAAAAATCATTCAGAGAGCCATTATCTCCTCTCCAAATGAAAAAGATATCGTCAATTTAACGTGCATAGGTCACCAGGTTCGCGCCATGGGGGTTGTTGGACCAAATATTGTCCAATTCCCATGCCCCCATAAATAAATTAGCATAACTAGGCGCAAACCTGGTGCCCATTGCCGTCCCGATTCTTTGTACATAGAACTTGTCTTTAAACAGAAAAAATATATTATTCAATATGAAATTAATCCCTTCCAAAATCAATTTTTGAAGATTTCCATTTAAATCCGAAAGTCCTAAGAAATGTCTTACTGCTTCTACACCCTGTGAATGATCAATTATGGTGTAAAGCAAACTAACGTCCGCAGTAACCAAAATACAATTCTCTTCCCACGTCAAATGATCTAACAAAGTTAGGAAATCGCTTGTGTCTTTAAAATGGGACTTATTGAGAATCACCAATGGTTGTAAATAAAAGTCTATAAACTTAGACAGATTAGCCGTAATCGAATTGACTCCTGAGATTATCGGCCTCTCCGGAGGATTCTCAACATCCTAATGGACTTTGGGGAGTACATAAATCACAGGAGTTGTCGGGTTCTCATTCACAATGAACTTAGCTTCTTTTGTGTTGATGGTCCCATTCTTCTCATAGAGGTCAATTAAAGCTTTAGGTTATGCAATGGTTCCTTCCGTTGGATCATTTCTAAGGCTTTTATACGTCATTGTATCATTTAATTGCCTCATGATTTCCAGTTCATATTTAGTTATGTCCATTAGCACAATCCCTCCTCCCTTGTCTGCTGGCTTTACTATAAGGGATTTGTCCTTTCTGAGATCTTGTAATGCTCTGCGTTCTCTGTATGTCAGGTTATATCTCTTCTTGTCATTCTTCTTCATCTTTTCCAAATCCTCTATCACCAGCGCTCCAAACTTTTCAATATATGGCCCTTGGATGTATTTAGGGAAAAAAATGGATTTGGGCCTGAATGGAGTTGACGAACCTCTAATTCTGTTTCCTTATTTACATGATTCGCAAAAAATTTCCTTAAAGTCTAGAAAAAGGGCTGAAATTTGCCCCTATCTATATTCCCAATACATTTGATATATATTTGGATATGCAAAGATTTCTACGGAAATTGACTTTAAGGAAATTTTTTGCGAATCATGTAAATAAGGAAATATAATTTGCACTAATGATGCGATATTCCAGACCCAAGCCAAAAGATTGGAGGAGAGATTCACAGCAAGTGGCTATTCTAAACAAAGTGTAGAAAGAGCTAAAACTGCCACGTCAGGAATTATTAAGGAAGAAAATTAGACAACCCACACTTGAAAGTAAATCTGATTGGGCTTTCATTGCTGAATATGGTATACATCACAGGCAGATAGAAAACATCTTTAAAAGGTATTGGAACCTTTTAAAAAAAGATCCATTAATTGGCACACTAGTTCCAGATAAAGCTGTTCATATTTACCGCAAAGCTCCAAACATTAAATCAAAGTTGGTAGCTAGTTCACAACCAGTACCTTCAGCCCATCCGAAAGTGGTATCTAAAGGATTTTACAGATGCCTGAACTGTGTAGGGTGTAGGAACATGAAAGGCAACACTAAGATCAATGAGGTTTGCATTAATAATCTAACCATTAAAATCTCAGATTTTATTACATGTGATACCAAGAACGTGGTATATGCTATTGGCTGCAGTTGCGGTTTTTTTTATATTGGCCGCACGTCACGCCCTTTACAGATCCGTATGGGGGAGCATTTTAGGAATGTGAGGAAGGGGTTAACTACACATGCATTATCCGCACATTTTAAGGATCATCATAACTGTTTCCCATCAGAGATAACCGGATTTTACGGCCTCAAGGTGATTAAGTCTAACCTTAGAAATAGAAATACAGCTATAGCATTAGCAAAAGCAGAAATGAAATTAATATACCAGTGTAAAACATTAATTCCGATAGGTCTTAATTCTGATTTTGAATTGAAGTGGTTTCTGTGAATATGCATTATCAGTGTTAAATCATCAGTAATGACACTTTGTCTTTATTTTGTTTTTCCATATGAACCCTGCAATGTGAATCCTTAGAGAATTTTCTAAGATTACTACAAACAGACCTCCGATCAATACATTTGAATTCATCCCAGTGTGCTATATAGAGAAATAACAGTGGAGATGTCTAATTTTTGAGGACTACATTTCCCATGAATCATCCCTTTGAACATGGACGACCTCACAGGAAGACGCATGCGTGAATAATACACCGATTATCATCATGGGTCTCCTGTATGATGACCACGAGTAGGTACACGCGTGATTGAAGGATGTGAAACCTGAAGGATGCATGCGCAAACTACGAACACGGAACTACATTTCCCAACATTCCCAGTAACGGATGTTGACGAATGGGCACTTCCTGTTCCGTTCTAATATCGGAACGGAATGAACTTAAATACACCTTTGCCAATGCTTTTTCATTAAGTTGTAACAACATTATTAGAATATCCCGTCAAGATCCATAAGCACATCCGATTCCACGGGCTGGTACCGCTTAAATAAATATAGATGATTCAATTTAGGTTTAGAACTACATCATCCAGGATCCTTTGCGACGTTAAAACCAAGTGTATAAGCTTAAAGTACAGTAGCATGTTAATTTCGGTTTTAGGTTAAGGATATATAAGGACTGAAATATTAACACTGGATGTATGAATTGATGATTTAATCTCTCTTTTTAAATATATATTTATGTGGTAACTACAGGATTAGGTCATTTCCTGTTTATTGATTTCCTGTTAGGACACAATTGGCTACTAGCACTATAAATACCTGGCTTCCCACACAGCAGGTCATGTCTTGAAAAAGGTCCAAGAGACCGAAACGCGTCGACTGCTGTGTGAGTAGCCATTTTTCTGACAGAAATATTTTATGGACTAATATTTTATGAACTTGCATTTTTAATTGATGTGAACAATTTTTATCGTTTTTTCTTTTTCATGTGACTTTTTTTAAGAGACTCTTGTCGTTTAAAATAAACTGTGTTTATCACACATTTTTTTGCACAAGTGTGCATATTTGGGACTTCTATGCATGTTTTTTAGGAATAAAATTTGGATAATCTTTTGGAGATCAAGAGTTTCCGGTTGAAGGGTATTGTTTAAAAGGTCTTTTTTTGAGATCAGTTGTGAAGGAAGGAACGAGTAAAAGATACCATGATGGGATTCAGACTACATACCTACTTGTGAGTTGGGGTACGCCCACTAGATGCATTGTGTGCAATTTAAAGATACCGTTTTAGGATTCACCCCAACATTCACTGTGTGAGATAGGGGTACGCAGATTCTATTCTGGATAATTGGTGAAGGGTCCATATGTCAATAATGCACATATAATTATAAAGACACTGGACACATTGGAGGCAACCAGGGTGGAATTGAGGCACGGAAGTGGTTTATCTTTATTGCTATATATGATATGTGATAAAAGGAAACACTGCACATTGGATACTCCTTTTCTTTTATTTTCTATGTCAAACGAGACCACTGTATGGTAAGGACATATTTCAGGAACCACATTGAGACGACAGCAGAAAGAAACCTTGATAGGAGTCCAGATTTCCATTATTGTGTGAGTTGGGGTACGATACACAGGATTAACTTCAGACTTTGAATCCCACGTAGGAAAGGAAAAAGATACCTTTATGTGTGCAGCTCACTCTATAACAGCGTGAGTGGGGGTACGCAGAAAAAGTTGAACTTAACAATCTTAGTTAGGAAAGTAAAATCATTGTTACATAGCTGTTTCCCATGAGCCAAAGGAAGCCATTGACTCTATCTTGTTTGATGTGTATGTAAGATACAGCAATGGCCTACTGTACTACTATAATTATTATATACTAGTGATGTGCACCGGACATTTTTCGGGTTTTGTGTTTTGGTTTTGGATTCGGTTCCGCGGCCGTGTTTTGGATTTGGACGCGTTTTGGCAAAACCTCACCGAAAATTTTTTGTCGGATTCGGGTGTGTTTTGGATTCGGGTGTTTTTTTCAAAACACCCTAAAAAACAGCTTAAATCATAGAATTTGGGGGTCATTTTGATCCCATAGTATTATTAACCTCAATAACCATAATTTCCACTCATTTCCAGTCTATTCTGAACACCTCACAATATTATTTTTAGTCCTAAAATTTGCACCGAATTCGCTGGATGGCTAAGCTAAGCGACACAAGTGGCCGACACAAACACCTGGCCCATCTAGGAGTGGCACTGCAGTGTCAGGCATGATGGCACTCGCTCCAGACTGCCCTGCATCACCGCCAGCGGGTGGGCTCGGAATTCTTAGCCTTTTCCTCGCACCCCCAGTTGCGGGAGATTGTGAAGTAGGAGATGTTGACGGGTCACGTTCCTCTTGACTTGACAATTTTCTCACCAGCAGGTCTTTGAACCTCTGCAGACTTGTGTCTGCCGGAAAGAGAGATACAACGTAGGTTTTAAATCTAGGATCGAGCACGGTGGCTAAAATGTAGTGCTCTGATTTCAACAGATTGACCACGCGTGAATCCTGGTTAAGCGAATGAAGGGCTCCATCCACAAGTCCCACATGCCTAGCGGAATCGCTTTGTTTTAGCTCCTCCTTCAATGTCTCCAGCTTCTTCTGCAAAAGCCTGATGAGGGGAATGACCTGACTCAGGCTGGCAGTGTCTGAACTGACTTCACGTGTGGCAAGTTCAAAGGGTTGGAGAACCTTGCACAACGTTGAAATCATTCTCCACTGTGCTTGAGTCAGGTGCATTCCCCCTCCTTTGCCTATATCGTGGCCAGATGTATAGGCTTGAATGGCCTTTTGCTGCTCCTCCATCCTCTGAAGCATATAGAGGGTTGAATTCCACCTCGTTACCACCTCTTGCTTCAGATGATGGCAGGGCAGGTTCAGGATTGTTTGGTGGTGCTCCAGTCTTCTGTACACGGTGGCTGAATGCCGAAAGTGGCCCGCAATTCTTCGGGCCACCGACAGCATCTCTTGCACGCCCCTGTCATTTTTTAAATAATTCAGCACCACCAAATTCAATGTATGTGCAAAACATGGGACGTGCTGGAATTTGCCCAGATGTAATGCACGCACAATATTGCTGGCGTTGTCCGATGCCACAAATCCCCAGAAGAGTCCAATTGGGGTAAGCCATTCTGCGATGATCTTCCTCAGTTTCCGTAAGAGGTTGTCAGCTGTGTGCCTCTTCTGGAAAGCGGTGATACAAAGCGTAGCCTGCCTAGGAACGAGTTGGCGTTTGCGAGATGCTGCTACTGGTGCCGCCGCTGCTGTTCTTGCTGCGGGAGGCAATACATCTACCCAGTGGGCTGTCACAGTCGTATAGTCCTGAGTCTGCCCTGCTCCACTTGTCCACATGTCCGTGGTTAGGAGGACATTGGGTACAACTGCATTTTTTAGGACACTGGTGAGTCTTTTTCTGAGGTCTGTGTACATTTTCGGTATCGCCTGCCTAGAGAAATGGAACGTAGATGGTATTTGGTACCGGGGACACAGTACCTCAATCAAGTCTCTAGTTGCCTCTGAATTAACGGTGGATACCGGAACCACGTTTCTCACCGCCCAGGCTGCCAAGGCCTGAGTTATCTGCTTTGCAGCAGGATGACTGCTGTGATATTTCATCTTCCTCGCAAAGGACTGTTGGACAGTCAATTGCTTACTGGAAGTAGTACAAGTGGTCTTCCGACTTCCCCTCTGGGATGACGATCGACTCCCAGCAGCTACAACAGCAGCGCCAGCAGCAGTAGGCGTTACACTCAAGGATGCATCGGAGGAATCCCAGGCAGGAGAGGACTCGTCAGACTTGCCAGTGACATGGCCTGCAGGACTATTGGCTTTCCTGGGTAAGGAGGAAATTGACACTGAGGGAGTTGGTGGTGGGGTTTGCAGGAGCTTGGTTACAAGAGGAAGGTATTTAGTGGTCAGTGGACTGCTTCCGCTGTCACCCAAAGTTTTTGAACTTGTCACTGACTTATGATGAATGCGCTGCAGGTGACGTATAAGGGAGGATGTTCCGAGGTGGTTAACGTCCTTACCCCTACTTATCACAAAGGCAACACACGGCTTGACACCTGTTGTCCGCATTTGTGTTAAAATAATTCCACACCGAAGAGCTGATTTTTTTTGTATTTTGACCAGGCATGTCAATGGCCATATTCGTCCCATGGACAACAGGTGTCTCCCCGGGTGCCTGACTTAAACAAACCACCTCACCATCAGAATCCTCCTTGTCAATTTCCTCCCCAGCGCCAGCAACACCCATATCCTCATCCTGGTGTACTTCAACAGTGACATCTTCAATTTGACTATCAGGAACTGGACTGCGGGTGCTCCTTCCAGCACTTGCAGGGGGCGTGCAAATGGTGGAAGGCGCAAGCTCTTCCCGTCCAGTGTTGGGAAGGTCAGGCATCGCAACCGACACAATTGGACTCTCCTTGGGTATTTGTGATTTAGAAGAACGCACAGTTCTTTGCTGTGCTTTTGCCAGCTTAAGTCTTTTCATTTTTCTAGCGAGAGGATGAGTACTTCCATCCTCATGTGAAGCTAAACCACTAGCCATGAACATAGGCCAGGGCCTCAGCCGTTCCTTGCCACTCTGTGTCGTAAATGGCATATTGGCAAGTTTACGCTTCTCCTCAGACGCTTTTAATTTTGATTTTTGGGTCATTTTACTGAACTTTTGTTTTTTTGGATTTTACATGCTCTCTACTATGACATTGGGCATCGGCCTTGGCAGACGATGTTGATGGCATTTCATCGTCTCGGCCATGACTAGTGGCAGCAGCTTCAGCATGAGGTGGAAGTGGATCTTGATCTTTCCCTATTTTAACCTCCACATTTTTGTTCTCCATATTTTAATGTGTGGAATTATATGCCAGTATCAATAGCAATGGCCTACTACTATATATACTGCGCACAACTATAATGCACCACAGGTATAGAATGTAGATGGATAGTATACTTAATGACGACACAGAGGTAGGTACAGCAGTGGCCTTTCGTACCGTACTGCTATATATAGTATACTGGTGGTCACTGTGTCAGCAAACTGCAAAACTAAAATGCACCACAGGTATAGAATGTAGATTGATAGTATACTTAATGACGACACAGAGGTAGGTACAGCAGTGGCCTTCCGTACCGTACTGCTATATATAGTATACTGGTGGTCACTGTGTCAGCAAAACTCTGCACTGTACTCCTCCTATATAATATTATACTGGTGGTCCTGACTCCCCAGTCCCCACAATAAAGCAGCACACTGAGCACAGATATGGAGTGTTTTTCAGGCAGACAACGTATAATGGTGGTCACTGTCAGCAAAACTCTGCACTGTACTCCTCCTATATAATATTAATTATACTGGTGGTCCCCAGTCCCAACATTAAAATAAAGCAGCACACTGAGCACAGATATGGAGTGTTTTTCAGGCAGACAATGTATACTGGTGGTCACTGTCAGCAAAACTCTGCACTGTACTCCTGCTATATAATACAGCTGCTCCCCAGTCCCCACAATTAAGCAGTGTGAGCACAGATATATATGCAGCACACTGAGCACAGATATGGAGCGTTTTTTTCAGGCAGAGAACGGACAACTGGTGGTCACTGATCAGCAAAACTCTGCACTGTACTCCTCCTATATTATACAGCTGCTCCCCAGTCCTCCCCACAATGAATTAAGCAATAATGCACAATCAAATTCAACAATAACGGAGAGGACGCCAGCCACGTCCTCTCCCTAACATTTGCAATGCACGAGTGAAAATGGCGGCGATGCGCGGCTTCTTTTATAGAATCCGAATCTCGCGAGAATCCGACAGCGGGATGATGACGTTCGGGCGCGCTCGGGTTACCCGAGCCATACGGGAGAATCCGAGTATGGCTCGGACCCGTGTAAAAAGGGTGAAGTTCGGGGGGGTTCGGTTTCCGAGAAACCGTACCCGCTCATCACTATTATATACTGGTGGTCCCCAGTCCCCACAATGCAGCACACTGATCAGATATTTGCAGCACACTGAGCACAGATATGGAGCGTTTTCAGGCAGAGAACGTATATATTTTCAGCACACTGAGCACAGATTATTTGCAGCACACTGAGCACAGATATTTGCAGCACACTGAGCACAGATTATGGAGCTTTTCAGGGAGAGAACGCTGCCACGTCCTCTCCGTTCAATCTTCAATGCACGAGTGAAAATGGCGGCAATGCGCGGCTCCTTATATAGAATATGAATCTCGCGAGAATCCGACAGCGGGATGATGACGTTCGGGCGCATTCTGGTTAACCGAGCAAGGCGGGAAGATCCGAGGCTGCCTCGGACCCGTGTAAAATAGGTGACGTTCGGGGGGGTTCGGATCCCGAGGAACCGAACCCGCTCATCTCTACTGTAAACTAGTACAAACACCACCATCTTGATCAGTAACCCATGCACTGTGGAAATAAATGAGGACAGTGGTTCTCAACTCCAGTCCTTACCACTACCAAGTCTTGTCTTGTGAATTTCTTTAATCTTGCATAGGAGATATGCGACAAAAAGATAGTTGCTGCTACACTTACATTTTATGAATTCTAATTACCTTCTACTGAAAATATACAAAGGAGGTAAAAACAAATTGTATTTGCAATTTAAAATTATATGGCATTTAGTTTCTACTTGTCACAAAATGTTCCTTCATTGTAATGTTGCACTGCACCTCTTACTGTATGGGATGGTCATTGCTTATATAGGGCCTAATTCAGTAAGGAGACGTGCCGCCATTTTCCTGATCAGGTTATAAATTATTTCACATTACGTTATGCACTAATAGATGCTTGTTCTGTTTCTCTGCTTTTACATTATGGGCATAATTCAGCATGCAACGCAGGTACGATTCTGTTCACATGCTGAAGCCCTGTGAAATGTGCGCACGCGAAGCAGCTGCACTGCACGTGCACATACAGTGAGATGCAACAGATGATTGGCAGTTCACATGGTGGGAGGGAGTGTCGACTTAGCGTTAAAGCGGCATTGCGGCGGCGTTGGGGGGGCACAGTCCAGACAACGCAGGTGTGTCTGGACCATTTGCAGGGTGAGATGCAGCGTCACATGCAGCCGCTGCGACCCAAAACATGACGGGTAGCCACCAGCCTTCGCAGCTAGGCTGTGTAGGCAGAGGGCTACCCTAAACATGCGAAAGCATCGCAGTCGTGCAATGCTTTTGCATGCTTGTGGGGGGGGGGGGGAAGCAGGGCCTGGCATGAGTGCTGTACTTACTCTGTGCTAGGCGCCCCTCTGCATGTCAGTGTAATGGATCATAGATGTGTGATTATTCACACACCTACGATCCATGCTGAATTAGCCCCTATCTCCCTTAATTCATTTTAAGTAACCATTTGGCTACCGTATATGGTGTGCTATTGAAAGCTTAATAACATTTGGGGGGAATCCAATAACCAACACCCCCCCCCATCCCCATCCCCGGTTAATTACCTTCCCCTGCCTTTTCAAGTAGCGTGGCTTACCCGGCGTGTTAAGCAACAGAGGTGGACTTTTCCACGTAGCTTCTGGAGTGTTATAAAAGTGTGTGATAAAAGGTAGTCGCTGGGGTTTAAGTGCGAGGAAACGCCATTGACTCCACATTTTACATGGAACCAATGGGTTAACCCACAGCTATTTCCCATGAGGCGATACCCGCAGTTTATTGGATTCCACTTTTAGAGTTTGTGTCTTCAAAGTCAACACTTAAAACTTTGCTCTAGATTACACTGTATTATCTACTTTTTCATGGTAATTATCTGTTCTCAATGTTTTAAGATTTTAAAGAACTAGAAGGCTCTTTATATGACATAAACTGTGGTTAAGGTTGAGATTCTATTACATTATTTAAAAAAGAACAATAGATTTTACAGTTAATCCATATTTTTTTCCTCAAAAGCTAGTTTTTCATGGAGATTGTACATTTTCAGTTAAACTTTGAAATTGATCCAAATCTGACCTGAATACTTGATTCTACAGTCAAGTTCCAGAGTCTGATTAACTCTTAAATGTTTTTGCAGTCATAACAAATGTCAAATAAGTACTGGATTATGGCTATATAGGTTTTGCATGTTCAGAGGTAAGACAATCTTGTTTACATAATTTCATTCAGTCTAAGGGGGGTATTCAATTAGCTCCGATAAATTTGGAGCTATTGAATTCACCCTTGTGTGTATTCAATTGCCGAACATTTTTGCCCATTTTTAAGACATTTTCGCCAATGCCTTTTCACTTTTTTTTTTGTTTAGCAAAAAGGCATTGGCAAAAAATGTCTCATAATCTGTGAAAACGGACCATGTTTTCAATGGCGCAGGTACTAAAACACATGGATTTGTCGATCCATATGTTTTTCACTCCTGCCGAATTTTTCTCCTAGGCGCAAAAACAGCCCTATTATTAAATAGGGCAAATCACCATTTGCCCTAAAAAAAAATAGCAAAAAGTGCATTTTTTTCCCTAGGCAAAACAACAGGTTTAATTGAATACCCCTACATCCAATAAAAAAATATTGTTTTATGTTGCATTCCTAATTTACTTCACTGCCAAGTATCTATCTTTTAATCTTAATCCCATTTTATAACACTTTAATTAGCTATCAAAATCTCTGGCTTGTCTAGGTGAGACCAGGGCCATTGGGGGAAGTACAGTATCAATCCCCAGTCTTAGGTTTGTGTGGCAAGTATATGGTTGCTATGGCTATGGTCGATTGTGAATACTGAGTTGCTGATTACCGTCTCCATCGTTTGCTAAAAGTGGCCACGGTCATGTTATCTCCTTTATAGCAACCTGGGTTCTTTCTACCTGCTCCCCTTCCCCCTTTCTAAGTGCCCCTGGTTGACATTCAGTTGTCATTTGAACATTTTATCAAATTAATTTCTAATATTCTGTAGCACAATTTAGCGTTTCACTTTAATTCTGTAATTGCTTAATTTCTCTATGTGAATATGAGTGCTAATCCTGCTCTCTAAGGGGTAGATTTACTAAAGCTTCTAAAACAGAGAAGTGGGGGTGTTGCCCATAGCAAGCAATCCGATTCTTGGGCCAGGATGTAAGGAAGTCCAAGTTTGGTGGCCGTGCGGCATGCCAGCTGAACATGGACATTTCCTTAAAGGGGCAATCATGTACAAGGCTAAACCATGCCTTGTACATGATTGCCCATTTAAAGAAATGTCCGAGTTCGTCCAGCATCCCGCACAGCTGCCTAACTCTAACTTCATTACATCCTGTCCTAGCTGTCTTTTCTCTATTGCATTCTAGAAAATGAGAAACACTTTTTGATTGGTTTTCTATGGGCATCACCATCGTTTTAGTAAATCTACTTCTTAGCATTTATATAAGGTACAACTAAAATCATCTTCAAGGAAGTACAAATGGAATTCAATTTCAGAAAAAAATCTTGTGTTCAGTCCAATGTTATATCATTAAGAGAAATAGATTCTTCAGCACTGCTCCAGTTCTCTATCTCAAACCTGTCTATGAAATACATTTTCTACTTCACATTGCATAGTATTTATTTTTTATATAGGCATCTGCACTTGAAGTTTAGTTGTCAGGAATTTCTTTTCTCTTGTCATGTCTTAGTCTAATAGATGTCAGAGTTTCATTGGCCAAGTTTCATTCTCTGTCAAATTTGAATAAAATTCACTTACCTTGAATGCAAACTTCTTTTGTCAGTACTGCACTTCTTGGATAATCTACTGTTCATCCCAATTCTATACAGCTTAGTTTACCCTTTTATACTGTATTTTAAATCTTTATCTCAACTCAGCCCCTCAAGTATTTTCTCTATTCTGTTGTATTTATAATTCGGCAAATGTACCAAAAGTTATTGCTTCCTTGTCCTTGATCAAACCCCACAATTTGCCCAATTCACCATTAACGATCCAAGATTTAGGGGGGGAATTAATTTGCCATGGTAATTTTTAGAGAGGTAAAAATGGGACTTTACTACAATATTTTTTTTTTTCAGGCAGTCCTACTAGAGACCATTTTTACCATACACAAATGACCTGGTTTTGGGCAAAACACATAGGATCACAGATAAATTCACAGACTATGTGTTTTCATGACTGTATTCGCGAAAGCAAAGCAATTACTGGGGATTTTTGGCAGAGGCCCTCAGCAGGTCCCCCCAAAAAATCCTCATATCCCATAAGTAAGTCACGTTTTGTCAGTTTATTTTGCAGGTGCTCAATAATTAATATGTTTGGGTGTGGTTCTGTCTCTTTAAACCAGTGAGCCAGTAGTACCTCTTTCACATCTCCAATGCCGGATCCCACCCGGGAATTGGAAACGGGTCCTTCCCGAGTGGGATCCGGCATTGGAGACTATGTGGTGGCTTCCCGACCTGGCAAATTGCCAGGTCGGTCGACATAGTGGTGTGGGGAGGAGCTGGCAGCGGGGGTGGAGGCGGTGCTGGGAGATGACCTCATCTCCGTGCCGCCTCTCCCTGTAGTAAACGGGTCCCGGATCGCCTCGACCCGAGAATCCGTTTACACTACCACTCACCCGGTGTTCAACCCAGGAATAACACTGCATTATTCCCGGGTTGAATTACCGGGTCAGGCGACCCAGGAATTCGGACATGGCTCTTTCACACCGCACACTGACCCGGGTCGATACCGGGTTATTTGTGCGATGTGAAAGCGGTATACTTAAACCCTTTTGAGCAGCACAAGTTGTATTTACAATCTGTGTAATAATTTGAGCCAAATAATCCAGAGTCAGTGTAGGGATTCACCAAAATGTTAAGACCGTGAAGTGGTTGGTGAGCTTTGAAAAATTATTGCACTATTTAGGAAACTTACATTCCCTGTTTTTAAATAAAATACAGTTTTAAGTTTAATTACAGTAGGTCAGTGCTGAGTATGTACTGTATGATATATATACTATTTGCCATTCCAAGGAATGGGGTGCTAACCTTCACTCACCACCCCAGGCAGGGGTACAGTTGCCTGTAACCACATTGCTTTAATATATATTGAGAACTCAGCAATCACCGTGGTATGCTTACTCACCTTAATTCATCAATCAATCAATAAATAAATAAATAAATAAATAATGGGTTTTAGTTCATGAATTGTACAATGCATTTAAGCTTGCAGCCCAACATCAAGTGAAATGTGGTCCCTTGATGTTGGGTATGTGTATGTATATATATATATATATATATATATATATATATATAAAATTCAAATAACAAAAACATTTGTACAAGATATAGGCCCTCATTCCGAGTTGTTCGCTCGGTATTTTTCATCGCATCGCAGTGAAAATCCGCTTAGTACGCATGCGCAATGTTCGCACTGCGACTGCGCCAAGTAACTTTACTATGAAGAAAGTATTTTTACTCACGGCTTTTTCTTCGCTCCGGCGATCGTAATGTGATTGACAGGAAATGGGTGTTACTGGGCGGAAACACGGCGTTTCAGGGGCGTGTGGCTGAAAACGCTACCGTTTCCGGAAAAAACGCAGGAGTGGCCGGGGAAACGGTGGGAGTGCCTGGGCGAACGCTGGGTGTGTTTGTGACGTCAACCAGGAACGACAAGCACTGAACTGATCGCACAGGCAGAGTAAGTCTGGAGCTACTCAGAAACTGCTAAGTAGTTAGTAATCGCAATATTGCGAATACATCGGTCGCAATTTTAAGAAGCTAAGATTCACTCCCAGTAGGCGGCGGCTTAGCGTGTGTAACTCTGCTAAATTCGCCTTGCGACCGATCAACTCGGAATGAGGGCCATAATTCACATTTTCTATTAACAATTCACTGGCGTTTCTATAATGTGTGCAGTGTGTGCGGTGCACAAGGGCCCCTGAGTTTAGAGGGGGCACCCACCGCACGCGCTGCACCCATTTTCTAAATACTCACCCCTCCGGAGTCCTGCGCCGACATCTACGGCAGTGTTCAAACTCCATGAAAATGGCGCAGCAGCCATTTTCACGGAGTTCTGTGCATGCGCAGTACAAAAATCACTGGATAAATGTCCGACGCGCCATTTTTCCGGAGATCTGCGCAGCAGAGTCTGAGCGCTCTAGTGTTCAGACTTTCAGCGCTGCTGGCAGAGAGGTGGGGGCCCGAATGGAGGAGGCTGCACCAGGGCCTCCTCCTCTCTTAAATCGCCCCTGTAACAAGTCCAAATAAATGTATTTTAATCCTGATTTAATTACAGTCAACAGCTACTGTTTTCCTGTAAGTGTACTGATATTGATAGAATTTCAGTCCAACTTTAATTTCAATGGAGTTAGATGCACATCTCAATCTCTTTTCTGTCCTTTCATTTTTTTTTTTTTTTTGGTACTACGCTATATTTCCCACTTAGCACATGCATGGAAGCTGATTCATTTTTTTTTAGTTGAAACAGATCATATGATGTACAGGCTCTATAGTGTTTTTAAAGCTTGATTTACATTTTAATGCTCTATTCTATCACAATTAAAATAATGATGATAGGGTTCAGCTATTTTGAAGCTTTTTTTTTATAAACATACATACAATTAATAATAATAATAATAATAATAATAATAATATTAATAATAATAATAATAATAATAATAATAATAATAATAATACATTTTTTTTTATTTATATAGCACTCCAACAGGACTTTGCTTTACGGACATCAAAAACAATGTACATAGGGGGTAATTCTGAGTTGATCGCAGCAGGAACTTTGTTAGCAGTTGGGCAAAACCATGTGCACTGCAGGTGGGGCAGATATAACATGTGCAGAGAGAGTTAGATTTGGGTGGGTTATTTTATTTCTGTGCAGGGTAAATACTGGCTGCTTTATTTTTCACTGCAATTTATATTGCAGGTTGAACACACCACACCCAAATCTAACTCTCTCTGCACATGTTATATCTGCCTCCCCTGCAGGGCACATGGTTTTGCCCAACTGCTAACAAAGTTCCTGCTGCGATCTAGAGATGAGCGGGTTCGGTTCCTCGGAATCCGAACCCGCCCGAACTTCATGTTTTTTTTCACGGGTCCGAGCGACTCGGATCTTCCCGCCTTGCTCGGTTAACCCGAGCGCGCCCGAACGTCATCATGACGCTGTCGGATTCTCGCGAGACTCGGATTCTATATAAGGAGCCGCGCGTCGCCGCCATTTTCACACGTGCATTGAGATTGATAGGGAGAGGACGTGGCTGGCGTCCTCTCCATTTAGATTAGAAGAGAGAGAGTGAGATTGATTTGAGACAGAGACACTTGATTTACTGGAGCTTAGGAGTACTGTAGAGAGTGCAGAGTTTAGTAGTGACTGACCACAGTGACCACCAGACAGTGCAGTTTTATTTAATATAATCCGTTCTCTGCCTGAAAAAAACGATACACAGTGACTCAGTCACATACCATATCTGTGTGCACTGCTCAGCCCAGTGTGCTGCATCATCTATGTATATATCTGACTGTGCTCACACAGCTTATAATTGTGGGGGAGACTGGGGAGCAGTGCCAGTTATAGGTTATAGCAGGAGCCAGGAGTACATATTATTAAAATTAAACAGTGCACACTTTTGCTGCAGGAGTGCCACTGCCAGTGTGACTGACCAGTGACCTGACCACACTGACCACCAGTATAGTTAGTAGTATACTATATTGTGATTGCCTGAAAAAGTTAAACACTCGTCGTGTGACTTGTGTGGTGTTTTTTTTTTTATTCTATAAAAAACTCATTCTGCTGACAGACAGTGTCCAGCAGGTCCGTCATTATATAATATATACCTGTCCGGCTGCAGTAGTGATATATATATATTTTTTATATCATTATTTATCATCCAGTCGCAGCAGACACAGTACGGTAGTTCACGGCTGTAGCTACCTCTGTGTCGGCACTCGGCAGTCCATCCATAATTGTATACCACCTACCCGTGGTTTTTTTTTCTTTCTTCTTTATACATACATACTTCATCTCTTTATCAACCAGTCTATATTAGCAGCAGACACAGTACAGTAGTCCACGGCTGTAGCTACCTCTGTGTCGGCACTCGGCAGTCCATCCATAATTGTATACCACCTACCCGTGGTTTTTTTTTCTTTCTTCTTTATACATACATACTACATCTCTTTATCAACCAGTCTATATTAGCAGCAGACACAGTACAGTACGGTAGTCCATGGCTGTAGCTACCTCTGTGTCGGCACTCGGCAGTCCGTCCATAATTGTATACCACCTACCCGTGGTTTTTTTTTCTTTCTTCTTTATACATACATACTACATCTCTTTATCAACCAGTCTATATTAGCAGCAGACACAGTACAGTAGTCCACGGGTGTAGCTACCTCTGTGTTGGCACTCGGCAGTCCATCCATAATTGTATACCACCTACCCGTGGTTTTTTTTTCTTTCTTCTTTATACATACATACTACATCTCTTTATCAACCAGTCTATATTAGCAGCAGACACAGTACAGTACGGTAGTCCACGGCTGTAGCTACCTCTGTGTCGGCACTCGGCAGTCCGTCCATAATTGTATACCACCTACCCGTGGTTTTTTTTTCTTTCTTCTTTATACATACATAAAACATCTCTTTATCAACCAGTCTATATTAGCAGCAGACACAGTACAGTAGTCCACGGCTGTAGCTACCTCTGTGTCGGCACTCGGCAGTCCATCCATAATTGTATACCACCTACCCGTGGTTTTTTTTTCTTTCTTCTTTATACATACATACTACATCTCTTTATCAACCAGTCTATATTAGCAGCAGACACAGTACAGTACGGTAGTCCACGGCTGTAGCTACCTCTGTGTCGGCACTCGGCAGTCCGTCCATAATTGTATACCACCTACCCGTGGTTTTTTTTTCTTTCTTCTTTATACATACATACTACATCTCTTTATCAACCAGTCTATATTAGCAGCAGACACAGTACAGTAGTCCACGGCTGTAGCTACCTCTGTGTCGGCACTCGGCAGTCCATCCATAATTGTATACCACCTACCCGTGGTTTTTTTTTCTTTCTTCTTTATACATACATACTACATCTCTTTATCAACCAGTCTATATTAGCAGCAGACACAGTACAGTACGGTAGTCCACGGCTGTAGCTACCTCTGTGTCGGCACTCGGCAGTCCGTCCATAATTGTATACCACCTACCCGTGGTTTTTTTTTCTTTCTTCTTTATACATACATACTACATCTCTTTATCAACCAGTCTATATTAGCAGCAGACACAGTACAGTAGTCCACGGCTGTAGCTACCTCTGTGTCGGCACTCGGCAGTCCATCCATAATTGTATACCACCTACCCGTGGTTTTTTTTTCTTTCTTCTTTATACATACATACTACATCTCTTTATCAACCAGTCTATATTAGCAGCAGACACAGTACAGTACGGTAGTCCACGGCTGTAGCTACCTCTGTGTCGGCACTCGGCAGTCCGTCCATAATTGTATACCACCTACCCGTGGTTTTTTTTTCTTTCTTCTTTATACATACATAAAACATCTCTTTATCAACCAGTCTATATTAGCAGCAGACACAGTACAGTAGTCCACGGCTGTAGCTACCTCTGTGTCGGCACTCGGCAGTCCATCCATAATTGTATACCACCTACCCGTGGTTTTTTTTTCTTTCTTCTTTATACATACATACTACATCTCTTTATCAACCAGTCTATATTAGCAGCAGACACAGTACATTACGGTAGTCCACGGCTGTAGCTACCTCTGTGTCGGCACTCGGCAGTCCGTCCATAATTGTATACCACCTACCCGTGGTTTTTTTTTCTTTCTTCTTTATACATACATACTACATCTCTTTATCAACCAGTCTATATTAGCAGCAGACACAGTACAGTAGTCCACGGCTGTAGCTACCTCTGTGTCGGCACTCGGCAGTCCATCCATAATTGTATACCACCTACCCGTGGTTTTTTTTTTCTTTCTTCTTTATACATACTACATCTCATTATCAACCAGTCTATATTAGCAGCAGACACAGTACGGTAGTCCACGGCTGTAGCTACCTCTGTGTCGGCACTCGGCAGTCCGTCCATAATTGCATACCACCTACCCGTGGTTTTTTTTTCTTTCTTCTTTATACATACTACATCTCATTATCAACCAGTCTATATTAGCAGCAGACACAGTACGGTAGTCCACGGCTGTAGCTACCTCTGTGTCGGCACTCGGCAGTCCATCCATAATTGTATACCACCTACCCGTGGTTTTTTTTTCTTTCTTCTTTATACATACTACATCTCATTATCATCCAGTCTATATTAGCAGCAGACACAGTACAGTACGGTAGTCCACGGCTGTAGCTACCTCTGTGTCGGCACTCGGCAGTCCGTCCATAATTGTATACCACCTACCCGTGGTTTTTTTTTCTTTCTTCTTTATACATACATAAAACATCTCTTTATCAACCAGTCTATATTAGCAGCAGACACAGTACAGTAGTCCACGGCTGTAGCTACCTCTGTGTCGGCACTCGGCAGTCCATCCATAATTGTATACCACCTACCCGTGGTTTTTTTTTCTTTCTTCTTTATACATACATACTACATCTCTTTATCAACCAGTCTATATTAGCAGCAGACACAGTACAGTACGGTAGTCCACGGCTGTAGCTACCTCTGTGTCGGCACTCGGCAGTCCGTCCATAATTGTATACCACCTACCCGTGGTTTTTTTTTCTTTCTTCTTTATACATACATACTACATCTCTTTATCAACCAGTCTATATTAGCAGCAGACACAGTACAGTAGTCCACGGCTGTAGCTACCTCTGTGTCGGCACTCGGCAGTCCATCCATAATTGTATACCACCTACCCGTGGTTTTTTTTTTCTTTCTTCTTTATACATACTACATCTCATTATCAACCAGTCTATATTAGCAGCAGACACAGTACGGTAGTCCACGGCTGTAGCTACCTCTGTGTCGGCACTCGGCAGTCCGTCCATAATTGTTTACCACCTACCCGTGGTTTTTTTTTCTTTCTTCTTTATACATACTACATCTCATTATCAACCAGTCTATATTAGCAGCAGACACAGTACGGTAGTCCACGGCTGTAGCTACCTCTGTGTCGGCACTCGGCAGTCCATCCATAATTGTATACCACCTACCCGTGGTTTTTTTTTCTTTCTTCTTTATACATACTACATCTCATTATCATCCAGTCTATATTAGCAGCAGACACAGTACAGTACGGTAGTCCACGGCTGTAGCTACCTCTGTGTCGGCACTCGGCAGTCCGTCCATAATTGTATACCACCTACCTGTGGTTTTTTTTTTCTTTCTTCTTTATACATACTACATCTCATTATCAACCAGTCTATATTAGCAGCAGACACAGTACGGTAGTCCACGGCTGTAGCTACCTCTGTGTCGGCACTCGGCAGTCCATCCATAATTGTATACCACCTACCCGTGGTTTTTTTTTTCTTTCTTCTTTATACATACATACTACATCTCTTTATCAACCAGTCTATATTAGCAGCAGACACAGTACAGTAGTCCACGGCTGTAGCTACCTCTGTGTCGGCACTCGGCAGTCCATCCATAATTGTATACCACCTACCCGTGGTTTTTTTTTCTTTCTTCTTTATACATACATACTACATCTCTTTATCAACCAGTCTATATTAGCAGCAGACACAGTACAGTAGTCCACGGCTGTAGCTACCTCTGTGTCGGCACTCGGCAGTCCATCCATAATTGTATACCACCTACCCGTGGTTTTTTTTTCTTTCTTCTTTATACATACATACTACATCTCATTATCATCCAGTCTATATTAGCAGCAGACACAGTATAGTACAATAGTCCACGGCTGTAGCTACCTCTGTGTCGGCACTCGGCAGTCCATCCATAATTGTATACTAGTATCCATCCATCTCCATTGTTTACCTGAGGTGCCTTTTAGTTGTGCCTATTAAAATATGGAGAACAAAAATGTTGAGGTTCCAAAATTAGGGAAAGATCAAGATCCACTTCCACCTCGTGCTGAAGCTGCTGCCACTAGTCATGGCCGAGATGATGAAATGCCAGCAACGTCGTCTGCCAAGGCCGATGCCCAATGTCATAGTACAGAGCATGTCAAATCCAAAACACCAAATATCAGTAAAAAAAGGACTCCAAACCCTAAAATAAAATTGTCGGAGGAGAAGCGTAAACTTGCCAATATGCCATTTACCACACGGAGTGGCAAGGAACGGCTGAGGCCCTGGCCTATGTTCATGGCTAGTGGTTCAGCTTCACATGAGGATGGAAGCACTCAGCCTCTCGCTAGAAAACTGAAAAGACTCAAGCTGGCAAAAGCACCGCAAAGAACTGTGCGTTCTTCGAAATCCCAAATCCACAAGGAGAGTCCAATTGTGTCGGTTGCGATGCCTGACCTTCCCAACACTGGACGTGAAGAGCATGCGCCTTCCACCATTTGCACGCCCCCTGCAAGTGCTGGAAGGAGCACCCGCAGTCCAGTTCCTGATAGTCAGATTGAAGATGTCAGTGTTGAAGTACACCAGGATGAGGAGGATATGGGTGTTGCTGGCGCTGGGGAGGAAATTGACCAGGAGGATTCTGATGGTGAGGTGGTTTGTTTAAGTCAGGCACCCGGGGAGACACCTGTTGTCCATGGGAGGAATATGGCCGTTGACATGCCTGGTGAAAATACCAAAAAAATCAGCTCTTCGGTGTGGAAGTATTTCAACAGAAATGCGGACAACATTTGTCAAGCCGTGTGTTCCCTTTGTCAAGCTGTAATAAGTAGGGGTAAGGACGTTAACCACCTCGGAACATCCTCCCTTATACGTCACCTGCAGCGCATTCATAATAAGTCAGTGACAAGTTCAAAAACTTTGGGCGACAGCGGAAGCAGTCCACTGACCAGTAAATCCCTTCCTCTTGTAACCAAGCTCACGCAAACCACCCCACCAACTCCCTCAGTGTCAATTTCCTCCTTCCCCAGGAATGCCAATAGTCCTGCAGGCCATGTCACTGGCAATTCTGACGAGTCCTCTCCTGCCTGGGATTCCTCCGATGCATCCTTGCGTGTAACGCCTACTGCTGCTGGCGCTGCTGTTGTTGCTGCTGGGAGTCGATGGTCATCCCAGAGGGGAAGTCGTAAGCCCACTTGTACTACTTCCAGTAAGCAATTGACTGTCCAACAGTCCTTTGCGAGGAAGATGAAATATCACAGCAGTCATCCTGCTACAAAGCGGATAACTGAGGCCTTGACAACTATGTTGGTGTTAGACGTGCGTCCGGTATCCGCCGTTAGTTCACAGGGAACTAGACAATTTATTGAGGCAGTGTGCCCCCGTTACCAAATACCATCTAGGTTCCACTTCTGTAGGCAGGCGATACCGAGAATGTACACGGACGTCAGAAAAAGACTCACCAGTGTCCTAAAAAATGCAGTTGTACCCAATGTCCACTTAACCACGGACATGTGGACAAGTGGAGCAGGGCAGGGTCAGGACTATATGACTGTGACAGCCCACTGGGTAGATGTATGGACTCCCGCCGCAAGAACAGCAGCGGCGGCACCAGTAGCAGCATCTCGCAAACGCCAACTCTTTCCTAGGCAGGCTACGCTTTGTATCACCGCTTTCCTGAATACGCACACAGCTAAAAACCTCTTACGGCAACTGAGGAAGATCATCGCAGAATGGCTTACTCCAATTGGACTCTCCTGTGGATTTGTGGCATCGGACAACGCCAGCAATATTGTGTGTGCATTAAATATGGGCAAATTCCAGCACGTCCCATGTTTTGCACATACCTTGAATTTGGTGGTGCAGAATTTTTTAAAAAACTACAGGGGCGTGCAAGAGATGCTGTCGGTGGCCAGAAGAATTGCGGGACACTTTCGGCGTACAGGCACCACGTACAGAAGACTGGAGCACCACCAAAAACTACTGAACCTGCCCTGCCATCATCTGAAGCAAGAAGTGGTAACGAGGTGGAATTCAACCCTCTATATGCTTCAGAGGTTGGAGGAGCAGCAAAAGGCCATTCAAGCCTATACAATTGAGCACGATATAGGAGGTGGAATGCACCTGTCTCAAGTGCAGTGGAGAATGATTTCAACGTTGTGCAAGGTTCTGATGCCCTTTGAACTTGCCACACGTGAAGTCAGTTCAGACACTGCCAGCCTGAGTCAGGTCATTCCCCTCATCAGGCTTTTGCAGAAGAAGCTGGAGACATTGAAGGAGGAGCTAACACGGAGCGATTCCGCTAGGCATGTGGGACTTGTGGATGGAGCCCTTAATTCGCTTAACAAGGATTTACGGGTGGTCAATCTGTTGAAATCAGAGCACTACATTTTGGCCACCGTGCTCGATCCTAGATTTAAAGCCTACCTTGGATCTCTCTTTCCGGCAGACACAAGTCTGCTGGGGTTGAAAGACCTGCTGGTGAGAAAATTGTCAAGTCAAGCGGAACGCGACCTGTCAACATCTCCTCCTTCACATTCTCCCGCAACTGGGGGTGCGAGGAAAAGGCTCAGAATTCCGAGCCCACCCGCTGGCGGTGATGCAGGTCAGTCTGGAGCGACTGCTGATGCTGACATCTGGTCCGGACTGAAGGACCTGACAACGATTACGGACATGTCGTCTACTGTCACTGCATATGATTCTCTCAACATTGAAAGAATGGTGGAGGATTATATGAGTGACCGCATCCAAGTAGGCACGTCACACAGTCCGTACTTATACTGGCAGGAAAAAGAGGCAATTTGGAGGCCCTTGCACAAACTGGCTTTATTCTACCTAAGTTGCCCTCCCACAAGTGTGTACTCCGAAAGAGTGTTTAGTGCCGCCGCTCACCTTGTCAGCAATCGGTGTACGAGGTTACATCCAGAAAATGTGGAGAAGATGATGTTCATTAAAATGAATTATAATCAATTCCTCCGCGGAGACATTGACCAGCAGCAATTGCCTCCACAAAGTACACAGGGAGCTGAGATGGTGGATTCCAGTGGGGACGAATTGATAATCTGTGAGGAGGGGATGTACACGGTGATATATCGGAGGATGATGATGAGGTGGACATCTTGCCTCTGTAGAGCCAGTTTGTGCAAGGAGAGATTAATTGCTTCTTTTTTGGGGGGGGTCCAAACCAACCCGTCATATCAGTCACAGTCGTGTGGCAGACCCTGTCACTGAAATGATGGGTTGGTTAAAGTGTGCATGTCCTGTTTATACAACATAAGGGTGGGTGGGAGGGCCCAAGGACAATTCCATCTTGCACCTCTTTTTTCTTTTATTTTTCTTTGCGTCATGTGCTGTTTGGGGAGGGTTTTTTGGAAGGGCCATCCTGCGAGACACTGCAGTGCCACTCCTAGATGGGCCCGGTGTTTGTGTCGGCCACTAGGGTCGCTTATCTTACTCACACAGTCAGCTACCTCATTGCGCCTCTTTTTTTCTTTGCGTCATGTGCTGTTTGGGGAGGGTTTTTTGGAAGGGCCATCCTGCGTGACACTGCAGTGCCACTCCTAGATGGGCCCGGTGTTTGTGTCGGCCACTAGGGTCGCTTATCTTACTCACACAGTCAGCTACCTCATTGCGCCTCTTTTTTTCTTTGCGTCATGTGCTGTTTGGGGAGGGTTTTTTGGAAGGGCCATCCTGCGTGACACTGCAGTGCCACTCCTAGATGGGCCCGGTGTTTGTGTCGGCCACTAGGGTCGCTTATCTTACTCACACAGTCAGCTACCTCATTGCGCCTCTTTTTTTCTTTGCGTCATGTGCTGTTTGGGGAGGGTTTTTTGGAAGGGCCATCCTGCGTGACACTGCAGTGCCACTCCTAGATGGGCCCGGTGTTTGTGTCGGCCACTAGGGTCGCTTATCTTACTCACACAGTCAGCTACCTCATTGCGCCTCTTTTTTTCTTTGCGTCATGTGCTGTTTGGGGAGGGTTTTTTGGAAGGGACATCCTGCGTGACACTGCAGTGCCACTCCTAGATGGGCCCGGTGTTTGTGTCGGCCACTAGGGTCGCTTATCTTACTCACACAGCTACCTCATTGCGCCTCTTTTTTTCTTTGCGTCATGTGCTGTTTGGGGAGGGTTTTTTGGAAGGGACATCCTGCGTGACACTGCAGTGCCACTCCTAGATGGGCCCGGTGTTTGTTTCGGCCACTAGGGTCGCTTATCTTACTCACACAGCGACCTCGGTGCAAATTTTAGGACTAAAAATAATATTGTGAGGTGTGAGGTATTCAGAATAGACTGAAAATGAGTGTAAATTATGGTTTTTGAGGTTAATAATACTTTGGGATCAAAATGACCCCCAAATTCTATGATTTAAGCTGTTTTTTAGGGTTTTTTGAAAAAAACACCCGAATCCAAAACACACCCGAATCCGACAAAAAAAATTCGGTGAGGTTTTGCCAAAACGCGGTCGAACCCAAAACACGGCCGCGGAACCGAACCCAAAACCAAAACACAAAACCCGAAAAATTTACGGCGCTCATCTCTACTGCGATCAACTCAGAATTACCCCCATAATGCATACTTAAAGGATAAAGAGGACCCCGCTTACACGACTTTAAAATGTACCATATGTATGGTATATTGGTATAGTCAGTTTCATGAATCAACTAAATTTCTTTGTTAGTAAAACCCCAGTACATTTGATTACCAAAATGACAGATCATACTAATTCCATTTTCTTTTTTCTAGCTGGAAAGATGGTATTACAGTGGATACTGAATCACAATTATTATTGAACTGTACAAAGACTTCAAATACTAGCCTGTTCTGTTTAAATTAAGTATTGTCTGTGGTCTAACTAAAGTCTAATTAAAGTACCTTCTTTTTTGTTATGGTTTTGAATACAAAATTCAAATCCAATCTCGCTAAAACATGTTCCTTGCAATACTTTTTAAATACATCCTAGGTCCAATATTTCATTATTTCCATTTTCAGAAATAAGGTCCACGTGACCACATTCTGTTCAACCTGACTCTAGTTTAAAAGATCAGTTCATCTGTGATATTACATTCTTGATTCTCATATATACTCTTTATCATAAATGCATTTCAGATTTGTTTAGCATTTCTACCTGAATTCCAGTTCTTTGTGAAATGTTTTCTTTTCACCTATTGGACCCCAGTGCAGTAAAGATGCACATACAGTATGACCGATAATATCCATTAATATCTCCATTTCTCAACATGAAAAAATTCACTTCCCAGCTGTTTCCTGTCATATTAGTACAGTACTAAAGAGATTTTGTATTTTCCTTACAGATGTTTCATCCTACACTTACTGTAGCATTTATACACCATATGCATATGGAGGGGTGGCTGCGGTGGTGACGTGGATGGGGAGGGGGCCCAGAGGTGCTGTGAGTCGGGGAGGTGCAGGTAATGCTTCTCCTGCTTCTCCTCCTGGAAGCAGGCCTGCTGCTTACCTTTGTTGGTGGTCCCTGCAGCAGGTGTTGAAGGCTCCTGTTCCCAAGCCAGGCACCTCAGCTTCCCCCTGATGGTGAGTCCCACTGTAGCCGAGTGGAGTCCAGGGAACACACAGCAGCCAAAGGGCAGAGCCTCCCATTGGATGTAACCTGTGTGGTAGGGTGTTTCTCGCCCTATCACCTGTGGGCTGGGTGTGATAGACCCGCCTCTAACCCAATGAGAGCTCCTAGCAACGCCCAGCATTAGGACATGAGTCAGAGTCACAGATCTGTGCTAATATATATAGGAGATAACAGTTTTCTGTGTTCAGTTTCATGTAAAAGATTATATTCAGCCAGGGCAACCAGTAAGAAACAGTGGCTTTAATGTATGATCCACATATCAATTTTCAACTACCCTTAAAAGATATTTCCTTCCCTGAGACATTTCAAATAGCCATCATAATCTCAGAATGTTGCAGTGGTTCGTTTGTCTGTAAAATATAATCTGTGACTGAATTCAGTGTAATGGATACGCACAGTTGACTGGTGATGTCTTAATAACTGTCATCCTCTAAAGTTAAATGTTGGCTTGTCCCTTTCAAATACATTTTCGGCAAAATCAAACCTCATATCATTTGAAACAATTAAGCTTTCAGACATGCTCCAAATCTGAAGTGTCATGTTTGACTTTTTTTAATGCATATTATCAACCCGTTGAGGTTCAGTTATCATCCAGTGATTTCTCCTATCAAACTAAAATAAGTTTCAATTCATTTTTACTTTTGACACATACTATACATACAATTTACTTACTTTCATCTTACATTGAAAGCTAACCATTTTTTGTTTAAATTCAGTTTTTAGAAAAATATTTAATTCAGTCCAACATCGATCTGAGTGCATTACTAGGTTGTTTTTTTGCCAATTTAAATCTTCTAGCTGTTATTACAGTATATATTTTTTCTTTACTTAATCATTTTATAGATCACAGCAAATACAATTAAATGTTTTTCTTAACAATCAAACCAGCCTCGTTGGTGTGTGTACAGTACATACTGTATCTGTATATACGTTTCCCAAAGGGTTGACATTCCAATACTAATATCTAGAAACTATGCTCACTGTATTTGTACATCTAGCATAATTTAATCTATAAATTGACTCTGTGCGTTGTGGTTGGGGCAAGACTGTCTACACTTATGGACAAATTTCACTAGCGAAATTTGCTACATTTTAACAACAAAATATGAAATTAGAATTGAATACATAGACAATATCACTTTTCCCCTCTCCCATTTCTACCACTCTATCTTCTTTCCATCCCTATCACTGAGATGTATCAAGCCTTAAAGAGAAATAAAGTTGAGAGAGATAAGTACCAACCATTAATCTTCTGTCATTTTTCAAGCACCATCTGTAAAATGACAGATAATTAATTAGCCAATTAAAGCTGGTTGGCAGTGGAGTGTGGGAGGGATGAGCTGACCTGTCGCTGTAGTTCTCTGCTTCACTCGGTTGGTCCCCAGTGACTTCCTGCTGATTCCTGGCTGACATTTGATGATGCAATTGGTGTGGCACCCCTGTTTTAGTTTTGGAGTGCAATGCAGCCCCAGATTCACAACACTCACTGGTACGAAACTGTGGGTTCATACTCTATCATCTTCTAGGCTACATATATCTCCTCTTCTGGCTCTACTGAAACATTTATAAATCCCTAACATTAAAGGCAACAGTGTACAGTGTACAGTAACTAACTGAGGACCAATCATTATGTTACGCATGCAGGGTTGCCACGGGTTAATGGTCCGGGAACGAATCAAAATATTTATGATAAATGTGATAGGCAAAACCAATGCTTCCAATCATAAAATATGTGGAAAAACATGAGCAGGACCCTGTCCACCACCACATTACTGAACCTACAGATGACAGGTAAGCACAATTTTGTTTAATTTAATAATTTTAGATGAATTTCTCAATAACAAAATTTTGGCATAGTGGATTTATTGTATTTTGGGGTGTCCATATAAGATTTATTGGGCATCTGAGTTGTGTTGTATAGTAAAACATCAGCGCGCTAGATGGCCATAATTCACTGGTAATATTCTATAACATCTATTTTTTTCATGGTGGCACAGTATGTTTTTCACATAGGGTAGTTTCCTTTTTCTTACTTTGAACTTTTGCAAGTTTAAAAAACAGATTTAAAACATTGTTCTCTCTTCCAAGCTCATGTCTCAAATTTTGTGCTCAAATCTCGCAATAAAATTCCTAGCCCTAACATAGATAACCACTTGCTTAGATTTAAGGTTCACTTGTTAATTAGTGATGAGCGGGTTCGGTTTCTCAGAATCCGAACCCGCCGAACTTCAGCTTTTTTTACACGGGGCCGAGCAGGCTCGGATCCTCCCGCCTTGCTCGGTTAACCCGAGCGTGCCCGAATGGCATCATCCCGCTGTCGGATTCTCGCGAGGCTCGGATTCTATCGCGAGACTCGGAATCTATATAAGGAGCCGTGCGTCGCCGCCATTTTCACACGTGCATTGAGATTGATAGGGAGAGGACGTGGCTGGCGTCCTCTCTGTTTGTAGAGAAGAGAGTAGAGAGTTAGAGACACTATTTACTAATTTTGGGGAGCATATTAGGACTGGAGTACTACTACTTGCTGATAGTGTGACCAGTGACCATTGACCACCAGTTTAATTAATCCGTTCTCTGCCTGAAAAAAAAACGATACACAGTGTGACACAGTCACATACCACACTGACCACCAGTATATTGTGATTGTCTGCTTAGGACGGAGTACTACTTGCTGATAGTGTGACCAGTGACCAGTGACCACCACCAGTTTAATTAATCCGTTCTCTGCCTGAAAAAAAACGATACACAGTGTGACACAGTCACATACCATATCTGTGCTCAGCCCAGTGTGCTGCATCATATGTAATACTGTATATCATTATCTGACTGTGCTGAGTGCTCACTGCTCACAGAGCTTAATTGTGGGGGAGACTGGGGAGCAGTTATAGCAGGAGTACATATTTTAAGTACAGTGCACACTTTTGCTGCCAGAGTGACACTGCCAGTGTGACTGACCAGTGACCACTGACCACCAGTATATTGTGATTGTCTGCTGACCACCAGTATATTGTGATTGTCTGCCTGAAAAAGTTAAACACTCGTCGAGTGGTGTTTTTATAAACGCATTCTGCAGACAGTGTCCAGCAGGTCCGTCATTACATAATATATACCTGTCCGGCTGCAGTACTAGTGTGATATATATATATATATATTAATTTTATCTCATTATCATCCAGTCTATATTAGCAGCAGACACAGTACGGTAGTCCACGGCTGTAGCTACCTCTGTGTCGGCAGTCGCTCGTCCATCCATAATTGTATACCACCTACCCGTGGTTTTTTTTTTTCTCTATCTTCTTGATACTAGTAGCTTACTTTAGGAGGCTGCAGTGCTGACAGACAGTGTCCAGCAGGTCCGTCATTACATAATATATACCTGTCCGGCTGCAGTACTAGTGTGATATATATATATATATTTTAATTTTATCTCATTATCATCCAGTCTATATTAGCAGCAGACACAGTACGGTAGTCCACGGCTGTAGCTACCTCTGTGTCGGCAGTCGCTCGTCCATCCATAATTGTATACCACCTACCCGTGGTTTTTTTTTTTCTATCTTCTTGATACTAGTAGCTTACTTTAGGAGTCTGCAGTGCTGACAGACAGTGTCCAGCAGGTCCGTCATTACATAATATATACCTGTCCGGCTGCAGTACTAGTGTGATATATATATATATTTTAATTTTATCTCATTATCATCCAGTCTATATTAGCAGCAGACACAGTACGGTAGTCCACGGCTGTAGCTACCTCTGTGTCGGCAGTCGCTCGTCCATCCATAATTGTATACCACCTACCCGTGTTTTTTTTTTTTCTATCTTCTTGATACTAGTAGCTTACTTTAGGAGTCTGCAGTGCTGACAGACAGTGTCCAGCAGGTCCGTCATTACATAATATATACCTGTCCGGCTGCAGTACTAGTGTGATATATATATATATATATATATATATATTTATTTATTTTTTAATTTTATTTCATTATCATCCAGTCTATATTAGCAGCAGACACAGTACGGTAGTCCACGGCTGTAGCTACCTCTGTGTCGGCAGTCGCTCGTCCATCCATAATTGTATACCACCTACCCGTGGTTTTTTTTTTTCTATCTTCTTGATACTAGTAGCTTACTTTAGGAGTCTGCAGTGCTGACAGACAGTGTCCAGCAGGTCCGTCATTACATAATATATACCTGTCCGGCTGCAGTACTAGTGTGATATATATATATATTTTAATTTTATCTCATTATCATCCAGTCTATATTAGCAGCAGACACAGTACGGTAGTCCATGGCTGTAGCTACCTCTGTGTCGGCAGTCGCTCGTCCATCCATAATTGTATACCACCTACCCGTGGTTTTTTTTTTTTCTATCTTCTTGATACTAGTAGCTTACTTTAGGAGTCTGCAGTGCTGACAGACAGTGTCCAGCAGGTCCGTCATTACATAATATATACCTGTCCGGCTGCAGTACTAGTGTGATATATATATATATTTTAATTTTATCTCATTATCATCCAGTCTATATTAGCAGCAGACACAGTACGGTAGTCCACGGCTGTAGCTACCTCTGTGTCGGCAGTCGCTCGTCATCCATAAGTATATTAGTATCCATCCATCTCCATTGTTTACCTGAGGTGCCTTTTAGTTGTGCCTATTAAAATATGGAGAACAAAAATGTTGAGGTTCCAAAAATAGGGAAAGATCAAGATCCACTTCCACCTCGTGCTGAAGCTGCTGCCACTAGTCATGGCCGAGACGATGAAATTCCATCAACGTCGTCTGCCAAGGCCGATGCCCAATGTCATAGTACAGAGCATGTAAAATCCAAAACACCAAATATCAGTAAAAAAAGGACTCAAAAATCTAAAATAAAATTGTCGGAGGAGAAGCGTAAACTTGCCAATATGCCATTTACCACACGGAGTGGCAAGGAACGGCTGAGGCCCTGGCCTATGTTCATGGCTAGTGGTTCAGCTTCACATGAGGATGGAAGCACTCAGCCTCTCGCTAGAAAAATGAAAAGACTCAAGCTGGCAAAAGCACAGCAAAGAACTGTGCGTTCTTCGAAATCCCAAATCCACAAGGAGAGTCCAATTGTGTCGGTTGCGATGCCTGACCTTCCCAACACTGGACGTGAAGAGCATGCGCCTTCCACCATTTGCACGCCCCCTGCAAGTGCTGGAAGGAGCACCCGCAGTCCAGTTCCTGATAGTCAGATTGAAGATGTCAGTGTAGAAGTACACCAGGATGAGGAGGATATGGGTGTTGCTGGCGCTGGGGAGGAAATTGACAAGGAGGATTCTGATGGTGAGGTGGTTTGTTTAAGTCAGGCACCCGGGGAGACACCTGTTGTCCGTGGGAGGAATATGGCCATTGACATGCCTGGTGAAAATACCAAAAAAATCAGCTCTTCGGTGTGGAAGTATTTCAACAGAAATGCGGACAACATTTGTCAAGCCGTGTGTTGCCTTTGTCAAGCTGTAATAAGTAGGGGTAAGGACGTTAACCACCTCGGAACATCCTCCCTTATACGTCACCTGCAGCGCATTCATAATAAGTCAGTGACAAGTTCAAAAACTTTGGGCGACAGCGGAAGCAGTCCACTGACCAGTAAATCCCTTCCTCTTGTAACCAAGCTCACGCAAACCACCCCACCAACTCCCTCAGTGTCAATTTCCTCCTTCCCCAGGAATGCCAATAGTCCTGCAGGCCATGTCACTGGCAATTCTGACGAGTCCTCTCCTGCCTGGGATTCCTCCGATGCATCCTTGCGTGTAACGCCTACTGCTGCTGGCGCTGCTGTTGTTGCTGCTGGGAGTCGATGGTCATCCCAGAGGGGAAGTCGTAAGACCACTTGTACTACTTCCACCAAGCAATTGACTGTCCAACAGTCCTTTGCGAGGAAGATGAAATATCACAGCAGTCATCCTGCTGCAAAGCGGATAACTGAGGCCTTGGCATCCTGGGTGTTGAGAAACGTGGTTCCGGTATCCATCATTACTGTAGAGCCAACTAGAGACTTGTTGGAGGTACTGTGTCCCCGGTACCAAATACCATCTAGGTTCCATTTCTCTAGGCAGGCGATACCGAAAATGTACACAGACCTCAGAAAAAGAGTCACCAGTGTCCTAAAAAATGCAGCTGTACCCAATGTCCACTTAACCACGGACATGTGGACAAGTGGAGCAGGGCAGGGTCAGGACTATATGACTGTGACAGCCCACTGGGTAGATGTATGGACTCCCGCCGCAAGAACAGCAGCGGCGGCACCAGTAGCAGCATCTCGCAAACGCCAACTCTTTCCTAGGCAGGCTACGCTTTGTATCACCGGTTTCCAGAATACGCACACAGCTGAAAACCTCTTACGGCAACTGAGGAAGATCATCGCGGAATGGCTTACCCCAATTGGACTCTCCTGTGGATTTGTGGCATCGGACAACGCCAGCAATATTGTGTGTGCATTAAATCTGGGCAAATTCCAGCACGTCCCATGTTTTGCACATACCTTGAATTTGGTGGTGCAGAATTATTTAAAAAACGAGAGGGGCGTGCAAGAGATGCTGTCGGTGGCTAGAAGAATTGCGGGACACTTTCGGCGTACAGGCACCACGTACAGAAGACTGGAGCAACACCAAAAACGCTTGAACCTGCCCTGCCATCATCTGAAGCAAGAAGTGGTAACGAGGTGGAATTCAACCCTCTATATGCTTCAGAGGTTGGAGGAGCAACAAAAGGCCATTCAAGCCTATACAACTGAGCACGTTAAGGAGGTGGAATGCACCTGTCTCAAGCGCAGTGGAGAATGATTTCAACGTTGTGCAAGGTTCTGCAACCTTTTGAACTTGCCACACGTGAAGTCAGTTCAGACACTGCCAGCCTGAGTCAGGTCATTCCCCTCATCAGGCTTTTGCAGAAGAAGCTGGAGACATTGAAGGAGGAGCTAACACAGAGCGATTCCGCTAGGCATGTGGGACTTGTGGATGGAGCCCTTAATTCGCTTAACAAGGATTCACGGGTGGTCAATCTGTTGAAATCAGAGCACTACATTTTGGCCACCATGCTCGATCCTAGATTTAAAACCTACCTTGGATCTCTCTTTCCACACAAGTCTGCTGGGGTTCAAAGACCTGCTGGTGAGAAAATTGTCAAGTCAAGCAGAACGCGACCTGTCAACATCTCCTCCTTCACATTCTCCCGCAACTGGGGGTGCGAGGAAAAGGCTAAGAATTCCGAGCCCACCCGCTTGCGGTGATGCAGGGCAGTCTGGAGCGAGTGCTGACATCTGGTCCGGACTGAAGGACCTGCCAACGATTACTGACATGTCGTTTACTGTCACTTCATATGATTCTCTCAACATTGAAAGAATGGTGGAGGATTATATGAGTGACCGCATCCAAGTAGGCACGTCAGACTGTCCGTACGTATACTGGCAGGAAAAAGAGGCAATTTGGAGGCCCTTGCACAAACTGGCTTTATTCTACCTAAGTTGCCCTCCCACAAGTGTGTACTCCGAAAGAGTGTTTAGTGCCGCCGCTCACCTTGTCAGCAATCGGCGTACGAGGTTACTTCCAGAAAATGTGGAGAAGATGATGTTCATTAAAATGAATTATAATCAATTCCTCCGTGGAGACATTGACCAGCAGCAATTGCCTCCACAAAGTACACAGGGAGCTGAGATGGTGGATTCCAGTGGGGACGAATTGATAATCTGTGAGGAGGGGGATGTACACGGTGATATATCGGAGGATGATGATGAGGTGGACATCTTGCCTCTGTAGAGCCAGTTTGTGCAAGGAGAGATTAATTGCTTCTTTTTTGGTGGGGGTCCAAACCAACCCGTCATTTCAGTCACAGTCGTGTGGCAGACCCTGTCACTGAAATGATGGGTTGGTTAAAGTGTGCATGTCCTGTTTATATAACATAAGGGTGGGTGGGAGGGCCCAAGGACAATTCCATCTTGCACCTCTTTTTTCTTTAATTTTTCTTTGCGTCATGTGCTGTTTGTATTTTTTTGAAGGGCCATCCTGCGTGACACTGCAGTGCCACTCCTAGATGGGCCAGGTGTTTGTGTCGGCCACTATGGTCGCTTAGCTTGCTCACACAGCTACCTCATTGCGCCTCTTTTTTTTCTTCTTTGCGTCATGTGCTGTTTGGGGAGTGTTTTTTGAAGGGCCATCCTGCGTGACACTGCAGTGCCACTCCTAGATGGGCCAGGTGTTTGTGTCGGCCACTTGGGTCGCTGAGCTTAGTCACACAGCTACCTCATTGCGCCTCTTTTTTTCTTTGCGTCATGTGCTGTTTGGGGAGTGTTTTTTGGAAGGGCCATCCTGCGTGACACTGCAGTGCCACTCCTAGATGGGCCAGGTGTTTGTGTCGGCCACTTGGGTCGTTGAGCTTAGTCACACAGCTACCTCATTGCGCCTCTTTTTTTCTTTGCGTCATGTGCTGTTTGGGGAGTGTTTTTTGGAAGGGCCATCCTGCGTGACACTGCAGTGCCACTCCTAGATGGGCCAGGTGTTTGTGTCGGCCACTTGGGTCGTTGAGCTTAGTCACACAGCTACCTCATTGCGCCTCTTTTTTTCTTTGCATCATGTGCTGTTTGGGGAGTGTTTTTTGGAAGGGCCATCCTGCGTGACACTGCAGTGCCACCTCTAGATGGGCCAGGTGTTTGTGTCGGCCACTTGGGTCGCTTAGCTTAGTCATCCAGCGACCTCGGTGCAAATTTTAGGACTAAAAATAATATTGTGAGGTGTTCAGAATAGACTGAAAATGAGTGGAAATTATGGTTTTTGAGGTTAATAATACTTTGGGATCAAAATGACCCCCAAATTCTATGATTTAAGCTGTTTTTTAGGGTTTTTTGAAAAAAAACACCCGAATCCAAAACACACCCGAATCCGACAAAAAAAATTCTGTGAGGTTTTGCCAAAACGCGTTCGAACCCAAAACACGGCCGCGGAACCGAACCCAAAACCAAAACCCGAAAAATTTCAAGTGCACATCCCTATAAATAATGGCTGCTTTTGCATGTAGTCCACAAATGTTAGACAGGTCTATTTTTACAACAGCAATTTAGATTTGATTTTGGGCACACCCCACCCTTTTCTAAATCTCTCTGCACATTGTACTGTACATCTGCCCCTCCTGCAGTACAGCATGATTTTGCCCAGGTGCACAGTTACTTGCTCATTCATTTTTACTTTACTTCCAAATCAGAATCAGGGCCTCTGTGACATGGTGCTAAAAGAATCACTCCAATTTGCACTAACAAATCTTAATAACTCATTAACAAATAACACCTTGATTCTCTAAAACGTTAACATAGGAAGTGTGCATTGTTTAATTAGTATATGCAAACAGCTTTGAAGAACTTTATGCCAGATTTCTGAAGAACTAACTAGAGCTCTGTCAAAGAGAAATACAGTGCGTTTGGAAAGAAGAAATAAAGAGCAGAGGTGTGCTATACCTTATACCAGAGGTTCCCAAACTGTGTGCCGTGGCTCCCTGGGGTGCCTCGGGACACTTGCAGGGGTGCCCTGGGTTGGTGGTCCAGGACCAATTCAAATTATTCATGGTCAATATAATAGGCAAAACCAGTGCTGGTGGCTGCCAGTCATAAAATATGTGGCCAAACAGAAGCAAATATTGTCCCTCATCACACAACTGACCCTAAGGATGACATATAAACACGATCTACTTCATGTAATATTTCTTTCTAAATTTCTCAATAAGAAATTTTTGGCCTAGGGGTGCCATGAAAAAAATTCTGATATTCTAGGGCGCCGTGATTCAAAAAAGTTTGGAAACCACTGCCTTATACCAAACACATCTTCATAATTAATACTAATTTACAGCTCGCAGGATGTTCAGATATAAATTAGGTGGCTATTTAGGCAAATCACTTCTATATTAGAGAGTTCTTTTTGCTAACAAGGTCATTGGGCCAGAGTCTAATGAGCATGTGCAGGTCTCCAGGAAACATGTCGCCCACCATATTTCTGAAACTAAAGGGGACATTTACTAAGCAGTGATATGAGCGGAGAAGTGAGCCAGTGGAGAAGTGGCCCCATCAACCAATCAGCAGCTCTGTATCATTTTATAGTATGCAAATTATAGACGCTACTTCAGTGCTGATTGGTTGCCATGGGCAACTTCTCCACTGGCTCACTTCTCCGCTCTTATCACTGCTTAGTAAATGTCCCCCTTAATCCCAAAAGCACATGCGCAGCGGCCATTTTGCTGGTGGATTTTTACCGCAGCTGCAGCTCTGATGCGGGACTCCAGAAAGGTAAGTAGAAGCACATTGCTGCAGTGCGTGGACCCAGGGTCCTATGTGCCCCGCACACATTGCACCCATTATAGAAATGCCAATGTCTTCATTTAACTGTTTCCAAACAGCCTGCCTCAATAATGCCAATACTTTTATTAATTTTGATAAACATTCACCCACACAGAAGTAAGGCAAACTGTATAGAATGTATGTATGTATGTATGTATGTATGTATGTATGTATGTAAGTATGTATAGCTGTAGCTACATACCCTCCAACATTTTACACTGAAAAATCGGTACAAATCCGAAAAAGGGGCATGGCCGCGGGTAAAGGGGGCGTGGCCACGTCCCTTTTCCTATACATTCAATGGAAGTTTGGAGATCCCAAAATCGGTACAGACCATGAAAAAAAGGTACTGTACCTATTAAAAAGGTACAGTTGGAGGGTATGTAGCTACTCTCATTGTGGGCGGGATGTACTAAAGCAAAAATGCGGTAAAACCCCCGAAAACGGGGGTTTTACCGCATTTTCATATTTACTAAGACCCTACCGCAGCGTTTTCGGCGTCCAGGGTTTCGCCATCTCTAGATGGCGAAACCCTATAGAAGCCTATGGGCTTCTTTTCGCCGACCGCCGCAACCCGCCGACACCGTCGACCCCCGCCGCAGACGCCGACCCCCCTTCCCCCTGGCTTACCTTCCTCCAGGCTGCCCTGGACCCGGAAGGTAGTGTCCTCCTCCCCCTAGCAACGCAGCCGGACGTCCTTCCGGCTGCAGGGGGGAGGAGGAGGTGCCGGGGGCAGCCTGCTGCTGCTTCCCGGTATCTAGCCAGTGTGGGGACCCCGGGGAGGTGACGGAGACCCCCCGCAGACTACCTAACAGGTATCGCGGGGGGCCTCCGTCACCGCATCGCGATGTTGATCGCATATGTTAGTACATATGCGATCAACATCGCTGCGGTAACCGGCGAGGGGCGGCGATGTATGTTAATACATCCCGCCCTGTGGCTTCAGCTATTCGCACCCGCCACTAGTTTTTTCAGTGCACCCACACGCACACAGCTATATGCATATATTCACACCCACAGCCCAATCACTTTACATTAAGCCCAGCACAGTATGTCACTCCCGCCAAGGGCATAACTACCATAGGTGCAGAGAGTGCAGCTGCTATGGGGCCCAGAGATGAGAGGGGCCCACCTTCCCTGTCACAGTTACATGTGTTATATACAAGGGTGTAGCTACCATAGGTGCAGGCAGTGCAGCTGCTATGGAGCCCAGAGCTGAGAGGGGCCACCTTCCCTGTCACAGTTACATGTGTTATATACAGGGTGTAGCTACCATAGGTGCAGGGAGTATGGGGCCCAGAGCTGAGAGAGGCCCACCTTTCCTGTCACAGTTACATGTATTATATAGGGGTATAGCTACCACAGGTAAAGGGATTGCAGCTTCTATGGGCCACAGATCTGAGAAGGGCCCACCTTCCATGTCATAGTTACATGTGCTATATACATTTTTCACAGATATGTCGTACATACGGGCCTTACAAATATTAGTCTTAGGACCTAAAATACTGTATATCAAGTTATGCCACTGTCACCTGCTCATTGTCATGTGGTATAAAATGAACTGGAGGACATTATAATATTACAGAATATGAAGTGGGTCACTGTAATATTGAGACAATATAAACTGGGGACACAGTGGAGCCAATTCAATTACATTTTTGCATGGCTACTACTAGGTATATAAAATAATATGAATTGGGGGTACTGTATGACATAATGTGTATTGATAGCACTACAGTGTGACATATTTTGAACTAGGGTACTACTGTGGAACATAAAATGAACTGCTGCAGAGAGGTGTCGCTCTAGAAACATTGGGACAGGGGACCCTTCAAAATGTTACCATGGGGTCCACAAAGTTCTGCTTATGCCCCTGACTCCTGCGATGCATGCGCATGCGCATACGCATTGCAGGACCGGTGGGGCTTGCTATTTCTGTATGTATTTATATATATTGTATATAGAGATGAGCGGGTTCGGATCCTTGAGATCCGAACCCCCCCCCCCCCCCCCCCCCGAACTTCACCTATTTTACACGGTTCCGAGGCAGTCTTGGATCTTCCCGCCTTGCTCGTTTAACCCGAACATACCCGAACATCATCATCCCGCTGTCAGATTCTCGCAAGATTCATATTCTATATAAAGAGCCGCGTGTCGCCGCCATTTTCACTCGTGCATTGGAGATTGAACGGAGAGGACGTGGCTGCATTCTCTCCCTGAAAAGCTCCATAATCTGTGCTCAGTGTGCTGCAAATATCTGTGCTCAGTGTGCTGCAAATATCTGTGCTCAGTGTGCTGAAAATATCTACGTTCTCTGCCTGAAAATCTCCATATCTGTGCTCAGTGTGCTGCAAATATCTGTGCTCAGTGTGCTTCATTTTGGTGACCAACAGTATATAGTTGTACAGTTCATTAGGCCATTGCTGTAGTATCTTGCAGCTCTATCACTGCAAGTATCCATTCCATATCCGTGCAGCATTTTTGTGAGCATTATATATAGTATTACAGTGCAGCATTTTGGTGACCAACAGTATATAGTTGTACAGTACTTTTGGCCATTGCTGTAGTATCTTGCAGCTCTGTGTCACTGCAAGTATCCATTCCATATCTGTGCTGCATTTTTGTGAGCAGTATATATAGTATTACAGTGCAGCATTTTGGTGACCAACAGTATATAGTTGTACAGTACATTAGGCCATTGCTGTAGTATCTTGCAGCTCTGTGTCACTGCAAGTATCCTTTCCATATCTGTGCTGCATTTTGTGAGCAGTATATATAGTATTACAGTGCAGCATTTTGGTGACCAACAGTATATAGTTGTACAGTACATTAGGCCATTGCTGTAGTATCTTGCAGCTCAGTGTCACTGCAAGTTACCATTCCATATCTGTGCTGCATTTTGTGAGCAGTATATATGGTATTACAGTGCAGCATTTTGGTGACCAACAGTATATAGTTGTACAGTACATCAGGCCATTGCTGTAGTATCTTGCAGCTCAGTGTCACTGCAAGTATCCATTCCATATCTGTGCTGCATTATTGTGAGCAGTATATAGTAGGACAGTGCAGCATTTTGGTGACCAGCAGTATACATATATAGTACAGTACAGTAGGCCATTGCTGTATCTTGCAGCGCTGTGTCAGTTCTAGTATCCTGATCAGTGCTCAATATCTGCTGCATTGTTGTGACCAGTATGTATACTGTACTGTGCGACGTGTGTTATACACCTGGTGATTATACATCCTGTAATCTGTACTGAGCGATGTGTGAGATACACCTGGGGATTATACACCCTATATACTGTACTGTGTGATGTGTGAGATACACCTGGGGATTATACACCCTATATTATTATTATTATTATTATTATTATTATTATCCTTTATTTATATGGTGCCACAAGGGTTCTGCAGTGCCCAATTACAGAGTACATAAATAATCAAACAGGAAAACAGCAACTTACAGTTGATGACAGTATAGGACAAGTACAGGGTAAATACACATAGTTACATCAGCAGATGACACTGGAATAAGTATCAGGTGGCAGAAGACTGCTGGATGTGGTACAGTTGAAGATTATTAAAGTAAGACAAAGGATAAGCACATGAGGGAAGAGGGCCCTGCTCGTGAGAGCTTACAATCTAAAGGGGAGGGGTAGACAGACATGGGTGACACAGATGGGGTACATAGAGAATGTGGAACAGAGGGTTAGGATGAGATTTGGCTGGGTTTGGTGAAGAAGTGGACCCCCAGAAGGCGCAAGTCAATACTTAACATTGCAACATTTTACTGGGCTATGCAGGAGAAAATTAAAAAAGGGGAAAATAAAAATAAAAAAAAGAATCGATAACTTCTACCGCTTTCAAAAAGGTCAATGGAAGCTGAAATAATGGACAAATACCTCATGGAAGCAAGATACAGTTTACCAAACAGTACTTAGCAGAGTTAAGGTGCATACACACGGAGAGATTTTGACTATGAGAGATTTTGACTAACTTTTCCCTTGAACTGGCAGTAGGAGATTTTGACTAACTTTACCAGAGATTTTGTCTAACTATGCAAGAGATTTTGGCTATGGGAGATTTTGGCTATGGGAGATTTTGACTATCTCATTTAAATAAGGGGATGAGTGTCATATATAGGACGATTTTACAGGGTGGCTGGTATTTAAATAGCTAAAAGTTAAAAAAATAATTTGCGTGGGGTCCCCCCTCCTATGTAAAACCAGCCTCGGGCTCTTTGAGCCAGTCCTGGTTGTTAAAATACAGAGGAAAAAATGAGTAGGGTTCCCCCATATTTAGACAACCAGCACCGGGCTCTGCGTCCGGTCCTGGTTTAAAAAATACGGGGGACAAAAGACATAGGGGTCCCCCGAATTTTTAAACCAGCACCGGGCTCCACTAGCCAGGGAGATAATGCCACAGCCGGGGGACACTTTTATATTGGTCCCTGCGGCCGTGCCATTACCCCCCCAACTAGTCACCCCTGGCCGGGGTACACTGGAGGAGTGAGGACCCCTTAAATCAAGGGGTCCCCCCCTCCAGCCACCCAAGGGCCAGGGGTGAAGCCCGAGGCTGTCCCCCCCATCCGTGGGCGGTGGATGGGAGGCTGATAGCCTTTCAATAGTAATATTGTTCTTTACAGGTGGCCTACAGGTCCCAGCAAGCCTGCCCCAGCATGCTGGCACTTGGAGAACCACAAGTGCCAGCATGCCCGGACATAAAGGGCCCGCTGGCACCTGTAGTCCACCTGTAAAGAAAATATTGGAAAAAAAACACGACACATTCTTTAAAAAATCCTTTATTAAACTGGGTCTTCACCTGGTGGGCGGCGGCTGCTAAGCTCTTTTGCATAGCCGCCGCCCATCCAGGACTTCCACGACGTCTTCACCTGGGAGGCGGCGGCCTTTAAGCTCTTTTGCATGGCCGCCGCCTTCCCAGGACTTCCAGCATCTTCACCTGGTGGGCGGCGGCTGCTAAGCTCTTTTGCATAGCCGCCGCCCATCCAGGACTTCCACGGCGTCTTCAGTCTTCTGGAGCTCTTCTCCGCTCCTCCTCCGCCGTCGGACTGAAAGCCGCTGCCTCGCGCTGACTTATATAAGTCAGCGGGAGGGGGCGGGGCGATGACGCGGCAAGCCGTGATTGGCTCGCGGCGGCCATCTTGAATTTCAAAAATGACGCTGAGGCGCCATTTTTGAAACTGGTACCGCTCCGCTGCCAAACTCTGCAAGATAAAGGTAAATTTCCCCCGCCCGCACCGCTGCCGCAACCCGCCGCCGCCCGCACCGCCGCCGCCCACACCGCAACCCGCCGCCGCCCGCACCGCCGCCGCAACCCGCCGTCGCCCACACCGCCACCGCAACCCGCCGCCGCCCGCACCGCCGCCACAACCCGCCGCCGCCGCCCGCACCACCGCCGCCTGCAACATCGCTATCGCTGGGAAAAATCGCTGGCCTCTTAAAGTATTAGCGATTTTGACTAACTTTTGCAGCGACATAGCCAAAATTGACTTGCCTGCACTGACTATTTTTCCCAGCGATAGCGACCTAGCGGGGACGCGCATCGCTATCGCTGCCTGTATACACACGGAGCGATCTGCACTAACTTTCTGAGCGATTTTGACTATATAGTCAAAATCGCTCAGTTATATCGCTCCGTGTGTATGCACCTTTAGGAATGAGTGCTTATGAAATACAGTAACATTTTGTCATAATATTTCAGAAACTGTATGGCTGGTCTCTTGCACTCTTTTGCTCTAATACACCACCTGCTTTAGGATTTATATTCAAAAACATTATGTCTCCATAATCCCAAAAACGTCAGTCTTCTTGGAAAGTGGTTTGTTCCTTTGTAAGGGAAAGAGAACAAACGTTCTCAAACAACGATTTCTCAATTTCTTTTTCCTCTGGGAAGGGATTGTGGATTCGCAGGAATATCTGAGCATTTCTGTAATCAGAAAGCAGCGACTTTCTACAGATGTTTACGAACAATTCCAGTGATTTTGTCATTTTCTTCCAGTGATTTGGACCAATAATACCATTGATTAGAACGAATAATTCCAGTGATTTTGTCATTTTCTTCCAGTGATTTGGACCAATAATACCATTGATTAGAACGAATAATTCTAGTGATTTTGTCATTTTCTTCCAGTGATTTGGACCAATAATACCATTGATATTCCTGTGATATTGAAGTGTTTGTGTCGCTTAGCTTAGCCGTCCAGCGACCTCTTTTTCTCTTTTCTTTGCATCATGTGCTATTTGGGGCCAATTTTTTTAAGTGCCATCCTGTCTGACACTGCAGTGCCACTCCTAGATGGGCCAGGTGTTTGTGCCGCCCTCTTGGGTCACTTTGCTTTGTTATCCAGCGACCTCGGTGCAAATTTAAGGACTAAAAATAGTATTGTGAGGTGTGAGGTGTTCAGAATAGACTGGAAATGAGTGGAAATTGTGGTTATTGAGGTTAATAATACTATAGGATTAAAATGACCCCCACATTCTATGATTTAAGCTGTTTTTGAGGGTTTTTTGAAAAAAAAACCCACCCAAATCCAAAACACACCCGAATCCGACAAAAAATTTTCAGCGAGGTTTTGCCAAAACGCGTCCGAATCCAGAACACGGCCGCAGAACCGAATCCAAAACCAAAACACAAAACCTGAAATATTTCCGGTGCACATCTCTAATTTGTATATAGGATGCAATAAAGGACAAATAACCTTTTATCTGTTGAGTCTGCTGAGTGCCACCTGGTATGTGTGTTTATTGATATCCAAATGGGTATAAGGAAGGCACCGCAGCAAGTAATTCTGGATGGAGACAGGCATGCCGGACTATCAATAAACCAAAAATGCGCTTAAAATCAAAATCCCGACGGTCGAAATCCCGACAGCAATTGACCAACGGTCAAAATTCCGGCAAGGTCAAAATCCCAACATGGACAAAATACCGACATTTAAAATATCGACAAGGTCCAAATACCGACATGTAAAATGCCAACAGGTCAAAATGCCGACATGAGTTTTTCATGATTTTTTCATTGAAACCGACTTGTTCATACTTTACCATCCCAGTGGACCTGGAGGGGGAATATAATAGTGTGCCGAGCGCAGCGAGTCATGCGAGGGGATGCGGTACACTTATATGGTGTCCATGTCGATCTATGTCGACATACACACACAAAAACAATAAAAACCGCATGTCGTTATTTTGACATGTTGGCAATTTACATGTCGGTATTTTGACCTTGTCGGTATTTTAAATGTCGGTATTTTGTCCATGTCGGGATTTTGATCTTGTCGGGATTTTGACCGTCGGTCAGTTGCTGTCGGGATTTTGACCGTCTGGATTTTGATTGGAAGTATTTCATACCGATCCCCTCATAGACAGCTTCCCTGCCTGACCTGCACTGGAACCACATGCACAGCTTTTTTCCTCTGAAGATGTTACAATCGGAGCTACAGATGGAGCCGCACTCATCTAGTGCGACTCCATCGCATACAGTATGTGCACTCCCAGCAGGACTAGGATATCCGGCCGCCTAGCCCCGCTGGGAGTGCACAGAAACGCTCCCATTCTAGTGAATGGGGTGTGTGCCCGTCACAGACGCGCCCAGGCACAGACGGAGCCAAGATTAGCGTGGCTCCATCTGTATAATTGTTGTCAAAGTGGTATCCAGGCTTGAGAAGTTTAATGATCTTTTTAAATACAAATCAACTAAGGGTTGGTTATTGCTTTTATTAGAGAAGACTCTCTTGCACACATCTATTAAACACCCCTGAGGAAGTCACGAGTGATGAAACGTGTTGGGTGATACCATCTTGTCTTAAGTGGCTCAGCACGCTCAGCAGCATGTGCTGCCTATTATCTAATGTAATAGAAAAAAATTGGAATTATATAGTATATGATTTTTTAAAACAAATCTTTATTTTCTGCTCTATGTTCAGAGTCTTTTGTTCAGTGGAAGCATTTTCCATGTTTAGTAAAAGCACAACTTTTCTACTTACATTGTATTATTTACAATTGTAACTAATTGCAATATTTTTATAACGTATACAATATGTAACATACATCCTGAGAACCTTTGCAATACTCTGTAAACCTTTCCAACACTCTGTATAACAGTCAAACGGCAGAACCAATTTAGTTTTGCTTAATGGATATATTTGTACCTCATCTAAGAGGAGGCATTAAGTGGACATCTGCCATTGAAATTAATGGGACACCAGTCAGTCACAGTGCTATAAATGAAAAGCGGGGTGCCACTTTCATTACCTCAAAGTCAATGTCCCTATTGCAGTCTGCTGTAGTGAAGGGTAATGTCAGACCTGTCTTCCTTGCATTGCTCCACTGGCATTTCAGAATCCTAGTCCATTGATTGAGTTGACGATCATTATTGTTAGAAAATGATTCTACTGCGACTGATCATTGGATTTATGTCCAGTACTACACTACTAGTTTACGCTATACTAGTTTACACTGTCTACACTATTAGACATTTCACATGCACTGAAAACCTTATTTATGTATATATATTTATATTTATATATTTTATTAAATGCAAGGATATTGCTAAACAAGAGATTGTTATATGTGTGCCTCAATGGTATGTTGATGTGCTTGTATGGAAGAACAATTACTTGTAGATAATTACATACTCCCCTGCGCATGCTGAATGGATCTCCAATGGGCCTTCACGTTCCTTATTTAATGATCTCAGCATCCTCCTCTATGGCAGCAGCTGAAATCACAACTTTCAGTTTCATGTTACCATTCCTTGCACCTGTACCACACAACTGAATACTGCAAAAATATGATCAAGATTATTATTATTATCCTTTATTTTTATTTGCACCACAAAGGGGCTAATTCAGACCCGATCGTAGATGTGCAAAATTTAGCACATCTACGATCAGCTTCCCTGACATGAGGGGGGTACGCCCAGCACAGGGCTAGTCCGCCCCGCATGTCAAGCCCTACTCCTAGGTACAAGTACAAAAGCATCGCACAGTATCGATGCTTTTGTACTGTTGGAGTAGCTCCCAGCCAGCACAGCTCCTGTACCCGGGCAGGGAGCTACTCGTTGCTGCCCGGGTCGCACCGGCTGCATGTGATGTCACACAGCTGCCGCGGCCTGTCCCCCCCCAACGGTCTGTGCATGCCTGTGTTGCCCGGACCGCGCCCCCCTAAACACTGTCAAATGCATCCAGCCTGCCCCCTCCCGCCCAGCGACCACCTCTGCCTGTCACTGCGGCGCCGGCGCATGTGCACATTAGACCTGATCGCTGCTGTGCGAACATGCACAGCAGCGATCAGGTCTGTATTAGCCCCAAAGTACATAAACAAATGAACAGAATCAGAAAACAGTGACTTACAGTACACTGCGGAAGAAGTACATGGGGATATAAACATTGCTGCATCAGTTGGTTTGAGATTCAGTTTGAAAATTTGTAGAGAGGAGGATCGTCTGATAGGAGAAGAAAATTCCAGAGGTACAATAGGGAGCAACATAGGAAAAATCTTGGAGGTGGGAATGGGAGGAACTAATCAATTGGCAGGAAAAGTAGCATTCATTTGTGAAGCAAAGATGGTGGGAGTGTGAAGAGAGATAAGGTCACAGATGTAAATAGGAGATGTTTGGGTGAGGGATTTGTAAGTTAGTGTGAGAAGATTGAATTGGGTGCTGGAGAGGAATGGGAGTCAGTGTATGACTTATAAGAGAGGGCAGGCAGATGAAGTATGAGCCGGTCAGCAGTCTGGAGGATAATTTGGAGTGGAGAGAATCGGGAGGCAGGGAGTACAGATAGGATGAAGTTACAGTTGTCCAATCAGGAGATGACCAGTGAGTGGTTGAAGGTCTTATTTATTGATCATTGCTGCAGTGCCACCCAAACTGTCCTTGGATGCTCCAGACATTTACCTTGCCGTCAGTACAGCCACCCGAAGCATCCTCAGCATGCTCTGGTCAGTGCTGTACTTCCTATTATCGGCAGCTCCACCCCCTCTGCATGACATCATAACTTCATGCATCCTGTTTTGCAACTGATTGTGAAACATAACTTTAGATGTTTAAAACATAGCTTTCATTCTAGCAACCGTTTAAGTAGCCTTATATATAATATTCACTGATTCTGTATTCAGTGTGTGTATATTCATGTTCCCAGTCAGTCAATTGTACATGGTATCAGTATAGTGTACAAGGAATGGCTAAGCAGGCATTGTAAACATATACATATAATTTCCAGTGATTATTGATATGTGGTACACTGATAAGTACAGTTCACGGTGTGTGGGCTACTCACTGACCTTTCTTGATCTTCCTGGCGCTTCTGTTGAGTCACCTGGAGGATGGTTTCTGCTTCAGGTTAGCTAGATAATAATAGGGGTATTAAGACACGGGCCAAAGCTGTGCAATGACACTTCCGGCCAGGGGCATTTTAAGAGAGGAGGGCACTCGCGCGCAGCCTCCGTCGCGGGCCCCCTCCTCTCCGACAGCTAGTAGACTCTGGCATACTGCCAGAGTCTACTGCACATGCGCAGGTCTCCGGGAACATTGCGCTCGCGCCTTGTTCCTGGGGACATCTTCAGTGCGCATGTGCAAATCACATGGAAATGGCCACGGCGGCCATTTTCGAGTGATTTATGCCTGCACTAGAGAGCTGTCGCCGCGCTACTCCAGAATGGTAAGTATATTATATGGGTGCAGTGTGTGCGGTGTGAGCCCCCCTGGACCCAGGGGCCCGGGTGCACCGCACACACTGCACCCATTAAAGAAACGCCAATGCTTTCAACCTCACTGAAGCCAGTTTATTTGAATAGGGAAGATGTAAGTCAGGTGAGGAAACACTACCCGTATCCACAACAATCACATGTAACACGTTTTATGCAGAAGATCTGAGTGCAGCAATAATCCTTCCTAACAATTCTACCAATAATATCTGTAACTCTGTAATACTGATAAATACCACACATATATCACTTTGAACTACTGGTAGTCGATAACACATGTCATTCTGAAAATACACCACTTACGATAGTACATATCGCTCTGTAAATATAGTCATGGGTAGCTTCCCAACCTAATAATACTTTAACCATACAGTTTATAAGTGTCTTTTAGTATAACACTGCAGTAGTTCTCTGTACCAATGTTCCAGGGGCAGAGTTCCAATATACCTGAGCTCAGGGTAGAATAACAGTTTCCCAATATATGTCAAAGTGGCTGAAAATAGGGATATATATGCATATATATATAAAACCCCAAGGTATAAAGTTAATTATGAAAATGAACACAGTGACAGGCGTGGTCCCGGGCGGTAAGAGTACACTTTTCTTCCCAAACCGGTAAGTGCTTCTCATAAATTAGTGTAAGTCTCCTTTAATTTAGAAACAGATTGATTGTCCCATAACTGTTACAAACACTCTCTGTGAATGGTTTGACCAGAGTCCCAGGCTTATACTATATGGTGTAGGCAGGTGCACAGTCTCAGCGTATGTACTGGTTGCTCAAGTCTCCCACACATTGCTGCATCTAGCTGCAGGATCTCTCTCTGTGTACAGGGCCTCCCACTCTGCACCAGCTGCATGCTGATACAGGGGTTTCCCCTGTTTCTGCTCAGTACCTCTCTCTGGGTAATGATGCTGTGCACATAGGACATGGGACCTTGCTCTGTAATCACACTCTGGGGGAAATTTACTAAGCTCCCGATTTTGACCGAGATGCCGTTTTTTCATCAAAGTGTCATCTCGGTAATTTACTAAACACTAATCACGGCAGAGATGAGGGCATTCGTAATTTTTTGCAAGTCCAAGTAAAAAATTACGAATGAATACACCATCGGTCAAAACGCGGCTGTTTAAGTATGAATCTCGGTCATTTACTAAGAAGTGCAAAGCAAAAAACAAACAAACACTGCCGTGAAAAATTACAACTCGTAAAAAAGTGCTAAAAAAAAACAGACCTACTTTTTTTTTCCGTGATTGGATAGGCATGCAGGGATCCATGAGATCCGTGCATGTATATCAGTGGGAAGGGGTGGGAAAGTTGTTATTTTATTAAAAAAAATTGCGTGGGGTCCCCCCTCCTAAGCATAACCAGCCTCGGGCTCTTTGAGCCGATCCTGGTTGCAGAAATATGGGGGGGAAAATGACAGGGGTTCCCCCATATTTAAGCAACCAGCATCGGGCTCTGCGCCTGGTCCTGGTCCCAAAAATACGGGGGACAAAAAGAGTAGGGGTCCCCCGTATTTTTAAAACCAGCACCGGGCTCCACTAGCTGGACAGATAATGCCACAGCCGGGGGTCACTTTTATATAGTGCCCTGCGGCCGTGGCATCAAAAATCCAACTAGTCACTCCTGGCCGGGGTACCCTGGGGGAGTGGGGACCCCTTCAATCAAGGGGTCCCCCCCCCCCCAGCCACCCAAGGGCCAGGGGTGAAGCCCGAGGCTGTCCCCCCCCATCCAATGGGCTGCGGATGGGGAGGCTGATAGCCTTTGTTGTAAAAGAAAAGATATTGTTTTTAGTAGCAGTACTACAAGGCCCAGCAAGCCTCCCCCGCATGCTGGTACTTGGAGAACCACAAGTACCAGCATGCGACGGAAAAACGGGCCCGCTGGTACCTGTAGTACTACTACTAAAAAAATACCCAAAAAAAGACAAGACACACACACCGTGAAAGTATAATTTTATTACATACATACACACATACATACATACTTACCTTAAGTTCCCACGCAGGTCGGTCCTCTTCTCCAGTAGAATCCAAGGGGTACCTGTTGAAGAAATTATACTCACGAGATCCAGGGGTCCAGGCTCCTCGGGAAATCCAGGGGTAATCCACGTACTTGCATAAAATAAGAAAACGGAAAGCCGAGCCACGAACTGAAAGGGGCCCCATGTTTTCACATGGGACTCCTTTCCACGAATGCCAGAAACCCACTCTGACTGATGTCTAAGTGGGTTTCTTCAGCCAATCAGGGAGTGCCACGTTGTAGCACTCTCCTGATCGGCTGTGTGCTCCTGTCCTCACTGACAGGCAGCACACGGCAGTGTTACAATGTAGCGCCTATGCGCTACATTGTAACCAATGATGGGAACTTTCTGCTCAGCGGTGACGTCACTTTAGGTCAACCGCAGGGCAGAAAGTTCCCATCATTGGTTACAATGTAGCGCATAGGCGCTACATTGTAACACTGCCGTGTGCTGCCTGTCAGTGAGGACAGGAGCACACAGCCGATCAGGAGAGTGCTACAACGTGGCACTCCCTGATTGGCTGAAGAAACCCACTTAGACATCAGTCAGAGTGGGTTTCTGGCATTCGTGGAAAGGAGTCCCATGTGAAAACATGGGGCCCCTTTCAGTTCGTGGCTCGGCTTTCCGTTTTCTTATTTTATGCAAGTACGTGGATTACCCCTGGATTTCCCGAGGAGCCTGGACCCCTGGATCTCGTGAGTATAATTTCTTCAACAGGTACCCCTTGGATTCTACTGGAGAAGAGGACCGACCTGCGTGGGAACTTAAGGTAAGTATGTATGTATGTGTGTATGTATGTAATAAAATTATACTTTCACGGTGTGTGTGTCTTGTCTTTTTTTGGGTATTTTTTTAGTAGTAGTACTACAGGTACCAGCGGGCCCATTTTTCCGTCGCATGCTGGTACTTGTGGTTCTCCAAGTACCAGCATGCGGGGGAGGCTTGCTGGGCCTTGTAGTACTGCTACTAAAAACAATATATTTTCTTTTACAACAAAGGCTATCAGCCTCCCCATCCGCAGCCCATTGGATGGGGGGGGACAGCCTCGGGCTTCACCCCTGGCCCTTGGGTGGCTGGGGGGGGGGACCCCTTGATTGAAGGGGTCCCCACTCCCCCAGGGTACCCCGGCCAGGAGTGACTAGTTGGATTTTTGATGCCACGGCCGCAGGGCACTATATAAAAGTGACCCCCGGCTGTGGCATTATCTGTCCAGCTAGTGGAGCCCGGTGCTGGTTTTAAAAATACGGGGGACCCCTACTCTTTTTGTCCCCCGTATTTTTGGGACCAGGACCAGGCGCAGAGCCCGATGCTGGTTGCTTAAATATGGGGGAACCCCTGTCATTTTTTTCCACATATTTTTGCAACCAGGATCGGCTCAAAGAGCCCGAGGCTGGTTATGCTTAGGAGGGGGGACCCCACGCATTTTTTTTTATTATTTTACAGTGTTTAATTAAAAAAAAAAATAAAATAAACCCCAGCACGGATCACACAGATCCGGCCGAGATTGATTGTAAAAAAAGTCGGCAGTGTTTTGCTAATCACTGCCGTAAAAATAGAAAAAAAAGCACGAATGACATCGACATCGGAACAAAAGAAAAACCCGAATACGACAGCTTAGTAAATTAGTCGTAATCAATTCAAAAAGTTGCAGTTTTACACTTTCGATGTCATTCGTGATTGAACTTTGACCTTTTTTCGGAAATTACGAATGTTAGTAAATGTACCCCCCTGTCTGAGGCTGTGTAATCACACTCTGTCTGAGGCTGTGTAATCACACTCTGAGGCTGTGTAATTACACTCTGTCTAGTGATGAGCGGGTTCGGATCCTCGGAATCCGACCCGCCCGAACTTCACCTTTTTTTTACACGGGTCCGAGCGACTCGGATCCTCCCGCCTTGCTCGGTTAACCCGAGCGCGCCCGAACGTCATCATCCCGCTGTCGGATTCTCGTGAGACTCGGATTCTATATAAGGAGCCGCGCGTCGCCGCCATTTTCACACGTGCATTGAGATTGATAGGGAGAGGACGTGGCTGGCGTCCTCTCCGTTATAGTAGAACACAGAGTGACTTAGTTAGTTATGATTGTGGGGAGGATTGGGGACGGGGAGCAGCTGTTAGGGAGTACAGTGCAGGGTTTTGATTATACTACCAGTGAGTTTAATCCTTTGTTTCTCTGCCTGAAAAAAACGCTCCGACCACCATATCTGTGCTCACTCAGTGTGCTGCACTGCTGCATGATATATCTGTGCTGAGTGCACTGCTCTGCTCACACTGCCTAATTGTGGGGACTGGGGAGCAGCAGTGGCAAACGCAGGATTTGCATGGGGGGGTTTCCAGAACTGGGCGGAGCCAATCACGGGGGTGGGGACTGAGGTGACCCAGTATATGCTGGGTCCGTAAAACTAGTGTGTCTGTGTGTGTGTGTGTGTATATATATAAATATATATATATATATATATATCTACACACACATATATATATACATACACACACACATACATATACACGGGTGGTCTTCAGTATGCCAGCGGTCGGGCTCCCGGCGACCAGCATACCGGCGCCGGGAGCCTGACCGCCGGCATACCGACACTTATTCTCCCTCGTGGGGGTCCACGACCCCCCTGGAGGGAGAATAGAATAGTGTGGCGCGCGTAGCGTGGCGAGCGCAGCGAGCCCGCAAGGGGCTCATTTGCGCTCGCCACACTGTTGGTAAGCCGGCGGCCGGCCTCCCGGCGCCGGTATGCTGGTCGCCGGGAGGCCGGCCGCCGGGAGATCGTAGTGAACCCATATACATAGCATATTAAACATGCATACATAAATATATATATATATATATATATATATATACACACATACAGTACACATATATATATACACATGTATATATATATATATATCATGTGTGTGTGTGTGTTTATATGTATGTATGTATGTATATGATTGTACTGTTGTGGTGTGGTCCTGAGGATGGGGTGCTGTCCCCGAAAGTACTCGACCTGAACCTTTAATACACATTTGCTACTTTGCCATTATTGATGACTCCAGAGTGCCTTCTTCCTTGGATTTGCATTTATGTATATACATGTGTATATATGTAGGCACATGGATATATATGTACTATAATTAAAATAAAGTAAACTTTTATTGCAAGTGCCACCAGGAAGACAGCAGGCTGCAGAGGACGCTAGACAGTCATTAATAATACTCATGCAGCTAAAAAAAAAAAATTTTTTTTTTTTTTTTTTTTTTTTAGTGGAGGGGGGTTTCTGGGTACTCGGAAACCCCCCCTGGGTGCGCCACTGAGCAGTTATAGCAGGAGTACAGTGCACAGTTTTGCTGACAGTGACCACCAGTCCAGTATTCGTTTGTCTGCCTGAAAAACACTCCTTTTTTCTTTTTCCTCATACTAGTTTAGCAGTCTGCTGACAGTGTCCACCAGGTCCGTTATACAGTATATTATATATATAAGCAGCAGTATGGTAGGCCACGGCTGTACCTACCTCTGTGTCATCAGTGCACTCGTCGTCCATAAGTAATATAATACTATACTATCCATCCATCTACATTGTATACCTGTGTTGTTTTTTTTTTCTTCCTACTAGTTTAGCAGTCTGCTGTCAGTGTCCACCAGGTCCGTTATACAGTATATTATATATATAAGCAGCAGTACGGTAGGCCACGGCTGTACCTACCTCTGTGTCGTCAGTGCACTCGTCGTCCATAAGTAATATAATACTATACTATCCATCCATCTACATTGTATACCTGTGTTGTTGTTTTTTTCTTCATACTAGTTTAGCAGTCTGCTGACAGTGTCCACCAGGTCCGTTATACAGTATATTATATATATAAGCAGCAGTACGGTAGGCCACGGCTGTACCTACCTCTGTGTCGTCAGTGCACTCGTCGTCCATAAGTAATATAATACAATACTATCCATCCATCTACATTGTATACCTGTGTTGTTGTTTTTTTCTTCATACTAGTTTAGCAGTCTGCTGACAGTGTCCACCAGGTCCGTTATACAGTATATTATATATATAAGCAGCAGTACGGTAGGCCACGGCTGTACCTACCTCTGTGTCGTCACTCGTCGTCCATAAGTAATATAATACTATACTATCCACCCATCTACATTGTATACCTGTGGTGGCTTTTAGTTGTGCGCAAAATATGGAGAACAAAAATGTGGAGGTTAAAAAAATAGGGAAAGATCAAGATCCACTTCCACCTCGTGCTGAAGCTGCTGCCACTAGTCATGGCTGAGACGATGAAATGCCATCAACGTCGTCTGCCAAGGCCGATGCCCAATGTCATAGTACAGAGCATGTAAAATCCAAAACACAAAAGATCAGTAAAAAAATGACCCAAAAATCAAAATTAAAAGCGTCTGAGGAGAAGCGTTAACTTGCCAATATGCCATTTACGACACGGAGTGGCAAGGAACGGCTAAGGCCCTGGCCTATGTTCATGGCTAGTGGTTCAGCTTCACATGAGGATGGAAGCACTCATCCTCTCGCTAGAAAAAGAAAAGACTTGCGGCAAAAGCACAGCAAAGAACTGTGCGTTCTTCGAAATCACAAATCCCAAAGGAGAGTCCAATTGTGTCGGTTGCGATGCCTGACCTTCCCAACACTGGACGGGAAGAGCTTGCGCCTCTTTTTTTCTTTGCGTCATGTGCTGTTTGGGGAGTATTTTTTGGAAGGGCCATCCTGCGTGAGATGGGCCAGGTGTTTGTGCCGGCCACTAGGGTCGCTTAGCTTACTCACTACCTCATTACCTCACTACCTCATTGCGCCTCTTTTTTTCTTTGCGTCATGTGCTGTTTGGGGAGTATTTTTTGGAAGAGCCATCCTGCCTGACACTGCAGTGCCACTCCTAGATGGGCCAGGTGTTTGTGTCGGCCACTAGGGTCGCTTAGCTTACTCACACAGCTACCTCATTGCGCCTCTTTTTTTCTTTGCGTCATGTGCTGTTTGGGGAGTATTTTTTGGAAGGACCATCCTGCCCGACACTGCAGTGCCTCTCCTAGATGGGCCAGGTGTTTGTGTCGGCCACTAGGGTCGCTTAGCTTACTCACACAGCTACCTCATTGCGCCTCTTTTTTTCTTTGCGTCATGTGCTGTTTGGGGAGTATTTTTTGGAAGGACCATCCTGCCCGACACTGCAGTGCCACTCCTAGATGGGCCAGGTGTTTGTGTCGGCCACTTGTGTCGCTTAGCTTAGCCATCCAGCGACCTCGGTGCAAATTTTAGGACTAAAAATAATATTGTCAGGTGTGAGGTGTTCAGAATAGACTGGAAATGAGTGTAAATTATGGTTATTGAGGTTAATAGTACTATGGGATCAAAATGACCCCCAAATTCAATGATTTAAGCTGTTTTTTAGGGTTTTTTGAAAAAAACACCCGAATCCAAAACACACCCGAATCCGAAAAAAAAAATTCGGTGAGGTTTTGCCAAAACGCGTTCGAACCCAAAACACGGCCGCGGAACCGAACCCAAAACCAAAACACAAAACCCGAAAAATTTCCGGTGCACATTACTAACTCTGTCTGAGGATCTGTAATCACACTCTGTCTGAGGATCTGTAATCACACTCTGTCTGAGGCTGCCTCCGTTCTGGCTTCACGTGCATCACCAGTACTGGCTTCTGTGATCCTTTCAGCATTTCCACAAGGGTCCTCTCTCCTGCAAGCGTGAGCAGGGGCATGTATCACCTCCCTCTGTCTGGGCCAACATTCCACATCCAGGATTCCCGCTCTCGTAGGAGCCAATCAGGTGCAGTTAAGGAGATCTGTGCCTGTTCAGCAGCATAACACTCTTATCTGCATTAACCCATGCTGTCCCTGTAGTTTCTCCTAGGGAAAAGGTTGTGCTGGGCTATATACAGCCCGCCCCAGCAATTCTCAAGCAGACATGCTGTGACTTGTAGTACCACAAATTCCGGGTTACCACAGATACATCTTGTGACATTCCATTTATTGGGAAGCATCACTTGGGGTAAGTGGGGGGTGCAGACGGCACCCAGGTTTCACCCACCGAGGGGTGACACCAAACTGCCCACTCCTACTCAGTAATTGTGAGCCGGGTGATGCACTATGACTTTACAAGCCACACTTGGCTCCTGTCACAGTGTAGGAACCAGCAGTGCAGGCAGATGAGTCTCTAGGGGCAGCCTACCATCTCGGTGAATACTGGGCACGCCCCCGGGGTGATAAAGATATGGTTAGACCGTAAGACCTCTCCCCTTTCCTGTGAAACCATGCCCCTTATTGGCTACACGTGCCTTGGGAGTCTTTTCAGAGCGCCAGGTGTCACTGATCTCACAGCCCCTGCTGTGAATACAATATTATTATAATAGTTTTCTTTGCTACTTAAAATAAAAGCTTATGCTTTTAACTCAGTATTACTGTAAGTTACAAAGAAATGATAATATGGTGAAAATTGTGTTATAGGCATAGTTAGATAAATAATATTTTATATTTGGCCAATATTGAAAATAGTGACATTTTCAAGGACAAAACTTTATATCCAGAGATGGTCCTGCTAGTTAAGGATAAATGGCGAATACATAATGACTAACTGCAAACAGAAATATACAAATTGGTGAAGTTATTACAATTATTTATATAAAATGTATTTTGTTATAATATTGTGTCCTGACCTACATTTTTATTTCTATATTATAGACTGAACTTTTTGTTTCACTTCTTTGGACAGGATGTTCTACTTGTCCTACTTTTCTGTAAATTGATAGAGTAATAAGAAGAGAATGTCATCTTCATCTTTGCCGGCCACTTTCTACAGAAAGATAATTACAGCATTTAAATAGCTACACAGCAAAACTCACTCTTCTCCAAAAATCAATTTTGATATCAAAACATCCCTTTGTCATCTGTCTAAAATAGCAATGATTTGGGGCAGTCACCTTTTTTTTATTTTTTATATAACAATGGAACAAAAACTGGAAAATCAGGAGTGGAGGAACACATATGTGACATCACTTGACCTTTTTCTGTATTTTCCATTGTATTGGAATTTTGCCTTGTCTTAAATGTTAACTAGCTTGCTTTTTAGTTCCTTTTGTATTTTATTACTACTTCACTGTAGTCTTAAAGCAACGCTAACACCTAGGGAAAAGATTTTACTAAGGTGCTTCTCCCCCTAGCCATAGCCCTGGGGCTTCTATTCTGCGTTTAGTCATTTATCCTGAAATACAGACTATGGGGTTCATTTATCAATGAGTGATATCAATTTATCAATGAACTCATTGTGAATAAAGGGTGCTCCAGCCAATCAGACCCCAACTATCATTTTTCAAACAGTTAGGAGCCGATTGGCTGGAAGACCATTTATCATATACAATGAGTTTTATCATTCACAACAAGTTTTATCACTCGTTGATAAATGAGCCCCTTGGTATGTTAATTACACTAACAACCTTTAAATGATGACAGAGGGAATGACCGATCACATGCTGCATCCTTCCCCTGGCTTTTGGATGGGGCAACCGAGGGAAAACTCAGGGCAATGGCTACATGCACAATAGAAAGATGTTTCATTTGATGAGGATTTACCTTTATCCACTTAAATGGCTAATATTATTTTACAAAAACCACTCAGAAATTGTTGCAGTTTTTCAATGATTTATTTAGGTTAAGAACATTTATTTAAAACTTATCCAAAATGATTGGATTTTAAAAAAGGCATTAAAAAATAATAATCAGTAAATACCTGCCACCAACATATTGGACCAATGATAATCGCGACATTGCAGCTTTGCATTTCCCCAGCGGTTACTGCTCTCCAGTGCCACTGGGTATACACTGGGAGGCTGAGGGTTGCTACATATACATTTAACCATTTGCAGCTCCTCTGTGCAGCCACAGGATGGGGGGTGCTGCCAGGGCTGCTCATCTACAGTGATTGGCTGCAATTCAGGCACTGAGCGTGAGAACAAGAATACAGAAGGGTTGGGGGTCTCTCTGAGATTGGAGGCTGCTGGAAGATTATCTTGCAGCAGTTGCAGTGAGCATATCTGATTGGTTGCATCACATCGGAAAATGCCAGGCAAGTGGTTAGGAACTCATGCCGTAACACTTTTCACTGGATTTATTAATATAATAAAAATGATAAGTCACATTCTATGAACATATGACTAAATGTATTTTCAATAAATGGTAAAACCATTGAGTAGATTATTTTATTATTTTACTATTGACCTGAGAGATCCTCCTGGTGGGCTTTTTAAAGAAGGTAGAAAAAAACATATTGCCAGTGAGATAGCTCCCTTGTGTGTGAGTGTGAGTGCAATTGTACCTGCTTTCTTCAATCGACGCTTGCGGCTTTAAGACCCCTCCCGACTTCTTCTTCAGGAGCCTGTGGCAGAAGAATAATCACCCCGAGGAGGACCCCATGGATAAAAGGAAAGGCAAAAGGGCGGTGACAACACGTTTATTAGATCAGGGTAGAGAAACGTCACCGTTTGTTTATATACTGAAAAGATGATTAACAGGTTAATGCTATCTCAGAGGCACGGGGTGAAATATCGCGTATCATTTATATCCTAAGCACAAGTGACATCACTTATCCTTTACATAATAAGCATAAACGTATTCACACGTCATTGGCATAATAAGCATACACGTATTCACATATCATTGGCATAATGAGCATAACCGTATTCACATATCATTTGCATAATGAGCATAACCGTATTCACATATCATTTGCATAATGAGCGTAACCGTATACTAATGAATCACTAGGTGGCGGTATGAACTCAAATAAAAGACAATATTTAACTTTCACACTATCTGGAGAAGTCTCAGTGGCGATTCAAATAAATCACAAAAGTCGCTTGGCATGAGAGGACCAGTGATGAATACCTGACGCAACATCGGGCACAGACCTCTACATTTATGACTTGTGAAGAGTTATTAAGTCATGGGAGATATCCTCCCTCCAGGTAAGGTATCAACTGCTAGATGTCCTGATGATAGCCAAGAAAGTCTTTGCACAAGAGTCTATCTCCTATAATAAATCATGCACACTGCGGGGTTCGGGGAGATAGAACACAGCCTTGGGGTTGCTAGAAATGAGGAAAGCCACGCTGGGGAGTATAAGAGGTCTGACGTGTTTGAAGCAGCAAAGAGGTGTACCTCTAACTTTTAGGTTAGTCACGGAAAAGGGGCCTCTTTAGCACTTTCCACTCTTATAACAATGGCTCCAGAGAGGGTGCAACTTATACCCCAGGTAGAGCTATTGGGCAGGGGGCAAAGAGGAACGTGTCTGAGTAACTTGCCAGGGCGTTTATGAGCCAGTCAGAGTCAGTGGTGGTGCAGTGTAGGGATGACCCTCTTACCCCAATCACAGTCAAGCTAGCGACTCCGGGCTCCTTCCCTCAGCGGCTGACAGGCAGGGGAAGTGACCAGCGGGTCCTGTCTCCGGGCATTGCGGCCGCTGGCGGCTCCCCTTTAGCACAGTGCGGCTGTGCGCGATCTCCGTCTCGGGTGACTGCAGCAGGCGGCCTCTCCGGGATCTTCAGCAGGTCTCCTTCTCGGTGCAGCTCCCTGCACGATGCTGCAGCTGGTGTCTCCCTCTCTGCGGCCACTTCCGGCCCCGGCTCTCCTCCGCGCACTCCCGCTGCCGTCTCTTCGGCTCTCGGCCGGATCATTCCCGCCACTCTCAGCCGCCTCACGGTGAGTCCCCTCCTCTCTGGCTGCGCGGCAACTCTCCCTCTTAAACGGGTCCTCCCCTCTCCTCTTGCGCGCCCCAAAGCAGCCAATCCCCACGGGAACAGGCTTCCTGCGCTGCTAGGACGGATCCCACAAGTCCTGGGTCCTAGTGCCCTAAGTTGTCAAATGCACCAGATAAGGGGTTTTAACCCTAAAGGTGCCTGCCACGCCAAAGTCTCTTAGGCAGGACTGGCTGTCATTAGGGCTGCAGCGCTATGCAGCGAGGGTATCCCAACGTGGGTATTACATGTTCCCCTAGTGGAAGGATGCGTGTCCTCACGCATTTCCTTTAAGTGACTCAACAGTCCTGAGTAACAACTTTTAGAGAACTATAAATAATTAAAAGGTAAGCAACTGGGGCATAAACATATCTACATTTAGTACATTATACATTCTACTCTCAGTAGCGCAAGGGCAGAACGCCTTTAGTGCTGCGTTCTGACCTCCTGACACCGATTACATTGGATTCGCTTTCAGCATCAGAAACACCTGAAGGAGAACACTGCCTGTTACTGGTGAGTTCACCATCCGACGACTCTGGAGCCGTGCTCCGGGCAATGGGGTAGGGAATGGTCCTCCCCATAAACATTAGCAACTTAATGGGGTCATCAAGTGGTATACCTCCGTGGGGCTCCCATCCCTCCGCCACAGGACTACTCTCCCTCTGCGGTATAGGTTCTTCGGAAGTACACAACTTCAGTTGGTCACGAGGTACAGTACTGACTCGACCATCTCCTCCCTCGATTTGGTACGTATACCTGTCATTAGTCAGGACTCTTGTGATGGTGTAAGGCACAGTCTCCCACATGGTGTTGAGTTTACTGGTTCGGCGGTTTCTCTTCCTCCACACTCTGTTGCCTATCTGTAGAGGCACCGGCCCGGCATTAGCATTGTAGTCTCTCTTCTGTCGGGCGTGTATGACCTCCAGTCGCTTTTCTGCAACTTGTCTGGCGGTCTCGATGTGGTGCTGGTGTTCTTGCACCCAGTTTGCGGAGTATTGGATTCGTCCATCTCTGGAGTCAACTCCAGGTTCTTGGGGAGTCTGCCTTGTCTCCCAAACATCAGATAGAAGGGCGTGAATCCTGTTGAACAATGTTCCGTGTTGTTGTATAGGTACGTCAGTTCCGGTAGGAGAGTGGGCCACCGGACCCTGGTTTCTGCCGAGAGGCTTCGGAGCATCCCTATAACGGTCTGGTTGGCTCTCTTGAGTGACCATTTCCCTGCGGGTGATAGGCTGTGGTTCTCAATTTCCGGCATCCGTACATGGAGCATAGCTGATGGAACAATTGAGATTCAAAGGCAGGGCCCTGATCCATCAGGACCCGATCAGGGTATCCGTAAGGCCGGACAAAATGCTTCATGAAGAGTTCGGCTGTCATCTTTGCGGTTAGGTCGTGTGCGGGGACTACCACCAGGAAGCGGCTATAGTGGTCCATGGTCGTGAGGGCATATTGGACACCGGTGGAGCTTGGTTCCAACTTTACATGGTCAAATACTACCAATTCGGCTGGGGCGGCTGCTGGAAATCGGGTGGAAGGGGTCTTTCTGGGTGGCTTCAGCTAGGCGTTTCAGGTTGCAACTCACGCAGTCACGGCACCATCTCTCCACATCAGCCCGCATTCCAATCCAGAAGTACCGCCTCCTCGGAGTTGCCTCAGTTTTCTGTGTCCCGAAATAGCCAGACTGGTTGTGGTAAGCGGTGAGTAAGGAGCGGGCTTGTTCTTTTTGTACCACGATCTGATGAATGGGCTCATGGGTCCCAGGGTCAAGACTTGTGCGAATGACTAGTCCCTGCCGAAGACTCAGGCGATCACGGTGTCACAGTAGTTTGATTAATTCTTGATCTGTGTTAGCCCTCTGTACTCTGGTCAGCCAACCATTCCGGCGGAGCAGTTCTTTAAGGTTCCGAATCACCGAACTTTCTTCCTGGACCAACTCCTAATCAAATCCTCCCTTGTCATGTAGACTTGGTTCAGGCGAGGGGTCTGTGGTGACAACAAAAGGGTCGGATGTGACCATACATCTTTGTGTTTTAGGAACCTTGGAGACCGGAGTCTCGACGTCCTCATTCCAATCTCGTTCTTCCTCCTCAACATCCACTGTGGGCAGATGGGACAGGGCGTCTGCATTACCATTGGATTTCCCGCTGCGATATGCCACTGTGTAGCGGAAGTTGGCCAGGCGTGACAACCATCTCTGCTCCATTGCGCCCGGCCGGGCTGTGGATAGGTGGGCCAAAGGGTTGTTATCAGTGACAATCATGAAAGGGGTGGCGGCCAAGTTATTTTTTTTGAACTTTTCCGTCACGGCCCAGATCAGGGCGAGCAGTTCTAATTTGAACGTGCTGTAGTTTTCGTTTTTGCGTTCTGTTTTCCTGAGGCCCCAACTGGCGTAGGCAATCACTCTTTCCCAGCCATTCTGCATTTACGATAGTACAGCCCCCAGGCCATGGTGGCTGGCATCAGTATAAACCTGGAAGGGTTTCTCGTAGTCAGGGTAAGCTAGAAAGAGTGCTTCGACAAGCGACTGCTTCAGCTGTACGAAAGATGCTTGGTGGCCTCCGGTCCATGCGACCACTGTTGTACTTCACCTCTCCTGGCCCGATTTTCCACGCAGGAGCTCATGCAGAGGGGAGGCTACTTTAGCAAAATTCTCAATAAAGCGTCGGTAGTATCCAATGAACCCCAGGAAGCTGCGTACGTCTTTGATGGTCTTTGGTACTTGCCAATCGCGCACCACGCGAATCTTCTCTGGATCTTGCTTCACCCCCTCAGCGCTCACAATGTGTCCAAGGTATTGCACTTTCGGCTTCAAGAGGTGGCATTTGGACGGCTTCAACTTCAGATTACAGCAAGTCAGTTGTCCGAACACTTCCTCCAAGTGTTTCAGGTGGTCCTCGTACGTTTTCGAAAAGATGATCACGTCATCGAGATACAGGAGGACCATCTCGAAGTTGAGATGGCCCAAGCAGTGTTCCATGACCATCTGGAAGGTGGCAGGGGCGTTGCAGAGTCCGAACGGCATTCTGTCGAATTCGAAGAGGCCCATGGGGGTGGTGACAGCCGTTTTCTCCCGATCTTCTGGGGCCATCGGGATCTGCCAGTACCCGCTGGTCAAAGCAAAGGTCGAGAAATAGACAGCGGTCTTAAGGGCATTCAGGGACTCCTCGATTCGTGGTAATCGATATTACGCGGCCTTGTGGGTGACTGCATTCAGCGTCCTGTAGTTGACGCAGAAACGAAGACTGCCGTCCTTCTTCTTGACAATGACCAGCGGGGCGGCCCACGGACTGTGGCTCTCCTTGATCACGCCGGCCTCTTGCATCTCGCTGATCATGGTTCATACCGGTTGGTACATGGCCGGGGGGAGCGGCCTGTGTCTATCCTTAGAAAATGGAATGTTTCCAATCTGCGCTTCTAATCAATGCAGCTGACAACCTGATCGGGTTACACCTTTACCCGCAGTGAATACAGCATACAAACTAAATGGTTCAGGTTGTCTGCGCTACAACATACCATACATAGTATATTATTACCACTTCTATAAGGCAGATATATATACTACCTCTAATAGTAATGATAATCACTACAGGGCAAATAATCCATTCTTCTTCATACTAAAACTCCCAATTGCTAGAGACACTGTTTGATACAATATCACACTCCCGTTCTGACACAGAAACAGTTATATAGCCACGCAGATGTTACAATATTTCTCCTTTCTGTCTGGGTCTGGCTGATAATGCAGTGAGATTTTCTCCCTTTTTTTTAACTTGGCTGATGGGCCGACACTTACTTCGGTGTTCTCACCCGCAGTCATCAAAAGGTATCTTTATCGTGAGCCCGACTATCTCTGCAATCTATGCTAAATGGCAATTTCAACTTACATTCGAGTTCAGTCTCGCGTGCTCCAAAAGGTATCTTTATGGTTCCCCACTTCTTATCAGAGAAAGACGTGTAGCCTCGGTCCAAAAGGAACAGTTTTATTAAACCAAACACCAGTTAAAATACAGGCATGCTGAGATAATCACTTGCAGGGTAGATGTAATGCAAAGCGTCCTTTCCGGTCTCTGTTCGTGCTGCAGTCACGATCGGTCCCGGGTAGATGTTAAGCAGCGGCTTCGCCTTCCCTTCAGTGTTATTCTCAGCTCCCGGTATGCAGACGTCCTCAACGCGTTTCGGATAGTTCTCTATCCTTCCTCAAGCGATACCGTCATGTCCATCTCCCCGGGTATTTACCCTCTGAAGGTCCCGGTCACATGATCCGAAAGATCCAATCAACATTATCTATACCCGGCTTCTCTCAATCACAATTAAAAACGGCCTTTGATATACCTCACTAGTAAACCCATTCTTATATACAGTCTGTAAAATCTTTCTGTACATATATAAAGACAATACAATTCATCTATTAAGCTTTATATACAGATAATTAAAAACAAATCAATGCCCCGTCTGATATCCATATACAATAATTTCTAAAGTCGAGACATGCTAATTAGGCATTCCCACATTATTAGAAGCTGGGTTTATGAATGAATATCCGTGGTGAGCAGATGGAGAGAATAAAAACAGAAAAAGAACATATATTAGATGTTGTACAGATATATATCGATTTTTTCTTTTTACTACTTGTTATAAGAACCATTTGTATTCAAATTCTATACTTAATCCATTTGGTGTTAGAGTTTTCATCTCATATATAGTGCGCATTTCCAGTCTAGCAAGTGCAGATTCCATATCCTTAGTACGCCAATTGCTTTTACCTAATTTTATCCCACAGAATGATTTTAGTTCTTTAATCTCACATTTATGGCTGTCCTTAAAGTGCACAGACACACTGTGGTTCTCAAAACCTTTTTTAATGTTTCGTACATGTTCTGATAAATGTTCTTTTAGCATTCTGCTTGTTCAACCGATATACTGGGTCCCGCATATACACTCTAAAAGATATATGACATTTTTGCTATTGCAAGTAATAAAATCCCTAACTGAATATTCCACCTTAGTTATGTTCGATTAGAATAACACTGAAGGGAAGGCGAAGCCGCTGCTTAACATCTACCTGGGACCGATCGTGACTGCAGCACGAACAGAGACCAGAAAGGACGCTTTGCATTACATCTACCCTGCAAGTGATTATCTCAGCATGCCTGTATTTTAACTGGTGTTTGGTTTAATAAAACTGTTCCTTTTGGACCGAGGCTACACGTCTTTCTCTGATAAGAAGTGGGGAACCATAAAGATACCTTTTGGAGCACGCGAGACTGAACTCGAATGTAATTTGATATTGCCATTTAGCATAGATTGCAGAGATAGTCGGGCTCACGATAAAGATACCTCTTGATGACTGCGGGTGAGAACACTGAAGTAAGTGTCGGCCCATCAGCCAAGTTAAAAAAAAGGGAGAAAATCTCACTGCATTATCAGCCAGTCCCAGACAGAAAGGAGAAATATTGTAACATCTGCGTGGCTATATAACTGTTTCTGTGTCAGAACGGGAGTGTGATATTGTATCAAACAGTGTCTCTAGCAATTGGGAGTTTTAGTATGAAGAAGGGTGGATCATTTGCCCTGTAGTGATTATCATTACTATTAGAGGTAGTATATATATCTGCCTTATAGAAGTGGTAATAATATACTATGTATGGTATATTGTAGCGCAGACAACCTGAACCATTTAGTTTGTATGCTGTGTCTATCCTTGATTGGCGGACTCACTCCGGTGGGAATGTGGTGTTGCACCCCCTCTGCTCTACCAAAGTCAGCTGGGTGCTGACTGAAAGCCCCGGCATTCCTTCACACGACTTGGATAACACCTTCTCGTTGGTCCTCTGGTGTATCCGCATCTACGATTTGGATCTCGTTCCACCATGGGGTGTCTGTGGTGATTAGGCTGGATTGGCTGGTCACAGGTCTCTGTTGAGTTCTGGGCACGGTTCCTCCCAACACCTCTTGGAAGTCAACCCACACCACGCTGGCCACAAGGCAGTTCCGAAACAGTTGGATCGGGTAACTGTGCGGATTGAGTATCCGGACTGGAACTCTCCTACGCTCCACTCTCGCCAGTGTCCTGGCTACCGCAAATGGCTGCTGCCCATCGGGGTCACAGGCTTCAAGGACTGCTTCGTAATCCCGCCCGCCTGAGCTGATTCTGGCTTTACACCATATCACATGTTCAGCATTGGGTTGAAGTATAATGGGTCGGCGGTCCGTGATTCTGGCCTTGCCCACCTCTCCTTTGGGGTTAGAGAACCGTTTGTGTCCTTCAAGCAGGCACATCGTCTGTTGCATCGTCTTCCGTTCTCTCGGGGCCGCGGACTCCATCTCTATCCTGAGGGCCTCTACCAACTCATCGGGACAACTTTTCAGCACGTTCATCCCCAAAATGACAGGCGGTAGGTGTTTATTGCAGGAAGTCGTGATCAAACAGCCTTGATGTTCTAGCCGGGCTTCGCCAATAGATAAATTGGCCTCCCAGTAGCCACTGAACTGAATTGGTTGACCATTGCTGGCCAGTAGACTGAGCCAGGTGGTAGGTGGTGCAACGATCTCACTCTCCTTCCAGTGTTTCCGGAACTCGGTGAGTTGAATGGTCGTCACTTGGGATCCGGTATCTAAGAGAGCTGCCATTTCTACTCCGTTGACCCTGATCTTCAAGTGGGGACACTTGCCCACATATTTGAGCCACCATTCTGGTGTCGATGGACCTATTTGCGAGGATCTTCCCGAGGGTTGGTCCCTCGCCTCGGGGTCACGTCGTTTAAAGGCTCGACTTCACATTCGCGCTCAACATACCCACTCAACTTGCAGCGTCGACAGATGGGTCTCCCCTGCGCATCGAACTGATCGGTGGGGCGTCGTCCTGAGCCTCACGGGACATCCCATTGTCGCCTGTTTTGTCCACCTGAATCGTGCCACCAGCCTCCGCATTTATTCTCGGCCTGTCCCAAGCGTATGTCTCGGATTTCTTTCATCATCTCTGTGACGGCACTAGTCAGAGCTCCGATCGGATCTTGGCTGGCTTGGACCTGCTGAGTGGCGATTCATTTAGGCTTGCTGGGTTTGGGCGTCAAATACAGTTGTGCCTCGTCGCCTTCTTCATCCTTGGTGAGTTCTGAGGTCGTCCCATATTCTGCGTCTGTGTTCTGATTCAACCCCAGTATGTCCATGGAGGTTTCCTTAAATTCGGGGAATGGGCAATTGGGCTTCTGTTTTCTCCACATTCTCAGCTGGGCCCTTGTTGTTTCATTCTAGGCTCCTTCGATAAACAGGTCCGTCAATGTTTCATCGACATGTTCCACTTCCCTTGGAGCTCTAGCTTGGATCGCCCGCATCGCTTCTTGTAACCCCATGGCAAAGTCTCGCAATGATTCTTGCGGTTGTTGTTTTCAGGCATATAATCACCCCTTCAGTTCTGAGGACCAGTGAAGCTCCTGGAGCAGCGGCACCACAGAATGGAGAAGGTTAATATTTTTTTGGGGTGGGGGGTCACCATTTTTGTATAGTTTATTAACTAGCAGCGGATTGGCGTCAGGGATTGGTCCCTACTTGAGGCCGGATCTCTTACAGGATGAGTCGGGCGATGAGGTGGAAGTGCAGCAGCCCGCTGTTTCTACATCCCTGTGTGAGTAATTATATAACAAATTGTGAACCTTCAAACATATGTATGAATGTGTATTCTAATTTCTAATTTTCTTTTCAGCTACACAAATGCAATTGGTGGCAGACATTCAGCAAGGGCAGGATCCCTCAAATATTCAGAGGGTAAACACCCTGGCAGTAGAGATGAGTGCCCGCCAGGATAATTATACGGTTGTCGTTGAAACCAGACTGGAGGCCATTGAGAAGACAACGGAGATGATGGCAACCAGTATGGTTGACACGCAGAAGGCTCTTGCTGACAGCACGGCAGAAACACGAAAGACCAGGCAGGAAGATCACAGGCAAACTATGGACATCCTTCACGTTCTGGTCACATCCATCAACCGGCTGGTGGATAACACTGCATGTCAGTCACACAGCATTCAGAACATGTCGGAGAGCCAACGACATTCCGCAGCTAGCCAACAGATCATCGCAACAACGCTACAGATGATCTACGAAAAACTCCCAGAGCCAGCTCATCAACATGCTGGTCAACCACCACATCCGCCACCACAAGCCACACTGACGCCTCCTGCCCTTGCTCCACCACAATCCTGGTATGGATAGTCACAGCTGTACCAAGGATATACAGGGATGTAACCCACTCACCAGATGCCTCCTCCACCAACACCGGCCGCAACATCTACACCAGCATGGCCACCAAGACCAAGACACCGCACTCCACAGCCGCCCAGGACACAGTCGCCACTTCAGGAGGAATAGGGTCCGGACAGCCTCCACACACTATAGCGCAGTCATATTATTTTATTATTTCAAATGTTTTTCATGTTTCCCTTTCTCTCCTTCCCATTAGTATTTTTTCTTACTATTGTTTAAAATTTGTATTCTCCTCCCCCACCCCCGACCGGGTACTACCAAGGAGCTATGTCTAGACATACATGCACGGGCATGTATGAGTGTGGTAACTGATGAAAGCTCCTTGTGGTTACATATATGATGGGCCGAAGAGCTAATCTGATACCACTTTTTTTTTCTTCAAATAAAACTCCCTTGTGAATTTGTGTAAGTAAGGCATTCACTTTTGTGACAATTGACTAGTGTTTCTTTTTGGCTTCTTCATAGGAATGATTGAAAAATTGTGGTGGACAGTGTAGTTCGTGTTGTGCGTACCAAGGTGAATAAAGCCATGTTTCAATGTATATATTCAAGAAACTTTGTCCCACCTGCCCTTGGGGAACAACACAGTCCAGCAATGGGTGTTGCTGGAATGTGTGGTTCCACAAATGTTCTTGGGAAAGGAATGTGAACATGACATCATTACAGTGCCTTTACTTAATATGGAATATATATATATTTTTTTACAGATATCACAAGAAAAAGGAATGTATAAAGAAGGACAAACACTTCTTTTTTTGTTTTATTACAATTTATTTTTTCTTACAAAATAAAATTCAAGTGTAATTTTCTTCAATAAATTCTTAAATTTAGAAGTTTTGTGTTTTTTCTTTAAATTAATAGTAAATAAGATGTAAAATGGGTCCATGTAAATGCTGTCCATGGTATAGCTGGGGTACTGTAGTGTCACTTTACATCCATCCTGGGTACTTTTAACTTTGGGAAGGCTACTTCGTAAGACCTGTGGAAGAGAAATAATAGTATTAAGTTCAAGATATTTGGAATATTGTTTTCCATCATGGAAAAGAACAGGTACTAGCAACATTGCAAACAAAAACAGGATACACCTGTCATTGTTCAAAATGCAATCCTCCAGCAGTTGTGAAACTACACACCCAAACATTCCCTAACACTGCGTAAGCATTTTCTGACCGTAAAGCTATGTCAGGGAATGATTTGATATGTAGTTTCACAAAAGCTGGAGGGCCACAGTTTGGATATGCCTGGGTTACTCGGTCAAGATGGAGTTTTGGCCAATACATCTCACCTGAAAGGGGGTCTCTGTTACATGGCGGAGGACCAGGTCCACATCACAAGTAGGCTGTCCATGGTATAGCTGGGGTACTGTAGTGTCACTACACATCCATCCTGGGTACTTTTAACTTTCGGAAGGCTACTCCATAGAACCTGTGGAAGGGAAAAAGGATTAAGTACAAGGTAATTTGAAAGCGTTTCCTACTTCCTGGAAAAGAACAAGAGGTACCAGCAACACTTGCGCATATACACAGGTTACTCCGACAATACATCTCACCTGAGTGGTGTCTCTGCATCATGGCGGAGGTTCAGGTCCACATCACAAGTAGGCCATCCATGGTACAGCTGGACTACTGTTGTGTCACTTCACATCCACGCTGGGTACAGCACTTTGGGAAGGCTACTTCGTAAGACCTGTGGAAGAGAATAGTATGAGGTTCCAGGTATTTGTAATAGTGTCATCCTTCGTGGAAAAGAACAGGTACCAGTAACATTGCAAACAATCAGGTTACATCGGCCTTTGTCCCAAATGCAATCCTCCAGTGGTTGAGAAACTACACATCCCAGCATGCCCTGACACAGCGTAAGCATTGCTGTGTCAGGGCATGATTAGAGATGCAGTTTTGCAAATGCAGGAGGGCCGCAGTTTGGGCATGCCTGGGTTACTTGGACAAGAGGGAGTTTTGGGCAATACATCTTACCTGAGTGGTGTCTCTGCAACATGGCAGAGGCTCAGGTCCACATCACAAGTAGGCCGTCTATGGTACGGCTGGGGTACCGTCGTGTCACTTCACATCCACGCTGGGTACAGCACTTTGGGAAGGCTACTTCGTAACACCTGCGGAGGTGAAAAAGGATTAAGTACCAGGTAATTTGAGAGCGTTTCCTCCACCCTGGGAAAGAACAAGAGGTCCCAGCAACACTGCGCATACACACAGTTTACTCAGACAAGATGGAGTTTTGGGCAATACATCTCACCTGAGGGTGGCTCTGTAACATGGCGGTGGTTCAGGTCCACATCACAAGTAGGATGTCCATGGTAGAGGGGGGTAAACTTGCACGATAACTGCGGCAACCCAACAACAGGAAACAACTGGGGATAACAGGATGTCAACGGGACCTAAATGTTCATGAGAAGGGCCATCAACAGGACGTAAACTGGACATCAACACAACGTAAACTGGACGTCAAGTGGCCAACTCTGTAATACATAAATAAACATTTTTTTAGAATATGACAATCTCTGTTAATATGAAAATACAAATATTACAAGTATACTCACAGGCAGAGGAAAAAAACGTGTCGATAAGCGTCCTTCGAGACTCATCTCCTTCGTCCATACCCACCGGTGGAGAAGAAGAACGGTTCCCGCGGCGGAAAGCCCTGCGACGAAGAGTCACCGGCAAACGGTTTGCAACACATATGTTGTGTAAAATACAACATGCATTTACTATGCCGCAAACCTTCACTGGTGAGTACAAAAAAGCACGACCGGAAGTGTCAAAACATCTACACCGGCTTTTAAGTACACCGAAGGCACGCTCAATTACTCCCCTCGATGCAATGTGTGTCTCTTGGTACCGTTCTTCAGCTTCACCGACAGGATTAGACAATGGGGTCAAGAGCTAAGATTTGTTGGGATAAACCGCATCGCCTATGGTAAAAAGAAAAATGGTGGGTAATATTAGGAAAAAAAAATTAAATAAAAAATTAAATAAAAAATTACTTAACAGCCAGCCACTCTGCATTCCTGTCTCAAAATCCTCAAACAGTGATGACTGGCTTAGGATGAAGGAGTCGTGTGATGACACAGGAAATCCCACAAAGAGATTCGTAAATTTCATATTTGCATCACAGACCGCCTGTATATTCATGGAATGGAAGCGTTTTCGGTTCCGAAAACATTCTTCCGAATTCCGTGGCGGCCTGATGTGCACGTGTGTACAGTCAATCGCGCCCAGAACATTGGGAAATTTGTGTTTGGTAAAAAAGTCTAATTGGATCTCACTCCATCCGCTGATCGTATCTGGAAATCTGATGAACTGGGTTGTCAATTTGCGGAAAGCCCTAATGACCTGGGTTATACAGAGCGACAGTGTCGGCTGTGAAAAACCGCATGTTTGAGACAAAGTAGGCTAGAATGTGCCTGACGCCAAAAAATTTAACGCAGCCAGCAGTTTCTGGAAACTGCTGACTGCGCGATTGGTCTGTGCCTGAGGTTCCAGGTCGGCCTCCAACAGATCGTACAGCAAATATATTTCGCCAGTCGATAAGCGATCATTTTGAATCACCTCAAACTTGGAGAGATCCTCCAGTTCACGCCTAGTGCGATACTGGCATGGACGTGGAAATGAAACACGCACTACTGACTCACCCAATGCAGACATTTGCTGACCTTGATCCTGATGTTCATCAGCATTTTCTTCCTCCATACTTGCAGCCAGCATGAACATCATAATCTGGTCAGAAAAAGGCTCTATTATTGTAGTCAGTAAAAAAATAGGATATATATGTTGTAAAAAACGATTCCACAAGAGAGCTGACTGTAATGGCTCCTCTCCCTGAAGTCTCAAAATGGGAGTGAAGAGAGAGGAGTGGCTTTGGAGAAGTGTATCCTGGGTAAAACTGTGGAATCATGGGTACATTTCCCTCAGCAGAATAAAGGAAAAAATATTCTTTTTTTAAAAATCGATTAAATAATACTGTGGGTCATAAATAGACAAACCAAGTAGATAATCCCTTCAAATATAAATAGATATTCTATTAGCAATCAAAAAAGCACAAAAAATACATGTTATTAAAATTTCTTATCAGCTCACGACAGAAAAAGGAGGCGGAATGAAATTGACAAAATGACTGTCGAAAAGCACGGTTGTCGAATCAACATTCTTCAATTGAATATACTTTTGTCGAAAAGCCACATTTTTAACATTACAGACATGAAATTGTCGAATAGCAAAAAGTCGAAACTGAAACGACAGTTTTTTTGTCGAAAAGTGCCATATTGAATTGTCGAATCCAATTCGACAGGTTTTTTTGGTCGAAAATGCCCCGTTTTTCGACAATTTCAGTAATTCGACATCAATTGAATATACCCCTTAATGTATTTTTTTCTGGCCATCCTCTCCCCACCCATATCCTCCATATCATCTCCCAATTCCTTTGTCCCCTGGTCAAAGCCCCTCACTTCATTCCCAATGTCCACACTCACAGCCTATCACCCCACACCCACTACCCCTACTCTCAGCCTGTCACCCCACACCCACTACCCCCTCACCCCCCACTCATTGTCACCACTAACAGCACGACACTCCCCCAATGTCACTGCTAACAGCCTGTCATTCCACACTCGCTACCCCCACTCACAGCTTGTCACCCAACACATGCTACCCCCATTCGTAGCCTGTCATCCGACACCCACTACCAGCACTTACTGCCTGTCACCCCACACTCACTAGCCCCTCTCACAGCCTTTGAACTTAGGCCCACTACCCCCACTCACAGCTTGTTACCCCACACTCGCTACCCCCACTCACTGCCTGTCAGCCCACACCCAATGGTCACCCCACACTTGCTACCCCCACTCACAGCCTGTCAACCTACACCCACTAACCCCAATTGGAGTCTGTCACCCTCTGCTACCCATGGTCCCCACTCTCAGCCTGTCACCCCACACCTGCTACCTCCACTCACAGCCTGTCAATCTGCACCACTAATAACAGAATTTGGGGGTAATTTTGCTCCTACGGTATTATCAACCTCAATAACAATCATTTCCACTAATTTCCAGTCTATTCTGAACACCTCACAATATTGTTTTTAGGCCAAAAGATTGCACCGAGGTTGCTGGATGACTAAGCTAAGCGACACAAGTGGACAACACAAACACCTGGCCCATCTAGGAGTGGCACTGCAGTGGCAGACAGGAGGGCAGATATAAAAAAAGGCCCCAAACAGCATATCATGCAAAGAAGAAAAAGAATTGCAATGAGGTAGTTGTATGACTAAGCCAAGCGACACATACCATTGGCCCATCTAGGCGTGGCACTGCAGTGGCAGACAGGAGGGCAGATATAAAAAAAAGGGCCCAAACAGCACATCATGCAAAGATGTAGAAGAGGTGCAATGAGGTAGTTGTATGACTAAGCCAAGCGACACAAACAATTGGCCCATCTAGGAGTGCCACTGCAGTGGCAGACAGGAGGGCAGATATCAAAAAAAGGCCCCTAACAGCACATGATGCAAAGAAGAAAAAAAGATGCACCGAGGTTGCTGTATGACTAAGCTAAGTGACACAACCACCTGGCCCATCTAGTAGTGTTACGCAGTGGCTGAATGTCGAGAGTGGGCCGCAATTGTTCGGTCCACTGACTGCATTTCCAGCACGCTCCAGTCATTTAAAAAAAAAAATCTGCAATTGGTGGACTTATACGGCAGTACTAATACAGCAGTACCCCTGGACTCATACGGCAGTGTCAGACAGGATGGCACTTTTCAAAAACTAGGCCCCAAACAGCACCTCATGCAAAGATGTCGAAGAGTCGCAATGAGGTAGCTGTATAACTAAGCCAAGTGACACAAACAATTCCAACTGGAATTATATGTCCAACTCACTGGAATTAAATTGCCAAAATCACTGGAAAAATACATCCAAATCACTAGAATTAATTGGCAAGATCACTGTAATTAATAATTGTACGTCCAAATCACTGGAATTAATTAGCAAGATCACTGTAATAATTATACATCCAAATCACTGGAATTAATTGTCAAAATCACTGTAATTATACGTCCAAATCACTGGAATTAAATGGCAAAATCTCGCTATTGCCTGCCTAGTGAAGTGGAATCTAGATGGGATTTGGTACCGGGGTCACAATACATCTATCAATTGTCTAAATCCCACTGCACTAATGGCGGATACTGGGCACACGTCTAACGCCAACATAAGTGTCAAGGCCTCAGTTATGAGGGCTTCCATCATCATGTGAAGCTGAACCACTAGTAATGAACATAGGCCAGGGTCTCAGCTGTTCCTTGTCACTCCGTGTGGTAAATGGCATATTGGCAAGTTTACGTTTCTCCTCAGACCATTTGAATTTATTTTTTGGGGTCTTTTTACTGAACTTTGGCTTTTTGGATTTTACATGCCCTCTACTATCACAATGGGCATTGCCCTTGGCAGACAACGTTGATGGCATTTCATCGTCTATGTCATGGCTAGTGGCAGCAGCTTCAGCACTAGGAGGAAGTGGTTCTAGATCTTTCCCTATTTTATCCTTCAAATGTTTGTTCTCCATTATGTTTCTGGAGTTATATAATACAATATGCGGCACGAGAGAGCGTACCCCTACACCTCACAGGGCAAACCCTGTAAAAATGATTTGGATTAAATATTAATAACCCCTTTATTTGGAGTAAATAATATACAGCACAGGACAGCAACACTGAACTTATATGGCAGCACCACTGGACTGCATCTATACAGAATTATATGGATTTATATGGAATTATACGGCAGGATAACTGGAATTATACACCAGTATTCCGAGAATTATATGGCAATGTCACAGGAATTATACGCCAGTATTCCGAGAATTATACGACAATATCACAGGAATTATACGCCAGTATCACGGGAATTATATGGCAATATCACAGGAATTATACGGCAATATCATAGGAATTATACGCCAGTATTCCGAGAATTATACGGCAATATCACAGGAATTATACGCCAGTATCACGGGAATTATACGGCAGTAACACTGGATATATGGCAGCAGAGGACACCACCACTGTGACTGGTCACTGGACTGATGCTGCACAAGACACTTCCCCTGGTCTAATGCAGGACAACACAGCCAGGGCCGGTTCTAAGAGTTGTGGCGCCCCGGGCAAAATATGGGGGCGTGGCTTCAATTGGGGGCGTGGTCACGACGCTGCAAGAAAAATAAATAAATAAAAAGAATACTTACCATCCCCGTTCCTGATCCAGACCCCCTCCGCCGGCGGCACCACTCTTCTCCCCTCTCTCTTCTCTTCGATCTATGGGAGAGACGTTATTACGTCTCTCCCATAGAACAGCATAGACACTAGAGGTCAATTATGACCCCTAGTGTCTGTGCCACTATGCTGTGTGGTGCGCAATTACGTCATCGCGCATCGCACAGCAAAGGTCCTCTACACGAAGGGAAACTAGACCGTAGCGTCTAGTTTCCCTTCATGGAAAGGACCTTTGCTGTGCGGTGCGCGATGAAGTCATCGCGCACCGCACAACTAAGGTCCTCTCAATGAAGGGACACTAGACGCTACGCGTCTGGTTCCCTTCAAAGAGGGGGGGCACAGCAGGGCACTGCGGGGGACACAGTGGCGGATCTTGCCCTGGTGCGGCGCCCTCCGGAGGGCGCCAGCGCCCTCCGGAAGGCGGCGCCCCGGGCAAAAGTACCGCTTGCCCGTGGCAAGAACCGCCACTGAACACAGCACCACTGAAAGGGACTTCTACAGCTACACTGGATATATGGCAGCAGAGGATACCACTACTGTGACTGGTCACTGGACTGATGCTGCACAAGACACTACCCCTGGTCTGATGCAAGACAACACAGCAAAAATGCAAGGGACTTATACAGCAGCCAGCAGCACTGGGGACATATAGCAGCAGAGGACACCAACATTGTTACTGGCTGTACTGATGCAGCACAATACACTGACTACACTGGACTGGACTGAGCAGCACAAACACAGCACAAGACTCGCCAGCCCACATTCCCGCCCCCACACAGACACTGAGGATGGAGACACGTCCTCTCACTACACTCTCTGAGACTGGAGTGAAAATGGCCGCGACGTGCTGCTCCTTATATGGAATCCAAATCCCGCGAGAAGCCGACAGCGGGATGATGACGTTTTGCCTCGTTCGGGTTTCCGAGTCAGGTGGGAAAACCCGATCCTGGCTCGGAACCGGACTCGAATGGTGAAGTTCGGTACGGTTCAGTTCTCTGAGAACCGAAACCGCTCATCTCTAGTACTAATACAGCTAGTTGTTAAAGAAAAGAAAGAAAAAAAAACGCTCCAGAGGCGGTTATTGCACTGAGGGTGCAGAACTGAGAAGTGCATGCCCACCACATTCAATCAGTGTGCCTCCACCATTATGCCAAAAAGATGCCACCAAGTTGGTTGCTGGCAGAGTCCAGACCTTCTCCCTGCTGCTACAGCCATGTTTGAACTTTGAAGGGTCCTGAAATAAAACAAATGGAATGGGTGTTGATAGCAAAAGAAACAGAGGATAGGGAGCAATTGGAATCGACAGGGAGCTGAGTGTGAAAAAGTCAAAAAGGATGAGAGTAAATCTACAGTAGGTACACACTATATAATATTTGGGCTGACATGCCAGTTATCGGGTGATCAGCCTGTTTTACTGTGTCGTATGTAGACATTAGCTTTTTTGCATTTCGGTTATAAAGCTAAAAAAAACAGCTACAAAAGATCTCCTTCGATTATTGACAGACTTGACAGAAGATTGAACAAAAGGTCCCGATATTGTACAGTATGTGTGTATTCCTATGGTTTATCCTGATTATCTCATAATCCTTGTGAGCTGACATATGCAATCTCAGGGTGGTGTGGCTGAAAATCAGTAACTTATAGAAAAAAATCAGTTAGTGTGTGCTGGCTATATCGGCCCCTTCCACTTGGTTCACTGCAGCAAAAGCAATGGTATATAATATGATTACTAGAGCTGCGGCCACATCAGTGTCGGACTGGGGCATGAATGGCCCACCAGGGAATGTGCTGTTATAGGGGCCTATGTTTGGGGGTGTGGCTAGTCCTAAGAGGGGGTGTGGCCAGCTGCCACAAAGGTTTGGCTGATCATTAGAGAGTAAATAGTATAGAAAAGTATAGTAAATACTGCTAGTGCGTGCATGATAATGTACCAGATTAATAATGGCAATGCACAGTAGAAAATACAGCATTGTCCTGTGCAATATGAATTAACATATATGTATAATGTATAATACACGTGCACAGTATGGAACCTGGGGGCAGATGTATTAACCTGGAGAAGGCATTAGGAAGTGATAAACCAGTGATATAAGCAAGGTGATAAAGGCAGCAGCCAATCAGATACTAACTGCTAATTTACATATTAGAGCTAATTGGCTGGTGCCTTTATCACCTTGCACATATCACTGGTTTATCACTTCCTTATGTCTTCTCCAGGTTAATACATCTGCCCCATGATCCCTAGAAGAGGAGGTGGGGCCACAGGCAGCGGGGCCTACCGGGGTTTCCCCTGTACCGCTGTGGGCCAGTCCAAGCCTGGGCCACATCATGCAGTTTAAGGGACAGAGCTACTGCCCATGCCCAGTGGTAGCAGCTTTTTCTACCAAGTGGCTGGATCTGAGTCCACAGTGCTCTGGACCAGCGAGTAGCTACCAGGATAATGAGACAGGAGCCTTACCATGATGTGGGAGAATGTGTGCTTAGAAAGTGCAGTACTGGTTCTGCTATTTTTGTGTATTTATTATGGTATGTTTAACCTTTTACTAACTACTTATTATTTAAATATGTTTGACTCAGCCTATACTTTAGAACATCTATAGTGTTAAATATTAATAATGTATTCCATACAGTATCCAGTGTATAAAAAGAGCAATGTTTACATTAATGTCCAGGGTCATTACTAGGTTCTGCTACTGCTCCCCCAGACTCCCGCACTTGCTCCAAAGTTCTGCAGAGCGGGAAATTGTGTATTGCATTTGGAAACCCTCTTGAAATCTTGCGTTTGCCACTGAGACATATAATGTATAAACAGAACCTGCTGTTTGTGTAGAAAAACGCACAGTCAGCGCTTTATACAAGCAGACTAAGTGATCATTTCCTAGAGCCAGAGGCGGAACTACAGCCAGTGCAACCAGTGCGTTGCACTGGGACGAGCCTTTGTCCAGGGGCCCAAAGCATGTAATGAGTCAAACTGACTCATTACATGCCGCTGTGTGCTGCGGGCAACCGCTGCCCGCAGCACACAGCCGCCCGGAGAGGAGCGCAGCGGCACGGGGGTAAGGAGGAGGAGGGAGGTGGAAGAGGGAGCCGCAGCAGCGCTTTGTTACTGGTGGAGGCGCTGCTGCTGCTGCCCCTCTGCTTCACTATAGGCTGTCTTCCAAAACAGCGCTGCTGAGGCTCCCTCCTTCACCTCCCACCTCCTCCTTCTCTCCTGCCCGGGAATCGTCAGAAGCTGCACCGAGGAGCCTGAGCTAGCGGAGAGGGTAAGTATAATTATTCTTTCTTTCTTTCTTTCTTTCTTTCTTTCTTTCTTTCTTTCTTTCTTTCTTGGGACTGCCTGCCGCAATGTGTAAAAAGAGGGAATCTGTCTGCCGCAATGTGTAAAAAGGCGGAATCTGCCTGCCGCAATGTGTAAACATGGGGAATCTGCCTGCCGCAATGTGTAAAAAGGGGGAATCTGCCTGCCGCAATGTGTAAAAAGGGGGAATCTGCCTGCCGCAATGTGTAAAAAGGGGGAATCTGCCTACCGCAATGTGTAAAAATGGGGAATCTGCCTGCCGCAATGCGTAAAAATGGGGAATCTGCCTGCTGCAATGTGTAAAAAGGGGAAATCTGCCTGCCGCAATGTGTAAAAAGGGGAAATCTGCCTGCCGCAATGTGTAAAAATGGGGAATCTGCCTGCCGCAATGTGTAAAAAGGGGGAATCTGCCTGCCACAATATGTAAAAAGGGGGACGCTCTCTGCCGTAATGTGTAACAAGGGCACGCTGTCTGTCGTAATGTGTAAAAAGGGGGACGCTGTCTGCCGATATGTGTAAAAAGTGTCCGCTGTCTGCCGCTATGTTTAACAAGGGCACGCTGTCTGCCGTTATGTGTAAAAAGTGTACGCTGTCTGCCGCTATCCATTTGGTGATACCCGCCGTACTAACACAGTCCACGGCTCAGCACAGCCGTGACAGCCTCAGCCCATTGCCGCACGTTGGATCCATCATTGCCGCACGTCTCTTCAATACTGGTTGGGTGAGTTCCGTCTGACCCCCGCTGTGGGGCCTAACACCTGTTACCGGGAGCCACTCTTACGGCGGCTAGACTTACCGTCTATGAACAGTACCATTTGCATTTCAAACCAACGAATGTTACTCTGGGAAAGGCGACAGTCATTTGTTGTTATTAAAACAGTGACTGAATGATATATCTCTGCTCCACGTGTATTCTACCCTTATAAAGGACCCTGACTGCATACTAATACAGGAACCAGCATGGGAGCATTGATTACAGAATGCATCCTTTCTTCAGTTATTTATATAAATAAATTGAGACTGTGAAAATTCTATTGCGGGAGCTACAAATATATCATAACATACTGGGACGCCAGTATTTGGACTTTTATTATCACCACTTGAAAGAGTTTATAGTAATTAATTTTATTGCATGTTGCATGCTCTCTTAATTCTCATTCATTATAGTATGTGTGAGAGAACGTACTAATTGTCATTAATTGTCTGTTGAACTGTGTGTTATAAATGTTTTTCTTAAGAGATACTATATAAATTGTTTTATAATATATCCAAGCCTCACTGAGTCAATCTTTCTCCTGTGTCAGACTGCACATATACCTTTAGATATATTGGGGGTAATTCCAAGTTGATCGCAGCAGGATTTCTGTTAGCAATTGGGCAAAACCATATGCACTGCAGGGGAGGCAGATATAACATGTGCAGTAAGAGTTATATTTGGGTGGGCTATTTTGTTTCTGTGCAGGGTAAATACTGGCTGCTTTATTTTTACACTGCAATTTAGATTGCAGATTGAACTCACCCCACCCAAATCTAACTCTCTCTGCACGTTATATCTGCTCCCCTGCAGTGCACATGGGCCCTCATTCCGAGTTGATCGGTCGCAAGGCGAATTTAGCAGAGTTACACACGCTAAGCCTACGCCTACTGGGAGTGTATCTTAGCTTCTTAAAATTGCGACCGATGTATTCGCAATATTGCGATTACAAACTACTTTGCAGTTTCTGAGTAACTTCAACCTTACTCTGCCTGTGCGATCAGTTCAGTGCTTGTCGTTCCTGGTTTGACGTCACAAACACACCCAGCGTTCGCTCAGACACTCCCCCGTTTCTCCAGCCACTCCTGCGTTTTTTCCGGAAACGGTAGCGTTTTCATCCACACGCCCATAAAACGCCGTGTTTCCGCCCAGTAACACCCATTTCCTGTCAATCACATTACGATCGCCGGAGCGATGAAAAAGCCGTGAGTAAAAATACTATCTTCATTGTTAAATTACTTGGCGCAGTCGCAGTGCGAATATTGCGCATGCGTACTAAGCGGATTTTCATTGCGATGCGATGAAAAATACCGAGCGAACGACTCGGAATGAGGGCCATGGTTTTGCCCAACTGCTAAAAAATTTCCTGCTGTGATCAACTTGGAATTACCCCCATTGTTTCAAGCGCAGAGTATTTTCCCTTTCTTTTAGTTTCCAATTGTTGCAACCTGGCAAGTTGTTTTTACTCAGCTGCTGGAGCAATCTCCTTTTTTAAATAAACAGTATATTAACTATAGCGCCGATTATCACAATTGGTAACTTCTTGTACCAATTTGTAATTTTTCTTCTTGCTATGTGTAACAAGGGCACGTTGTCTGCCGTTATGTGTAAAAAGGGGACGATGTCGCCCGTTATGTGTAAAAAGTGCACGCTGTCTGCTGTAATGTGTAAAAAGGGGGACGCTGTCTGCCGTAACGTGTAAAAAGGGGACGCTGTCTGCCGTAATGTGTAAAAAGAGGAACCTGTCCGCCGTAAGGTGTAACAGGGGTTCTACCTGGTGTAGTGGTGCTACTGTGCAGTGTAATTTGAATAATGGAGACTACTGTGCACCGTTTTATGAATTTGTATTATTTTGTGGCCACACCCCTTCCCCACGAAGCCACGCCACTATGTATTTTTGCGCGCGCCTACGCGCGCACTGCCCCTGTTTTGCATCCAGGGGAGGGGCTCCGATGCCGTTTCTTGCACACAGTGCTAAAATGTCTAATTACAGCACTGTTGCTAGGTATCCATTTCTCTGGCACTGAGCAGGTCCCCCTCACTAGATCCTCTCCAAGAGTGAGGGGGTGGACTTGGATGGGATGGGGGGGGGGGGGGGGCCCAAAGCATTTTGTCGCACCTGGGCCCACCGCTCGCTAGTTCTGCCACTGCCTAGAGCACCCCTGGAGCACACCGTTCATTGTGAGGCACGCTATCACTGTGCTTCCCACCAATAAACTTCATTTACAGTACACTGTAAAGCTTTACAGGACTTACCCTCTTGCCAGGGCTTGCTATTGTGTAACCCCTCCCCTAACACTCTAACATGAGATTCTAGATTACTTCTCTAGGGGATGGTTGTTCAGTATCTGTGCCTCCACCCAAGCTAATTATTTGGGCTTGCCTGGGTAAGCCTTTCTTTAATAATGAATAGTAACTACAAGTCTATCCTATCTGTATCATAAGTGTATATATGTGCACATTCATTTCAGTATAATATTATACCTGTTCTTCTGTTTGCATTTCAGGATCTCCGGATGGAATTTCAAATCACATCAACATATGTGGTAAGTATAAGTACATGCATTTATTTGTCACAAAACAGTATTTTACGCCAAACATTTCTTTCCTACATAGTAAGGCAATTTACATTTCAATCCTGTCCCACTATTTCCCTTTCTAGAGCCTATACAAGTTGTTTTGCATGCAATACACAAAAATTACAATAATATTAGAGTAAGAGTGACTCGGGTACTCAAAAAATAAGTGCAATGTCTGGGGCCTTAAATTAGTGTACACTAGAGAAGACCTTGCATGACAACCAAAATTAAATGGGCAGAAAGCTCTCCACTTTCCGTTGGGTTAGATTCCCTTCTTTTCTATTTTAGCAGAAGGTACTTTGTACAGTGTAGTATATTAAATAAATCCACACCGAGACTCAGTCATGGGGTGAGCTGCATATGTAGTATGATGTCCACCTCCTTAATTGTATTAGATTCTCTACACAAAGAACAGCAGGCAATGTCTATAGAACTGTCTGCATGGAATATCCTGCCTCCTGCTACAATTGTATCCACTTCTTCTGAATCGCAATGTAGTCTAGCAGCTGTTATTTAATAACTGTATCAGTCCCAACGGTTGCTGCTGTGATATTTCAGTTACTTGATACACTACAAGTTGAAACCCTGCCCTCTGTTACAATTGTTTCCTCCCATTTCTATGTTTCTATTTGTTGTAGCAGCTGGTGTCCTATGACTGCATTAGTCTTATCTGTTTTTTCTATTGCAAAATCCCATTAAAGTAACACAATGCAATTTACGAGGTTGCCAATACTTCTTTGGTGGCCTTAATACTGTATAAATGGTAAGCAGTACATTAAGATCTCAGTTCTGCGAGATAAGTCTCTCCACATCACTCTCCTCTTATATACTTAAGCTCTTAGCTCCATCCAATGATATATATTATATATACATATACAGTTCCCACTTCCTTGTCTATAACGTTCCTTAGGGATGGTTACTGCTCATCCCCAGTACCTAAAGGGTAATATGATATATTCCCTGGCCAATCTATAAACGTATTGTAATTGTACTTCAGATTAGTACCAATGGCTGGTGTCGTTAGGTACTATATTTACTTTAGCCACCCTATAATGCAGGCCATTGATTAGTTTAAGCTGCTTTCAATTATAATATACCCGTACTCTTTCCCTTATAGTCTTTACCTAAATCTCCATCCTTTCTCCGAGGGTGATATATATAGGGGTATAAGCAATACATAGAGTGCAGCTGTACTGAAGCGTATGTAATGGCAACCAAAAGGCTTATCTCTATTCAACTTTGTACAGAGTTTGCTTCTACAGAGGCAGTTTCTTCACTAATGTGTTCTCAGGATCTGCCTTCTCCTCATACAGCCACTGCCTCACTTTCCTTTCTGGGTCAAGGGGCATCAATTTAATATTTCAGTCCCAACTGCATTACATGACATCACAGTCTATGGAACATCTATAACTAGCAATGCAAAGCTGGTTACTTGAGTCTATAGTTAATGCCACATATAGTGACCCATATGACATAAATATGTGTGTTGCCTCCTAATACTTTAACGAGTTCACTGAGTTGGGCAGGCTAAACTTCCTTGGATCAGTTTAGGGTAATCTTTCTTTGTAGATGGGTAGAGTTTACAGTCAATGCCTCTCAATTACTGCTCCTTCTATACACACACTTATGCAGGCACTCCTATCTCTTGTAATTTACACTACCGCTACATAGAATTTGAGCCCTTGTAGTGAAAAAGTCTCCTCACTGAGATACCCTATGGAATTTGCTGCTAGGAAGTCTATTATGGGTTCTCTGTATCTCAGTGTGTTTATAATGCAGTATTTCAATATGTGCACTTACATTCCTCAGAAGTGCAGACCGCTGGCATTCACTCCCCCGACTCCTCCCCGCAGTTTACTGACAGGCTAGCCCAGGCTGATGGGTGCTGCTACAGACGGCACTTCAGATTGGTGCTGCCTCTCTTCAGCTTACTGGAGGCGGTCCCGCTCTGGCTTCTCTGCCGTTGTTAGGGAGCTGCCCACCGCCTCCTACTGGCTGTTCATGCTCTGTGGCACCATGGGTGGCCGGAACAGGCGTCCTCAATACCGCCTCCCGCCGCCCTCAACGTCAGCGCAGACCGCAGCAGGCTACTCCGGCTCTTGCTCTGCAATCAGCGGCCCCTTCCTGCACCCATAACCAGGTATGCCCGGTGCCGGTACGATACACCACCTCAGCAGCGCTACCGCAGCTCTTGTCATGCAGCGCTCTGGAGACAGTGTACGTACACTTCCCGGGGGAACAGCAGCCAGCCCTCACGCCAGCGGGAGCGCTTTTTATATCCTCTCCCTAACCAGCGCGTGGGCTCCAATCCTCTGCACATGGCTCTCTCTTACCGGCGCACGGGGCCCCCTCTCTTCACACGGACCTCAGAGCCGGCCCTAGCCAATTTGATGCCCTAGGCAAAATTTTGTCTGGTGCCCCCTAGCACTGCCGCTAGTTCTGCATCTGACCCAGCAACACTTAGGTAGTGGGGCCCACCGGGGGGTTACCCTGTGGTCCAGTTCAACCCTGCATAATGGCACACAGTAATGCCCATAATACACATAATGCCACACAGTAATGCACCTTACACATATGCCCCACATTAGTAATGCTAGTAGCTTTTTTTTATAAAACTTACTTTTGCTTGCTGGCGTGCTTGCAGTCAGTGTGTACGCCCATGCAGCTCCCTGGATCCGTGACTGCGTTTTGTGAGATGGGGGTGGCAGGATGGGTGGGTGGGTGAGTGCTTGCGCTGGCACCCATACAAGGGATGTGACCTCACAGGGTATGCCATCCTGGCAGGGGAATTTTACAGCATGGACTGACTAGGAAATAAAGTGTGAGGAGAACACTGCCCGTGTTATATCCCTGCAGACACCTGGGGTTTGCACAGGGATAAGGGACACACACACACACAGGATGGCAGGGTCCCCCTCCCCCATGTGCACAAGCAGTATAGGTGATGTCAGATTTATGTGAGATTTATGTGAAGCAGTCTTCCAAATACACATGTGGTATCATAAGGATCCATCCAGTAATAACCTTATATAGTCAGTGAAAATGTCACAGGTCCAGGAATTGCAGATGCTGGGCTTCTGCTGTCTGTCTGAGGTCTCACAAGTCAGGGGCATTCAGGCATGTCGGAAGGAGTTTAAAGAACTTTAAGGCAGAGTGTGCATTTTATTTGACAAATGTAAACAGCAGTGTATACAAGTACTGATTGAATACATTTGGAAAGTAACAGTTAGTTTGCAGACTGTCCCTCCCAGCATGAGATACTGCAGTGACATGCTTGGATGCCCCTAGACATGCTTGGATGCCCTAGGCAAATGCCTAGACTGCCTATAGCTAAGGCCGGCTCTGACGGACCTAATCTACTGCCGCACGGGTCCCCCTCTTTGCACACCGCTCACTTTTACCAGCGCGTGGGCCCCCTTTTTATGCTGTGCTCACCCTGTGTAATATGTATTTTTAACCCCTTCAGTGCCACCAAAGGCATCCACCCCTCTACACCATGCATAAAAGTCACCACCTCTCTACATTAACACATCTTTTACCACATAAATTAACACATCATTTAAGTTATATACACATATAGGTATATTACACCAACATATATATATATATCATTTACACTTTATATATGGTTACAATTGTACCGTATTCTGCAGTGTCATATTCATCCGCCACAAACCCTCCAACTGTACCTTTTTTATGGTCTGTACCGATTTTTGGCTCTCCACACTTCAATTGAAAGTATAGTAAAAGGGGCGTGCCCTTTATCCGTGACCACGCCCCCTTTTCGAATTTGTACCGATTTTTATGTGTACAATGGGGGTCATTCTGACCCGATCGCTCGCTGCAGTTTGTCGCAGCGCAGCGATCGGGTCGGAACTTCACATGCACCGGCACCGCAGTGCGCCGGCGCATGGCAGCTTTCGTTACCTAGCGATCACCTCTGATACAGAGGCGGTCGCTAGGCGGGAGGGGGCTGAATGGCGGCGTTAAGCCACCGCTTAGGGGGAGCGGTCCGGCCAACGCAGTCGTGGGCAGACCGTTGGGGGGGCAGGCCGCGACGGCCGCGTGACGAGTCACGCAGCCACTGCGGCCAGCGGTAGCGACGAGCAACTCCCAGCCAGCCGCAGGAGCTGCGCTGGCCGGGAGTTACTCCTCAAATACAAGAGCATCGCCTCTGTGCGATGCTTTTGTATTTGTGCGTGGGGGTTGGCACTGACATGCGGGGCAGACTGGCCCTGTGCTGGGCGTCCCCCCGCATGTCTGAGTTAACGATCGTAGCTGTGCTAAATTTAGCACAGCTACGATCAACTCGGAATGACCCCCAATGTTGGAGGGTATGCCGCCACTATTATATTCAGCACTGTAGTTTTCATTAGTGGAGCAATCACCGTCCAGTGCATGCTTTGTATCCTCTTGCGTCTCAGTACATCTTACCATGCCAACCTGCACAACATTAATGTATAAGACAAGGCTCCAACAGCAACAATGTAAATTCTACCATATGCTATACAATGTTATTACACTACCCCCACACAATACAATCTAACCATCTGATATAATCTTACATGCTGTACATTAAATGTTATCATTTATTTCTATTGTGCCACCATATAACAAAGTGCTGTAATAATCATTCATATCAGTCCCTGTCCCATTGTGCATACAACCTAAATTACCTCACACATACCTGGGTACATTGTATCAGCAGTTAGCCTACCAGTACATTTTTGAACTGTGGCCCTCATTCCGAGTTGTTCACTCGCAAGCTGCTTTTAGCAGCATTGCACACGCTAAGCCGCCGCCTACTGGAAGTGAATTTTAGCTTAGCAAAATTGCGAACGAAAGATTCTCAAAATTGCGAATAGAAATTTCTAAGCAGTTTCTGAGTAGCTCGACACTTACTCTGCCATTGCGATCAGTTCAGTCAGTTTCGTTCCTGGTTTGACGTCATAAACACACCCAGCGTTCGCCCAGACACTCCCCCGTTTCTCCAGCCACTCCCGCGTTTTTCCCAGAAACGGCAGCGTTTTTTCACACACACCCATAAAACGGCCAGTTTCCGCCCAGAAACACCCACTTCCTGTCAATCACACTCCGATCATCAGAACGAAGAAAAAACCTCGTAATGCCATGAGTAAAATACCAAACTTCTTAGCAAATTTACTGGCGCAGTCACAGTGCGAACATTGTGCATGCACAATTAGCGGAAAATCGCTGCGATGCGAAGAAAATTAACGAGCAAAAAACTCGGAATTAGGACCTGTGGGAGAAACTGGTACACCTGGCAGCATGTCACATGACCACAGTGAAAATGTGCTTACTCCATACTTGATTGGAAATAGAACCAATGGTCCCAGTTCTGTGAGGCCCCATCTCTAATTACTGTTCCACCATATTGGCTATATACATATAGATATTATGAGATGACTATGGCACATAATCATACTATAAACTGATTACAGACATGATACACCTGCACAATACAAGGAAAGCAGAGGACAGCAGTTTTAGCGTTGCTGCCTGCAGCCACTTCATATCAGCGGACAGAGCTCAGCAATAGAACTCCATTGTCATAATAAATAGGTGTGCCTAGCAGTAGCGATGGCTCTCGCTGTAACCAATAAGATCACCAGAATGCTCAAAGCAGCAGCATGTCAGGAGATTGGCTTCATGATCTTGTGGAAGGCAATGGGGGTAATTCTGAGTTGATAGTAGTGATGAGCACTTGAAATTTTTCGGGTTTTGTGTTTTGGTTTTGGGTTCGGTTCCGCGGCCGTGTCTTGGGTTCGACCGCGTTTTGGCAAAATTTTTTCGAATTTTTTCGAATTTCCGAATTTTTTTTGTCGGATTCGGGTGTGTTTTGGATTCGGGTGTTTTTTTCAAAAAGCACTAAAAAACAGCTTAAATCATAGAATTTGGGGGTCATTTTGATCCCAAAGTATTATTAACCTCAAAAACCATAATTTCCACTCATTTTCAGTCTATTCTGAACACCTCACACCTCACAATATTATTTTTAGTCCTAAAATTTGCACCGAGGTCGCTGGATGACTAAGCTAAGCGACCCTAGTGGCCGACACAAACACCTGGCCCATCTAGGAGTGGCACTGCAGTGTCACGCAGGATGGCCCTTCCAAAAAACACTCCCCAAACAGCACATGACGCAAAGAAGAAAAAAAGAGGCGCAATGAGGTAGCTGTGTGAGTAAGCTAAGCGACCCTAGTGGCCGACACAAACACCTGGCCCATCTAGGAGTGGCACTGCAGTGTCACGCAGGATGGCCCTTCCAAAAAACACTCCCCAAACAGCACATGACGCAAAGAAGAAAAAAAGAGGCGCAATGAGGTAGCTGTGTGAGTAAGATAAGCGACCCTAGTGGCCGACACAAACACCTGGCCCATCTAGGAGTGGCACTGCAGTGTCACGCAGGATGGCCCTTCCAAAAAACACTCCCCAAACAGCACATGACGCAAAGAAGAAAAAAAGAGGCGCAATGAGGTAGCTGTGTGAGTAAGATAAGCAACCCTAGTGGCCGACACAAACACCTGGCCCATCTAGGAGTGGCACTGCAGTGTCACGCAGGATGGCCCTTCCAAAAAACACTCCCCAAACAGCACATGACGCAAAGAAGAAAAAAAGAGGCGCAATGAGGTAGCTGTGTGAGTAAGATAAGCGACCCTAGTGGCCGACACAAACACCTGGCCCATCTAGGAGTGGCACTGCAGTGTCACGCAGGATGGCCCTTCCAAAAAACACTCCGCAAACAGCACATGACGCAAATAAAAATGAAAGAAAAAAGAGGTGCAAGATGGAATTGTCCTTGGGCCCTCCCACCCACCCTTATGTTGTATAAACAGGACATGCACACTTTAACCAACCCATCATTTCAGTGACAGGGTCTGCCACACGACTGTGACTGAAATGACGGGTTGGTTTGGACCCCCACCGAAAAAGAAGCAATTAATCTCTCCTTGCACAAACTGGCTCCACAGAGGCAAGATGTCCACCTCATCATCATCCTCCGATATATCACCGTGTACATCCCGCTCCTCGCAGATTATCAATTCGTCCCCACTGGAATCCACCATCTCAGCTCCCTGTGTACTTTGTGGAAGCAATTGCTTCTGGTCAATGTCTCCACGGAGGAATTGATTATAATTCATTTTAATGAACATCATCTTCTCCACATTTTCTGGAAGTAACCTCGTACGCCGATTGCTGACAAGGTGAGCGGCGGCACTAAACACTCTTTCGGAGTACACACTTGTGGGAGGGCAACTTAGGTAGAATAAAGCCAGTTTGTGCAAGGGCCTCCAAATTGCCTCTTTTTCCTGCCAGTATAAGTACGGACTGTCTGACGTGCCTACTTGGATGCGGTCACTCATATAATCCTCCACCATTCTTTCAATGGTGACAGAATCATATGCAGTGACAGTAGACGACATGTCCGTAATCGTTGTCAGGTCCTTCAGTCCGGACCAGATGTCAGCATCAGCAGTCGCTCCAGACTGCCCTGCATCACCGCCAGCGGGTGGGCTCGGAATTCTGAGCCTTTTCCTCGCACCCCCAGTTGCGGGAGATTGTGAAGGAGGAGATGTTGACAGGTCGCGTTCCGCTTGACTTGACAATTTTGTCACCAGCAGGTCTTTGAACCCCAGCAGACTTGTGTCTGCCGGAAAGAGAGATCCAAGGTAGGTTTTAAATCTAGGATCGAGCACGGTGGCCAAAATGTAGTGCTCTGATTTCAACAGATTGACCACCCATGAATCCTTGTTAAGCGAATTAAGGGCTCCATCCACAAGTCCCACATGCCTAGCGGAATCGCTCCCTTTTAGCTCCTCCTTCAATGCCTCCAGCTTCTTCTGCAAAAGCCTGATGAGGGGAATGACCTGACTCAGGCTGGCAGTGTCTGAACTGACTTCACGTGTGGCAAGTTCAAAAGGTTGCAGAACCTTGCACAACATTGAAATCATTCTCCACTGCGCTTGAGACAGGTACATTCCACCTCCTATATCGTGCTCAATTGTATAGGCTTGAATGGCCTTTTGCTGCTCCTCCAACCTCTGAAGCATATAGAGGGTTGAATTCCACCTCGTTACCACTTCTTGCTTCAGATGATGGCAGGGCAGGTTCAGTAGTTTTTGGTGGTGCTCCAGTCTTCTGTACGTGGTGCCTGTACGCCGAAAGTGTCCCGCAATTCTTCTGGCCACTGACAGCATCTCTTGCACGCCCCTGTCGTTTTTTTAAAAATTCTGCACCACCAAATTCAAGGTATGTGCAAAACATGGGACGTGCTGGAATTTGCCCATATTTAATGCACACACAATATTGCTGGCGTTGTCCGATGCCACAAATCCACAGGAGAGTCCAATTGGGGTAAGCCATTCCGCGATGATCTTCCTCAGTTGCCGTAAGAGGTTTTCAGCTGTGTGCGTATTCTGGAAACCGGTGATACAAAGCGTAGCCTGCCTAGGAAAGAGTTGACGTTTGCGAGATGCTGCTACTGGTGCCGCCGCTGCTGTTCTTGCGGCGGGAGTCCATACATCTACCCAGTGGGCTGTCACAGTCATATAGTCCTGACCCTGCCCTGCTCCACTTGTCCACATGTCCGTGGTTAAGTGGACATTGGGTACAACTGCATTTTTTAGGACACGGGTGAGTCTTTTTCTGACGTCCGTGTACATTCTCGGTATCGCCTGCCTAGAGAAGTGGAACCTAGATGGTATTTGGTAACGGGGGCACACTACCTCAAGAAATTGTCTAGTTCCCTGTGAACTAACGGCGGATACCGGACGCACGTCTAACACCAACATAGTTGTCAAGGCCTCAGTTATCCGCTTTGCAACAGGATGACTGCTGTGATATTTCATCTTCCTCGCAAAGGACTGTTGGACAGTCAATTGCTTGGTGGAAGTAGTAAAAGTGGGCTTACGACTTCCCCTCTGGGATGACCATCGACTCCCAGCAGCAACAACAGCAGCGCCAGCAGCAGTAGGCGTTACACGCAAGGATGCATCGGAGGAATCCCAGGCAGGAGAGGACTCGTCAGAATTGCCAGTGACATGGCCTGCACGACTATTGGCATTCCTGAGGAAGGAGGAAATTGACACTGAGGGAGTTGGTGGGGTGGTTTGCGTGAGCTTGGTTACAAGAGGAAGGGATTTACTGGTCAGTGGACTGCTTCCGCTGTCGCCCAAAGTTTTTGAACTTGTCACTGACTTATTATGAATGCGCTGCAGGTGACGTATAAGGGAGGATGTTCCGAGGTGGTTAACGTCCTTACCCCTACTTATTACAGCTTGACAAAGGCAACACACGGCTTGACAAATGTTGTCCGCATTTCTGTTGAAATACTTCCACACCGAAGAGCTGATTTTTTTGGTATTTTCACCAGGCATGTCAACGGCCCTATTCCTCCCATGGACAACAGGTGTCTCCCCGGGTGCCTGACTTAAACAAACCACCTCACCATCAGAATCCTCCTTGTCAATTTCCTCCCCAGCGCCAGCAACACCCATATCCTCCTCATCCTGGTGTACTTCAACACTGACATCTTCAATCTGACTATCAGGAACTGGACTGCGGGTGCTCCTTCCAGCACTTGCAGGGGGCGTGCAAATGGTGGAAGGCGCATGCTCTTCACGTCCAGTGTTGGGAAGGTCAGGCATCGCAACCGACACAATTGGACTCTCCTTGTGGATTTTGGATTTGGAAGAACGCACAGTTCTTTGCGGTGCTTTTGCCAGCTTGAGTCTTTTCATTTTTCTAGCGAGAGGCTGAGTGCTTCCATCCTCATGTGAAGCTGAACCACTAGCCATGAACATAGGCCAGGGCCTCAGCCGTTCCTTGCCACTCCGTGTGGTAAATGGCATATTGGCAAGTTTACGCTTCTCCTCCGACAATTTTATTTTAGATTTTGGAGTCCTTTTTTTACTGATATTTGGTGTTTTGGATTTTACATGCTCTGTACTATGACATTGGGCATCGGCCTTGGCAGACGACGTTGCTGGCATTTCATCGTCTCGGCCATGACTAGTGGCAGCAGCTTCAGCACGAGGTGGAAGTGGAACTTGATCTTTCCCTAATTTTGGAACCTCAACATTTTTGTTCTCCATATTTTAATAGGCACAACTAAAAGGCACCTCAGGTAAACAATGGAGATGGATGGATACTAGTATACTTATGGATGGACCAGCAACTGCCGACACAGAGGTAGCTACAGCCGTGGACTACCGTACTGTGTCTGCTGCTAATATAGACTGGATGATAATGAGATGAAATTAATATATATATATATATAATATCACTAGTACTGCAGCCGCACAGGTATATATATTTATTATGTAATGACTGATGATGGACCTGCTGGACACTGTCAGCTCAGCAGCACCGCAGACTGCTACAGTAAGCTACTATAGTAGTATGTATCAAGAAGAAAGAGAAAAAAAAAAACCACGGGTAGGTGGTATACAATTATGGATGGACCAGCGACTGCCGACACAGAGGTAGCTACAGCCGTGGACTACCGTACTGTGTCTGCTGCTAATATAGACTGGATGATAATGAGAGGAAATTAATATATATATATATATATATATATATATAATATCACTAGTACTGCAGCCGGACAGGTATATATATTTATTATGTAATGACTGATGACGGACCTGCTGGACACTGTCAGCTCAGCAGCACCGCAGACTGCTACAGTAAGCCACTATAGTAGTATGTATCAAGAAGAAAGAGAAAAAAAAAAACCACGGGTAGGGGGTATACAATTATGGATGGACCAGCGACTGCCGACACAGAGGTAGCTACAGCCGTGGACTACCGTACTGTGTCTGCTGCTAATATAGACTGGATGATAATGAGATGAAATTAATATATATATATATAATATCACTAGTACTGCAGCCGGACAGGTATATATATTTATTATGTAATGACTGATGACGGACCTGCTGGACACTGTCAGCTCAGCAGCACCGCAGACTGCTACAGTAAGCTACTATAGTAGTATGTATCAAGAAGAAAGAGAGAAAAAAAACCACGGGTAGGTGGTATACAATTATGGATGGACCAGCGACTGCCGACACAGAGGTAGCTACAGCCGTGGACTACCGTACTGTGTCTGCTGCTAATATAGACTGGATGATAATGAGATGAAATTAATATATATATATATATATATATAATATCACTAGTACTGCAGCCGGACAGGTATATATATTTATTATGTAATGACTGATGACGGACCTGCTGGACACTGTCAGCTCAGCAGCACCGCAGACTGCTACAGTAAGCTATTATAGTAGTATGTATCAAGAAGAAAGAGAAAAAAAAAAAACCACGGTTAGGTGGTATACAATTATGGATGGACCAGCGACTGCCGACACAGAGGTAGCTACAGCCGTGGACTACCGTACTGTGTCTGCTGCTAATATAGACTGGATGATAATGAGATGAAATTAATATATATATACATATATATATATATAATATCACTAGTACTGCAGCCGCACAGGTATATATATTTATTATGTAATGACTGATGACGGACCTGCTGGACACTGTCAGCTCAGCAGCACCGCAGACTGCTACAGTAAGCTAGTATAGTAGTATGTCTCAAGAAGAAAGAGAAAAAAAAAAACACGGGTAGGTGGTATACAATTATGGATGGACCAGCGACTGCCGACACAGAGGTAGCTACAGCCGTGGACTACCGTACTGTGTCTGCTGCTAATATAGACTGAATGATAATGAGATGAAATTAATATATATATATATATATATATAATATCACTAGTACTGCAGCCGGACAGGTATATATATTTATTATGTAATGACTGATGACGGACCTGCTGGACACTGTCAGCTCAGCAGCACCGCAGACTGCTACAGTAAGCTACTATAGTAGTATGTATCAAGAAGAAAGAGAAAAAAAAAAACCACGGGTAGGTGGTATACAATTATGGATGGACCAGCGACTGCCAACACAGAGGTAGCTACAGCCGTGGACTACCGTACTGTGTCTGCTGCTAATATAGACTGGATGATAATGAGATGAAATTAATATATATATATATATATATATATATATATATATAATATCACTAGTACTGCAGCCGGACAGGTATATATATTTATTATGTAATGACTGATGACGGACCTGCTGGACACTGTCAGCTCAGCAGCACCGCAGACTGCTACAGTAAGCTACTATAGTAGTATGTATCAAGAAGAAAGAGAAAAAAAAAAACACGGGTAGGTGGTATACAATTATGGATGGACCAGCGACTGCCGACACAGAGGTAGCTACAGCCATGGACTACCGTACTGTGTCTGCTGCTAATATAGACTGGATGATAATGAGATGAAATTAATATATATATATATATATATATATATATATATAATATCACTAGTACTGCAGCCGGACAGGTATATATATTTATTATGTAATGACTGATGACGGACCTGCTGGACACTGTCAGCTCAGCAGCACCGCAGACTGCTACAGTAAGCTACTATAGTAGTATGTATCAAGAAGAAAGAAAAAAAAAAAAACACGGGTAGGTGGTATACATATACAATTATATATATATTATATACAATTATATATATATATATATATATATTAAACTGGTGGTGATTAATTAAACTGGTGGTCAGGTCACTGGTCACACTATCAGCAACTTGCAAGTAGTACTCCTAAGCAGACAAACACAATATATACTGGTGGTCAGTGTGGTCACAATGGCAGTGTGGCACTCTGGCAGCAGAGTGCCAGCAAAAGTGTGCACTGTACGTTAAAATATGTACTCCTGCTCTCAGACTCTAACTGCTCCCCACTGTATCCCCCACAAGTCAGATATACAGTCACACTATCACTTCAGCAAGTAGTAGTACTCCTCCTAATGCTCCCCAAAATTACTAAAGTAAATAATACTGTGTCTCTCTCTACTCTAGTAGTCTCACTCTCTATAAACGGAGAGGACGCCAGCCACGTCCTCTCCCTATCAATCTCAATGCACGTGTGAAAATGGCGGCGACGCGCGGCTCCTTATATAGAATCCGAGTCTCGCGATAGAATCCGAGCCTCGCGAGAATCCGACAGCGGGATGATGACGTTCGGGCGCGCTCGGGTTAACCGAGCAAGGCGGGAAGATCCGAGTCGCTCGGACCCGTGTAAAAAAAACTGAAGTTCGGGCGGGTTCGGTTTCCGAGGAACCGAACCCGCTCATCTCTAGTTGATAGCAGCAGGATTTTTGTTTGCAGTTGGGCAAAACCATGTGCACTGCAGGGGGGGGGGGGGGGCAGATATAACATTTGCAGAGAGAGTTTGATTTGGGTGGATTATTTTGTTTCTGTGCAGGGTAATTACGGGCTGCTTTATTTTAGGGTGTGTACACACGGTGAGATAAATCTGTAAGATTTTGACTATATATTCAAAATCTTATGAAAAGTTAGTGTATATCTCATGGTGCTAGGCAGCTTGCGATACAGATTCGATCCCGATGCGCTCTCCCGTGGGGTCGGTATCGTAAGGCTAGATAGACTGTGCAGGCAAGTCAATCTTGACTATCTAGTGTACTATCTAGTACAAAGTATAGTCAAAATCGTACATAGTCAAAATCTCAAGCACAGATAGTCCAAATCTGTCCTATCTGTGCTATCTGGGCCCTGGGGGAGATCAATGGAAATCGCATAGTTAAAATCGAACATAGCAGGGATCTCACCGTGTGTACACACCCTTACACTGCAATTTAGATTGCAGATTGAACACACCACACCCAAATTTAACTCTCTCTGCACATGTTATATCTGCCTCCCCTGCAGTGCACATGGTTTTGCCCAACTGCTAACAAAGATCCTGCTGCGATCAACTCAGAATTACCCCCAATGTCCTTTTCACTCCTGTAATTGTGTTATTAAGAATAGAAATGCCCTGTTCTTGGCCCAGAAATATTGTAAATAGGTAACTGGAGGTAAATGGAGGCAAGCAGGAGGTTATAGACTGGGAGATCATGGAAGACATATCCCTTCGGCCCTGCAGCACAGCCGATGATCGAAAGATTTACACATGTATCGGAGCATCGTGCTGTGTGTACGGACGGTCAGCCGCCCGCCCGTACACTGGCTGCACAAGCCGGCGGTGATTGACAGTGCAACTGGGTGGGCACATGTAAATGATCTGCAGTAGAGATGAGCAGGTTCAGATTTACTTGGTTCTTTACGCCAGAGTTATCGCCATTTCTTATTTTCTGGATTCTTCTTATTGGCTAACCAAAACACGTGACGTCCGATAGCCAATAAGGAGTTTCGGGTATATCCGAGTAAAACTGAACCCGCTCATCTCTAATCTGCAGATATATCTATAAGTGTGTACCCAGCATTACAGTTTTCATATAGACATTAAACACATTTTAAATGTATTATAAATTAGTAAATATTTTGGCTTTATGGTTTTTTCTTTAATAGACAATTTAGTTTTGAACACTTTCTAACAAAAATTAAGGTAACGCAACACAGTCAGCGGAAGTATGGGCTTAATTCAGAGTTGATCGCAGCAGCAAATTTGATAGCAGTTGGGCAAAACCATGTGCACTGCAGGGGAGGCAGATATAACATGTGCAGAGAGAGTTAGATTTGGGTGGGGTGTGTTTAATCTGAAATTTAAATTGCAGTGTAAAAATAAAGCAGCCAGTATTACCCTGCACAGAAACAAAATTACCCACCCAAATCTAACTCTCTCTGCACATGTCTGCCCTCTACTCCTGCAGTGCACATGGTTTTGCCCAACTGCTAACAAATTTGCTGCTGCGATCAGCTCTGAAATACCCCCCATGTGCACTGCAGGTGGGGCAGATTTAACATTTGCAGAGAGAGTTAGATTTGGGAGGGTTATTTTGTTTCTGTGCAGGGTAAATACTGGCTGCTTTATTTTTACACTGCAATTTAGATTTCAGTTTGAACACACCCCGCCAAAATCTAACTCTCTCTGCACATGTTATATTTGCCCCCCCCCCCCCCCCCCTGCAGTGCACATAGTTTTGCCCAACTGCTAACAGATTTGTTGCTGCGATCAGATCTGAATTAGGCCCTATGGGGGTCATTCAGACCCGTTCGCATGCTGCTGTTTGTCACAGCGGTGCAAACGGGTCAGTTCTGCACCTGCGCGGTGGCCACAATGCGCATGTGCGTCATAGCCCAGCAACAGCCGTCGCTGGGCAACAACCAGAAGAATGAAGAAATCGATCCCTGGAGCGATCACAAAGAAGATTGACAGCAGGAAGGTGTTCCGGGCGGCAACTCACCGTTTTCTGGGAGTGGGGAGTCCAACGCAGGCGTGTCCAGGCGTTTGGAGGGCGGATGTCTGACGTCAATTCCGGGACCTGCATCGCTGGATCGATCGCACAGGGTAAGTAACTCTTACCCTGGTCTTCTTTAACAGGAAACTTTTTTTGCATAGCAGCCCTGCTATGCAGAAATACACTCCCCTATAGGCAGTGTCTAGTTGATCTCACGGGCAGCAAAAAATTGCTATGTGCGATCAACTCAGAATGACCCCCTATGTGTAAAAGTTTAGGAAACAAATTACCAAACCCAGTGACTATTTTTCTCATTGTCATACCAACAGTAACAGATTAGTCTTGTCACGGTGGCGCTGATTACATCAATTTAAAATGATAAACACATCATTTAAGAAATATGATTATGACTATATAGAAGCATGATGTATTTGTCTACATTTTATTTTTCAAATAAAGTTAACAAGAAAGTGAGTGAACTATTAAAGGCGAAAATTTTATTTTATACAGGAAGAAAGATTACAGCATAGCCATTTTCTGTACAGAAGTATATATTTTCTGAAATTTGCTGAATTTAGGGTGCTTAAAAGTGGACTGCAGCGTTAAAAGAATGAAAGTGTTTTAAGTGTATTGTCAACGTGATTGGAAGATTGCTTAGTCTCCTGAGTATGCCAAGTTAACTGCTAATTTTGAGTATTGTGAACCTGAATCAGGTGAACTGAAATCCTAGTATTATTTCGCTTAGATGGAAAATGTGCATTACTCGAAGGTAATAATTACAATATAGCAGGTTTCATCTAAAAATCAGAGAAAATAAAAACTCCTTGTCAGCAAGTAAAGTCAATGGGCCATTCTTTACATCCCTAGTTTAAAGTCTTTGAACAACCTGGTTGGATTTTGCATTGTTAACACAGGCCCTCATTCCGAGTTGATCGCTAGCTGCCGTTGTTCGCTGCGTAGCGATCATTTAAAAAACGGCAAAACTACGCATGCGTATGGGCCACAATGCGCACGCGCGGCGTATGGATACAAAGAGCATTGTTGTTTTGCACTGCTTCTAGCGACGATTCCATTCGTACAGCCGATCGCAAGGAGATTGACAGGAAGAAGGAGTTTATGGGTGTTTGGAAAAAGGCAGGCGTGTCCAGGTGTTTGCAGGGCGGGTATCTGACGTCAATTCCAGGACCTTCATCGCAGCAATCATCACACAGAATAAGTAACTTCAGGGCTGGTCTTGTTTTGCACTGCTCGGCTGCACAGGCGTTCGCACTCTTGCAAAGCGAAAATACACTCCCCCGTGGGTGGTGACTATGCGTTTGCACGGCTGCTAAAAGTAGCCAGCTAGTGATCAACTCGGAATGAGGGCCAGTGTGTCAGTAATGCTACCTAAGCGCTAAGTGTGCAGGAGGAGACGCTGTGTGTGTGACGCATTCCCGGAACGGAAGTGCTGGTGCGGGGTGCAGGACGAACACATGAGAGCGGAGCCGGAGGGCTTGAGTGAGTGAGTGCACGGTGGGTGCAAGACAGGGGGTGTGCACTGCGTTAAGGAGGCGCTGGGAGCCTGACGGGGGTGAGAAGAAGACAGTGAATATCATAAGTCGCCAGCCGGGACGGAGCACTGCTGAGTAGTGCAGGCAGCCGCAATGCACACGCGCGGCGTATGAAGACAAAGAGCATTGTTATTTTGCACTGCTTCTAGCGACGATTCCATTCGTACAGCAGATCGCAAGGAGATTGACAGGAAGAAGGAGTTTATGGGTGTCAACTGACAGTTTTCTGGGAGTGTATGGAAAAACGCAGGCGTGTCCAGGTGTTTGCAGGGCGGGTATCTGACGTCAATTCCAGGACCTTCATCGCAGCAATCATCACACAGAATAAGTAACTTCAGGGCTGGTCTTGTTTTGCACTGCTCGGCTGCACAGGCGTTCGCACTCTTGCAAAGCGAAAATACACTCCCCCGTGGGTGGTGACTATGCGTTTGCACGGCTGCTAAAAGTAGCCAGCTAGTGATCAACTCGGAATGAGGGCCAGTGTGTCAGTAATGCTACCTAAGCGCTAAGTGTGGAGGATGAGACGCTGTGTGTGTGACGCATTCCTGGAATGGAAGTGCTGGTGCGGGGTGCAGGACGAACACATGAGAGCGGAGCCGGAGGGCTTGAGTGAGTGAGTGCACGGTGGGTGCAAGACAGGGGGTGTGCACTGCGTTAAGGAGGCGCTGGGAGCCTGACGGGGGTGAGAAGAAGACAGTGAATATCATAAGTTGCCAGCCGGGACGGAGCACTGCTGAGTAGTGCAGGCAGCCGCTCCATGTAAGGGGACCAGAGTATGTGTGTGAGTGATGGAGGCAGCTATTGGAAGGAGTGGGCTGCAGCTGAAAGAGCCACTCTGTGTGTGTGTAGTGCATGTGAGGCAGAGCATCGGAGGGGAAGGTCTGTTTTGTTTTTTGTTTTGTTCTGTGTGTGTGTGTTTTTTGTTTTTGTTTTTTTCTCTCTATCTCTTTTGGCAGGAGGTGAAGCTGTGAACTTTGGGAGTAGGAGACAAGTTGCCACAGGCAGCTGGACAGAGCCAACACACGAGAAGCAGGGTCCTCTGAACAGGTGCTGCGGCAGGAGGTCCTGACACCCCCAGACAAGTGCTACCGGGTGATGCTGCTGCGACCGGGCCGAGAGCTGCTGCCGCCACAGCCTGACTGCGGACATTGCTGCTGCTAGAGGTGCCTGCTGTACGGGGCCAGGGACTGCTGCTGCAAAAGTGAAAAGGATCAGCGGGTGCACAAGGGAAGATAAGTATAAGCTTAAGTATATTACTGTTTAGGTGACTATATTGTATTGTCCCATATTATATACAGGCCCAGCACTACCCACTCAGCAAAGGAATGCAGTGCAGGGAGGCGCTGTGCTGGATAGGCGCTTTCCCTGCTCTGCTTCACTGTACTGATGTCCCTGCTGCCGGCTGCTGCTACTCTTATGACACTACAGACACAGGCAGCGGCGCTGGCAGCTTGAAGAGTCCGCACCCAGTCTCCCTTCAGCAGTGTTGTGGATGGGAAAAGGGGCAGGGCTAAATGGGCAGAGGGGACGGAGCTACATGGGTCAGAGGGGCGGAGCTACAGGGGACCAGGCTGCTGTGTGTGAAGAGGGAGAGGATGCTGCTCCTGATCTGGCCAGACAGACTTAGGTCAGTGGAGGGAAAGAGAGAGTGAGTGAGAGAAAGTGTGTGTGTGGTGGTGGTGGTGGGGATTATGGCACTACTATTGGGGGTATTATGTATACCTACTACTAGGGGCACTATATTTCTGAGGGCAACGGTGTATAAGCATCACAACTACTGGGGGCACAGTGTATAAGCAGCACAACTACTGGGGGCACTGTGTATAAGTGGAACTACTCCTGGGGGCACTTTGTGTGTAAGCGACACTACTACTGGAGGCACTACTACTGGGAGCACTACTACTGGGGGCACTATGCTTGTCAGCGGCACTACTACTGGGGGCACTATGCATGTCAGCAGCGCTACTACTGGGGGCACTATGCGTGTCAGCAGCGCTACTACTGGGGGCACTATGCATGTCAGCGGCACTACTACTGGGGGCACTATGCGTGTCAGCAGCGCTCCTACTGGGGGCTCTATGTGTGTCAGCAGCGCTACTACTGGGGGGCACTATGCGTGTCAGCAGCGCTCCTACTGGGGGCACTATGCGTGTCAGCAGCGCTCCTACTGGGGGCACTATGCGTGTCAGCAGCGCTCCTACTGGGGGCACTATGCGTGTCAGCGGCACTACAACTGGGGGCACTATGCGTGTCAGTGGCACTACTTCTGGGGGCACTATGCATGTCAGCTGCACTCCTACTGGGGGCACTATGCATGTCAGCGGCGCTCCTACTGGGGGCACTATGCATGTCAGCGGCGCTCCTACTGGGGGCACTATGCATGTCAGCGGCGCTCCTACTGGGGGCACTATGCATGTCAGCGGCGCTCCTACTGGGGGCACTATGCATGTCAGCGGCGCTCCTACTGGGGGCACTATGCATGTCAGCGGCGCTCCTACTGGGGGCACTATGCATGTCAGCGGCGCTACAACTGGGGGCACTATGCGTATATGTGCCCACACTACTACTGTGGGCACTATGCAAGTAATCAAAGCTACTACTGGGTGCACTATGCATGTCAGCGGCGCTCCTACTGGGGGCACTATGCATGTCAGCGGCGCTACAACTGGGGGCACTATGCATGTCAGCGGCGCTACAACTGTGGGCACTATGCGTATAAGCGGCACTTCTACTGTGTGCACTATGCATGTAATCAACGCTACTACTGGGGGCTCTATGCATATAAGCGGTGCTACTACTGGGGGCACTATGCATGTTATTGGTGCTACTACTAAAGGAACTATGCATATAAGCAGCGCTGCTACTGGGTGCACTATGCGTGTAATCTGCGCTACTACTGGGGGCACTATGCATATAAGCGGCGCTACTACTGAGGGCACTATGCGTGTAATCTGCGCTACTACTGGGGGCACTATGCATATAAGCGGCGCTACTACTGAGGGCACTATGCGTTTAATCTGCGCTACTACTGAGGGCACTATGCATGTAATCAACGCTACCACTGGGGGCTCTATGCGTGTAATCTGCGCTACTACTGGGGGCACTATGCATGTAATTGGCGCTACTACTGGGGGAACTATGCATATAAGCAGCGCTGCTACTGGGGGCACTATGCATGTTATCGGTGCTACTACTGGGGGCACTATGCATATAAGCGGCGCTACTACTGAGGGCACTATGCGTGTAATCGGTGCTACTACTGGGGGCACTATGCGTATAAGCAGCGCTACTGCTTGCGGTGTAATGTGAATAGGATTGTGCAACTGTGTGGATTAATTTGGAATGGGGGAACTATTGTGTGGCCACGCCCCTTTATTGTGAGACCATATACCTTTTTTTGCTGCGTGCTGTCCCTCTGTAAAGTATGGGAGCGCGCAAATTTATCGTTTGCAGGAGGGCGCCGAATACCCTAGCACCGGCCCTGATTATATATATATATATATATATATATATATATATATATAGTCTTTTTTTCCCCCTCTTCTCGAATTTTGTTTTTCAAAAGGTAACAGGGAATAGTACTTAGCAAAAATGAGGGTTGCCGCGATTGAGAATCTCACTCACTCGTGCATGATATATGCGCACATGTATATCAGGAAGGCAGACAGGGAAATCTGATCGCCGTACGGTCTGTTGTCTCCCGGATGCTCGGGTACGGCACATCGCGGACTGGGTAGACAGATTGTTGGGAGGGGCTGGTAAAGACCTGGCGGTCTTGGTGCATGTCGGCACCAACGACAAAGTTAGTGGAAGGTGGGATTTCTTTAAGAAAGACTATAGGGAATTAGGCAAGAAACTTAAGGCAAGAACATCTAGGATAATATTCTCAGAAATATTCCCAGTGCCACGCGTTAGTCCAGGGAGACAGAGGGAGATTAGGGAGGTAAATGTGGGTCTTAGAGACTGGTGTAGGAAGGAGGGGTTTGTGTTCTTGGAACACTGGGCAGACTTCTAATTGAGGCGCCATCTTTTTTGTCGCGATGGATTGCACCTGAATGAGGAGGGGGCTGCGGTGCTGGGGGGGTAGGATGGTTAGAAGGTTGGAGGTGCTTTTAACTAGGAGCCGGGAGGGGGGGGGGGGGGTTTAGCTAGAAGTTATGGGTCAAACAATGAGAACAGTGAGGATGGTGGTGAACAAATTGGGGGTGGCGAAGGGGGGGGGGGGGAGGGAGAGATAAGCTGGCAAGGGTTATTTTGGGGGTTTTGACACAGAAATTACCGACAAAGGTATTGCCCACGGTATCCCTACATTATTATCTTAAGACGATTATGGTCCTACAGTACGGTATATAGAATGTGATGTCCATAGCATAAGGGAAAATACCTTCATCGGTGGGGGGGGGGGGGTGTTTAGAAAGACCTAATAGGTCTTATAGTAGTAAAGAAGGCTGTATTAAGTATGATGGGGGTGCAAAGGGAGGGAGGAGAATAACAGTTAAGAGTAATTCTAGAAAGGCACTTGTAAATAAGGATAACATTCCATTAAAACAAACTGGCAAGGGAAATATTAAGCTAAAATGTATGCTTGCGAATGCAAGAAACCTATCAGGTAAAATGGGGGAATTGGAATGGCCTATAGCAAAAAGTCAATATGATTTTATAGGTATTATTTTCAGGAGAGATAGGGCTACCAAAAGGAGAGGAGGGGTATGTCGCTATGTAAAGCCATCTCTAAAGCCAAGCATAATAGATGTTTTTTATGAGGGGACTGGAGATAACATGGAATCGCTATGGGTTGTGATAGCAAGCGGGAGCATTGAATAAAAAAAAACTAGTCATTGGCATGTGCTATAAACAACCGGATATTAGCATACATGACGAGGAACAACTCTGGCAGCAAATTAGAAAAGCTGCGGGAATGGGGGACATCCTAGTGATAGGGGATTTCAACTATCCGGATATAAATTGGAGTAACGATTCGTGTGTAAAAGCTAGGAGCAGAGGGTTTCTAAACAAATTAAAAGGATCAGTAGTTATCTCAATTAGTTGAGGACCCAACCAGAGGTAATAATATTCTGGACCTAGTTATTACCAATAATTTGGACATTATATCAAACATTACAGTTAGGGTGACCTTGGGAAACAGTGATCACTATATGATCTCATTCAACATTAGTTTAAAAAAACAAAGCTACAGTATAAGGGATCAACCAAAACATTAAACTTTAGAAAAGCAAACTTCAATATGCTGAGGCAGGCACTAAACGACATTGACTGGGAAGTTTTGTTTCAGGCTAAGGACACTTCGGAAATGTGGGATGTTTTAACCACTTTGAGCCAAAAACCGCTCTCGAAATTGTCGGGTTTTTTTTTATGAGTGAATTAGGTGAAGAACACGAATTTAACCCTATCCCAAATGATTTTAGTTAAAAATAAAAAAATATATATATATATATACATATATATATATAATTTTTTTTTTAAATACTTTGGTCTGGGGGTGGCTTGAGAGAGGGTTCATTTACACTCCCCAGCAGCTGCCATTGTTTGCAGCCGCTGGAGGGGGGGGGGGGAGATCCTGCCGTGCTGACTGATCAGCAGTGATCGACAGCACTGCAATCAGTGGGGGAGAGTGCAGGGAGGCAGAGGGACCTTCCAGTCCCTCTGACAGCAGCAGCGGAGGGAAATTTCCATTCCCTTCCGCTGCTGACACTTTGACTGGTCACATCCTGTCGACCAGGTCAGATAGAACACTTGCAGACATGATCGCATGTGATGCGACCATGCCAGGCAAGTGGTTAAAAGGGTTGATCACAAAAGCAAAATCTTTGTCTAATGGGCAAAACCATCTTGCACTGCAGGAGGGCAGATATAACATGTACAGAGAGGGAGGTAGATTTGGGTGGGGTGTGTTCAAACTGAAATCTAAATTGCAGTGTGAAAATAAAGCAGCCAGTATTTACCCTGCACAGAAACAATATAACCCACCCAAATCTAACTCTCTCTGCACATGTTATATCTGCTCCACCTGCAGTGCACATGGTTTTGCATATTATAGAAAGATTTTGCCTTTGCCATCAACCCTGAATTAGGTCATACATTTGGCACATGCAGAATTATTCTGAATGCAAGGTTTGGATATGTTCAGAACAATTGTATATTTGGGAGGTACTTATTTAGCCTGCTGTCGGGATCCCGGCTGTAATATTACAGACGCCAGAATCCTGACACTTGGTAAAACACCGGCAGTTGGAATCCCGACCGCTGGCTGGAATCCACATTCGGGTGGTGGTCATAGCCAGATTAAGAGGGGGATGCAGGGCATACAGTTCCCCAGGCCCCCCTTTGTCAGGGGCCCCCCGGCCAGAGCACACTGACATCACTAGCTTTCCCTTTTAAGCAGCAGCAGAACCAGCAGCCAGAATGCCAGCAGGACAGTATGGAGTGCAGGCAGATACACAGGATTATCATGTTTTATGAGCTACCAAAAGAGCCTTCTGACCAGAGGAGAGATAGGAGGGTGGAGAGATCTCTAAGTGACACAGAGATACCAGCTTCTCCTCCTTCCGCCTGGGTGTCTGAGTCCTGTGTGAACTGTTATGCAATTAAACCATTTGGGTCTAGAGATAGACACACACACAGAGTCCTCCTGAGTCCTGACCCAGTGTGTAAGTAGTACAGAGGCTGCTGATATTCTTGCATGTGACAAGATAAATTATTTTATTTGTCTGTGTATTTAAAGGTTAAGTTATCTTTGTTCCACTACAAGAAAAGTTTATAAAGTAGTTATCTTTCAATTAGGTGGAGCTATAAACAGTACACAGCCATTATTAAACTATTAGTAAAAACTAAAATACACCATTGGTTTAAATTTCATATACACAATCTGTACCTCCCACCATGACCCATTCCAGGAGGGACACAATGCTCTCTACCTGGACTTCCTTCTTAATTTATGATTGCAATCACCTGTGATGAAACACCTTTCTTATCAATGAAATAGTTCAACATAGGTGACGTTAATCATACAGTATATTAAAACGGAAGTCCAGATAGAGAGCATTCTGTCCCTCCTGGAATGGGACATGTTGGGAGGTATGCACAATTTAATATACATTCCCCACCTTCCATCAGGGCCCCCCTGTTTTAAGTGCCCCGGGCACCCCCAAGGCTTAATCCGGCCCTGGTGGTGGTCCACGCCACCACCCAAGGGAGAATATAACCGTTCGGCCACCACCGAGCCTAAAGCGTAGGGATACACTGTGCTTGTCATTAGTCTTCTGACCGCTGGGATCCCAACAGCTGGGATATAATAATAAATCCGTATATTTGCCCCATGTACACCTGAATGATAGATTTAATGTAGCACATGTCTTGAAATCAGTCAATTTGTGTCTGAACTGGATTATCAAATATTGAAATTAAAACTGCAATAGATGCTTTTAGCTCTTTACTTTCTTTATTTGACTAATAACAGGCAACTATAGATACATAATATGATCAAGTGAATTTATTGAGGTGAGTGCGTCAATACAAACTATGTGCTCAAGCAATCACTTTGCATTTTGAGTGTCCCAAGTACATTTGAAACAGATTTTTATGAATTTTTGTGCAGTTTTCTGGATAAGCATCAGGCCCATCTAAACCACACAGTAGGCCCTGGGCAAAGCAATGCACTTGGGCCCCTACCCACTCATTCGCAGGAACCAATTAAAAAAGATTATAACATGTGGTCCTGTGCTGTCTCTCCACATGCTTCCATACAGTGAATAGATGTTTGCACTCTGATAGATAGCTCCAGACAGCCACCAATTACTGTAGCATGATGACAGCCATTCACTGTTTGGCTGCAGGCTGTGACACAGGTAGAGAATGCTTACTGGTTTCTATGATTGTGTGACCACCACACATCCCTGCTCAAAGGCCCTTAGAATTGTGGGGCCCTGGGCAGCTTCCCAATGTGCCTATACATTAAGATTGTCCTGAGTGTACTGTACACACCAACAGTTATAATGTAGGCAATGACCAGTCCAAGGCTTTGTGGTTTCTTGGCTCAAGTGATTGTACATCAGTACTCTCTGTTACACTGCTTGAATGAGTATTGCGTGGATCCTGCAGAGCGGTGGTGTAAGCAGCTCACCAGCATGTGGCTGTCTTCTTATCACAAGGTAGTGGTGCAGGGTTCTGGAACATTGGTCACAAGCAGGTAGACGTGAGTCTCAGGCGCAAAGAGGAGGACATCCATCGACCACCCTGTCGCTCTTACTCAGTGGAAAGACAGCACATGCGCAGATACACTGTCAGTGGTCATCTTGATTAGGGAATGAAGGTATCCTGGAGGAGCCATTTTGGTGGAGACTACACAGTAGTGCACTTTACTTCTAACACAGAATAGTAGAAATTGCAAAGAAGATACAATTCCATAGAAACTCAAATTAACAAGAAAATTTTTTATATTAATCACATACCCATAAATATTCACTGAGCATAACATAGATGTGAACTTTGTGACTGTGCCACCCTGCCTCCAAAGCTGGATTAAAGCCCCGCAGAGCCATAGGCAAGATATTTGATTACTGACAAAATAACAAACAACATGTCTATTCCCCCCTCCCCTTTCTGCTCACCCTAATCCCCATCATCAGAGCCTGCAGGAAAAGCTTAGAGATGAAGTTTGACCCTGACTGCAGAGTGTTCACTGACTATGGCCCAGAACTCAGCCATTAACCTCACGTACTGGCCATGTAATGATGTACCAGGAGGCGCCCAGCAAGTGGCAGGTCAGAGGATTCCTCACCACCAGGTAGATGAGATTCCCCACCAGCAGCTCAACATCATCCTTGCAGGCTTAGAATTGGTTGCACCCCCAGAGACTGGATGGTGGGTCAGGGGAGGTGCACTAGAGGTCCAGATTGGGGGCTTCTTTTCTTGTTCTGGGTGGTGCTAGTGGAAATTTATGCAGGTGCCTTGCATAGTGGCCTGTTTTGATCTTGCTGCAGACAGGAGCCAGACAGATTGAAGGAGCTGGTTGTTGGTGTTCTCCAATTTTGTAGACTGGGTTTGCAGGTAGACTGTGGGGTATATGGGGACAGGGCCTTGGCCACTTCTCATTACATCAAGGATTAGGCCCTATGCCACTCACTTTCCCAGGTGCCCCCTAGCTGTCTAGAATCCTCACAAGGTAAGAGTCTGGGTGGATGGCCAGAAGAACTTGTAGGCTCCAATGATTCAAGGCAAGTCAGCAGGAGACTATGCATAATAATGAAAACCCACTCCAACATCAACCTTAACCTGAAGTTGTGGCGTGCCGAGTTCATTTGTTGCTTAGCTCTAATGGACTGCTGTAGGGATGCTGGTGTATAGATATAGGCAAATTCTGATGTAGAAACCAATAGATAGAGGTTGGGGAAGATGTGGAGCAGGGATATATCTAATGGAGATTGATCTGCAATACTACTAGAGGATGAAGGGATACAATCACATCAGTAGTACTAGAAAATAAGTCCTTCAAACATCAATAGTTGGCTGAATGTTTTGCTTTAGTGTTCTTTTATCAAGTACATACAAATAATTCTAATGAAAGCTCACAAATATAATGCCAACACCATCCCACATTGAACACCATACCTCCCACTCCATGGATTTCAAGGCCATCATATAGATGTGATGTCAACAAGTGTACCCCATCACCATGGATACAAACAATGGCTGCAAAGTGTAAACATTATATATTGTATCTCAGTCCAGATTGTCACCTGGCTACTTTTGTTATAAACTGTGTTATACAAGCTAAGTCTGCCTTCATTTGATAACAATTGCACTTTCTTTCCAGAGTGGTAATGCTTATATCCTTTTAAATCATCCTAGGACACAGATCTAAATTACATAGGTCTCCGTTTTACATTCCTGTCATTTCCACCTCCTCAATATTCCTAGAATCAGGTCCTTTCTTACGCTAGAGGCTTCTAAAACTCTACTTCATACTCTCACGATTTACTGCCTGATTACAGTAATCTCCTCCTCTTTGGCCTTCCTAACTCCTACCTTGCATCTCTCAAGTCTATCCTCAGCTCAGTGCTTTATGGGGTTGGACAGGAATTGGTAATTACAGGTGAGCTGAGATCCTGTTAGTAATCCCTGTGTGTGCACATGCAGGAAGAACCTGAAATGAGGTCAGCTGAAGCCAGGTGAAAATGAAACAAGGTTTATTGTAATAAAAGAACCAGTATGATGCTGGGATACAGAATTATTAAATTAATACAGAAAATGGATCTTCAAGTTGCACGGAACAGGATGCAAATATTTCATGATTATTGCAATGGCTTGTTATTGGAACAGTGAGTATGATAATGTTTGAATACAGGTAAAGTCCAGGTTAATGGCAGTGGTGAAGTAAACATTCAAAAATCCGGATTTAAACAAAGCAGAGGAAAATAACATACCAAAATCTAGTAACCAGGCAAGGGTTGTAATAGATAACTTTGTAGCGCTCAATAAGCCTTAGGGTGTATTAAGGTAGCAACTGTTGCTAATTATCAATTGTTAGAGAAAGGTCACAATTTAGCTTAGCTATTGAGTCTGCTTAGTAGGCCAATGAACAGTATGGCTTTTTGCTAAAATATGAGGAAAGGCTTGCTAGGCTAGGCATGTTTACACTGGAGAAAAGGAGATTAGGAGGGAACATGATTTACATGTACAAATATTTGAGGGAACAATACACTGAGCTAGCGGGGGATTCGTTTCTCGGTTAAGATCAACGCAAAGGACACGTGGACACCCGCTCAGGTTAAAGGAGAGGGGATTTCGCACACAGAAACGGAAGGTTTCTTCACAGTAAGGACAATACATATTTGGAATTCCATGTCTGAGTGAGTAGTAATGGTGGACTTGGTCATTGCTTTTAATAATGGGCTAGATTTATTCCTAATGGATAAGGATATACAGGGTTATGGTGGGTAAATCACGCACTATAGTAAAAAAATAAAAATAAATAGGATTAAACATAACAGCCAAACATTCACCGCAGTTAAAATTAGTCTTAAAAAATATTACAGTGTAGGAGATCATATATAGGTTGAACTCGATAGCCAATTTGTCTTTTTTCAAACTCAGAAACTATGTTACCTTTCTCTTAACATCGAGTTGACTTTGCTGCTGAATACACCTCCATCTGCAGGGCTCTTTACTATTAACTCTGGTTCAATATTCATGAACAATAAGAACAGAGCTTTCCTCTTTCCTTTAACAATAAATGTCCATGACTGAAATACAGGATATATATATAAGTGGAGATGTTGCCCAAAACAACCAATCAGATTCTACTTATCATTTATCTAGCACCTTCGAGAAGATAATAGCTAGAATCTGGTTGGGTGCCATGGGCACATCTCATTTCTAGAAACCCACACTTTAGTAAATACATATACCATCTAGAATCCACTTGCACTGTCATACAAATCTGAGATGGTCCCAGAGCTGCAGCACCCACACGGCGGAAGAAGAGATACAAAATGGAGTACACTGCATAGGGAAGACTGAAATTGTTCCGCTCTATCTGAAGGTGAATTGCAGTAAAGTAACACCTGGATACCAGATCCTCTAATGTAACAATGGAATAGTTGTATAAATGTCCAAGGCTTTTCTCAGTAATGAAAAAGTTTATCTTTTTTCTGTTGGAAGCCTTCTGTGTCTTTTCTCCAGCACACTTCAGTACAGAGTTTTACCTCTAAGTTAAAAAAAAGTTGAGGACAATTAAAAAATGACTCCCTCTTGACACTACAATAATAGATATAGAACAGTGTGATTTTGACATTGTATAATGTTCCAAACAGCTCAATTACACTGCCTGAGCTACTTTTTCTTATTGTACAGATGTGCCACCATACACTATGGCTTCAGCCGCAGCAAGCATATATACAAGCAGCCCCTCTTGGCAAGCCAGGTACCAGGAGACTCTGCCACCCACGTCGAGCATATTTTTCACTCAAAGGGTGAGATTCAAATGATATATCACGCCCAATTTCCTTTCTAAAATGATCTCCGTTTTCGTGCATATTGCGCCCATAGTAATCAGGTTTAGCTGTGTAAAGGGTTGGGTGCCTCACTACTCCGGGCGTAGCGAGCTGAAATAATGATACAACGACCCTGAGGGCAGAAACTGAGCGGGTGTGTTAAGGGGTGAAAAGAATTGAATCCCACCCAAAATGTCTTACAATTATAAAACAACTGGAAGTGACAAAACTGCTTTGCTAGATTACACTAATCAATTTGATATGCATTTCTACATCTGTGTAGAAATAAGTCTGAGGGGGTAATTCAGACTATCACTGCAGTGGCACTGATCGCAGTCTGAATCCCTTTGTGGAGTGTGCACACGCAGTGCGCGATCTGCGTGTGCGCACCCTGGGAACCGAGTGAGATGCTAACATCATCTCAGGGCTACTATCGCAAGGCAATTGTGAGGCAGAAAAGCTGGGACTCTCCCCTTTTGGTAGACACTGGCAGCTTATCTCTACTATACCCAGAACCAGAGATATCAGCCTTCCAGCAGATGGTCCCTGCTCCATCTCCACACGCCTAATATGCAGATTTAGAATTGCTCTGGCTCCTGAACTCTGATCACCAAGTTCCCAGTGTCTCCTGAAAGTTGGGACTCTCTAGTTTTTTTTATCCCATTCAAAGCTAAGAAATATATTTTCAGGAACTTGAGATATCTGCAGTAAAGCAAGCTCCCACCGGAAAATGATAAATATTAAGCCCACTCCACTATCCACCCCTCCCCTACGTATTAAACACCCCCTATCACCCTGGAAGTCATGTACCAGGGCTTCTTCATTCAGCCCAATGCTCCCTCTACAGTTTAGATTTATCTGTGCAGTAAAGGAGTAATTAGCAGAAATTACTGCGCCAGGTCCTACATGCTGAGCAGAAGGTAGAACACCACCTTCCGCCCGCGGGACATCAAAGCTGCCGCTGATAGCACCCCCTACCGCTGGAGGATGGGTAGGGGGCCCAGTGCATTGCTGTGCCCAGGGGCCTACACTGCTGTTAAGATGGCCCTGACTACCAGCCTACTGTATAGTGCCTTTTAAAGGCAATTGATAATAAAAAGTCATTAATTGGTGGATCTAATGCAGATTATTTTCTGTCTCTTTACTGGTACTTTGGGCCATATTCAGTATGGATCGCTTACTGCTTATTTCCTGTCCAGTGCACACGTACATGGCCCGTTCTGTGCTTGTGTGGGCAGAGCAATGCGATCGCATTTCATTGATGCCAATGCCTTTGCCTGACTGACAGGCAGAGATGTTCGCGGGTGTTGGCCATGCATGCTGCTCAATTTGGACTCCTTGTCCAAAGCTGCATGGACAGTCCAGCAAATTACAGCTAAAGGGATGATTATTCAACATAATTTTTTCCTTTATGTAGACTTATACGTCAGTAACGTTTGTTCTTATGATAATGCCAGGATCAATTTATCTGGTCTGTATTTTTTCTACTAAAACAAAATCACCAAGTAGGCGCACAATACCAATGATGTTGATAAAAACACAATTTATTAACATAAAACCAATGACAAACTGATTAAAAAACACAACACTACACAGAGCATATAACTGAGGTATTATACCTTATAATTCACACATAAAGTGTATTATTAAGTGAAAGGGACACTGAAATGCAGGAGAACCCGTCTCTGTAAGATAGGGTTAATCTCTCACATTAATTCCATATCAGACAGTTTAAATGAAAAGGAAGTCCTGTAAACTGATGTAATAAGCGTTTGTGACCATAAAGGTATCCGGATTTAAATAATGTTTCCTTGGAGCAAAATAAACCAACCGATTAATGTTACTCACTGAGACGTAATGATCTCTTGCTGCACGGGATAAATGGTTAAGGAACCGCTTGTTATCACCCTGTGCATGGGTGAGACATCCGTCAGCGGTATATTCAGATGAAAGCCATTTCTTTCTGTGCAGCACCAGTTGCCTGTATCAGACCACCATACAGATCCTCCAGCTTGCTGAGCGACGCCCGGCCGGGCAGGAGGTAACAATGTTCCAAATGCAAGGAGAGTTAGAGTGGAATGATTGAATCACAGGCTGGATCATTCACCGGTGACTTGTAACGGACGGCTGAAAGTGATGGATGTCGTGCTCCGTGGGACAGAGTGTTCTGCCTCTTAAAGAAGCCGCCTTAGGTGCGGAGAAACGCGTTGAGGGTACAGAAGAAAGGGCCACACTTGACCATTAAGTGTCCCACGGAGCACGACATCCATCACTTTCAGCCGTCCGTTACAAGTCACCGGTGAATGATCCAGCCTGTGATTCAATCATTCCACTCTAACTCTCCTTGCATTTGGAACATTGTTACCTCCTGCCCGGCCGGGCGTCGCTCAGCAAGCTGGAGGATCTGTATGGTGGTCTGATACAGGCAACTTGTGCTGCACAGAAAGAAATGGCTTTCATCTGAATATACCGCTGACGGATGTCTCACCCATGCACAGGGTGATAACAAGCGGTTCCTTAACCATTTATCCCGTGCAGCAAGAGATTATTACGTCTCAGTGAGTAACATTAATCGGTTGGTTTATTTTGCTCCAAGGAAACATTATTTAAATCCGGATACCTTTATGGTCACAAACGCTTATTACATCAGTTTACAGGACTTCCTTTTCATTTAAACTGTCTGATATGGAATTAATGTGAGAGATTAACCCTATCTTACAGAGACGGGTTCTCCTGCATTTCAGTGTCCCTTTCACTTAATAATACACTTTATGTGTGAATTATAAGGTATAATACCTCAGTTATATGCTCTGTGTAGTGTTGTGTTTTTTAATCAGTTTGTCATTGGTTTTATGTTAATAAATTGTGTTTTTATCAACATCATTGGTATTGTGCGCCTACTTGGTGATTTTGTTTTAGTTGTTTTACTTTCAGGAGGCCGGCTACCTCCTTACCAAGTGGCTGCCATTATCAGTGCTATATTTGCACGACCCTGTTCAGCGCCTAAAAACCTTTTTTTCGTCTGTATTTTTTCTAGTATCTCAGTCCAAATTGGATAGAAGAGTCTTTCTTACAACCAAGTATCTACCGGTCCAGTAATAAATTACCTGCTTTGCTAGGGACTTCCTTTTATATATTAGTCAATAATGTTGGTTCTTAATTTCCATGCCAGAATCAGTTTGTCTGGTCTGTATTTTGCTGGACTCTCAGTCCAAGTTGGTTACAATCAAACAGCACACAGGTCCAAAAGCGAATCACCCCTGAAGAAGTCAAATGTGATGAAATATGTTGAGTGATGCTATATTCTTGTGGGTGGACTGAACAACCTAAAAATGTGTTCTAACAGAAAGCACAATGGACCTAAGTACTCTTTGTACTATGTTAATATGATACAAATTTGATATTTTAAATATTTTGTTGTATTTTTTTTGTAAAATTCTGTATTGTAACTTATAGGGTATACTCGGTATGCTTAATCATTCTCATCATTGTAGAAGATATATGAATATCAAGAGAAATAAATAAGAGGAGTTCCTATTGATACTATCAAGTGGGATCTACCCTACTGTTTGTTTGTATCTATTTTCTAGTCCTTGTAGGCAAAGGACAGTTTGGAGGAAGCGGCTCTAGAATTTAGTTGTAAGTTGATTTAAGGATAAAATATATTGGTTTCGAGCGCATAGCAGGGATAACTATTTTCTATATACAGATGGAGCCCTCTTCATCTATCCCTTTAATAGGATTAAATGAGACAGGGCAGTTGGACTTAATCCCCTGCTGTAATAACTTAATCCCCTGCTGTATTGTTCTCTCTGTATTGTATTGCAGCTGAGAACAATAGATTAAAGATTTATGCTAATAAGCCTTGGTGCACTTAGGCACAGCAGAGGCCTAGATGAGTGAGGCTTCATCTGTATCAATTCACGCCTTCTGATTGGCTGGGCGCAGATTATCTTCTCCAGATGATAGTGTTCAAATAATTTCTGTTGTGGCTTTAAATCATGTGCTGGTTCACAATTCTTATTCTAGAACTTTACAACCATTATGCGAAAGAAGATGAAGAATGTACTCCAATGTATCTTTATTTGGATACATTTTAAGTCTGTGTATATATATATATATATATATATATATATATATATATATATACAAACAAACAAAAAACCCAGCACTCACCAAAGTAAGCTCACTTATCCTCAACAATTCAATAAATAAATGATGGGTTTTAGTTAGTGGATTGGCCAATGCACGGAAGCCTGCATACCGATCTCCAAGGTACATATATCGGTATGCAGGCTTCCGTGCATTGGCCAATCCACTAACTAAACCCCCATCATTTATTTATTGAATTGTTGAGGATAAGTGAGCTTACTTTGGTGAGTGCTGGGTTTTTTGTTTGTATTTATTAGAGCGATGTGGTCATGGGCTACATGCACCCCGCCCTGTGAGTGGTAAGTACGGCTGTGTACCCCGCTTTTGTGGTGGAGAGTGCTGTGTTATATGCACCCCACCCTGTGAGTGGTAAGTGCATACCTGTACCCCACTTCTGGGGTGGCGAGTGCTGTGGTTTTCTCTCTGTGTATATATATATATATATATATATATATAATGCGTCCAACTGAAGCCACAATATCTAACAGTTATTATAAGTTTTGTGCCCTAATATGACCCCAAATTATCTTTCTACAGTTGACATCTACAGTATATTACACATAGCAGCTGAAACAGTTTCTCATACAATAAAACAGCCAGATTGTTATTCAAGAAGAATTTATGCAATCAATATAATTACATTAGTGTCTTATCAGGACACACAATCCCTCATTGGTTTAATTGTCCTACTGAAGTTTACACACTGTCATAAAAATGAATAAAGCTGTAACATGTCCTGCATTGTGGATGATACATTTCCAGAGAGATAGGTAGGTCTTACAAATCTATTTAAACAAACAAATCAATTCATCAGCTCAGTAAGATCAATTACTGGAAAAAGATACAAAACTAAAATCTGACATTGCTGTATTATACCAACTGTTTGTCACCGCTGCGTTAAATTGAAATGCATAAATTGCCCCCAAATTAGTACAGTGAATATAAGAGGAACACAGAGCTGCATATATTTTAAATTGGATTATAAAGGTCAAATATATTTGATAGAATTCCTAGAATCCAATTTCCCTAATGAAAAAGTAGAAAAACATGAACTTTAAAACCAATTTCTGTGTGGTCTGATTGGATGTAATATTAAATTCTCAGCTGACACCTCTTTATTAGATGTGCACCTAGAGCAATATTGCAATATTTCTGTTAAGAGATTAATATAGGGTTATTTTACAGTGATCAGTACATGAGAAGGAAGGTAGTAAAGCACGATTATGTCTGCCTTTACTTGTTCTTAATACAAAAGGTTGATAAAATATAGTTTAAGGGAAGTTTCAAGAGAACAGATATAAAAGAACTCAGAGGCATCAGAAGGGGCTGCCAGGTGTCACCCTTCCAGGGGGTGACACTGAATTGCTGGCTCCTGCTCAGTGACAGGAACCAGGTGCAGAAGTGTGACATTATCCTGCAGCGGGTGTGGTATGGAAGGTAGATAGTAACTAGGTCGACAGTGTCTACGTCAACCACTATTGGTCAACAGTAACTAGGTCGACAGGGTCTCTAGGTCGACAGGGTCTTTAGGTTAGCTGTTTTACAGGCGCAGCACGCAGCAGAGTTCCCCACTCTGCTGTTGCTGTGCTTGTCAAACAGTTGACAGGCAGCGGCAATCTTAGTCAGTGCAGGACGGAGCAGTTTCAGCGCGATCTCCCTGGCCAGGTCTCCCCTCCCCTCCCTTCAGAGACAGACAGCGGCAGTGCTATGTGAAGCTGGAGCCTCCACGCATATCGCGGACCAAGCTTAGCGGGTAGCGCCAGCTCAGGTTAGGGGGTCTCGGCGCCCCCTCCAATCCGGTGCCCAGGTCGCCTGCCCCCCTAGCCCCCCCTAGTTGCGGCCATGAGTTGGATGTGAGATGAGGACCGCAGTATGCAGAATCCCTCATATATGACACCTACTGTATTATACTAGCATGCAGTCATGAATAGTAAGTGATATAAATTGATTATTCAACCTCATCCACCATGAACATAAACAGTAAGTGGTTGAGTTTTAAACGGATAATATCACATTTATTTTACTAAAAAACATAATGTTATTCAGGTTACGTTGCATATTTTGTTTATATACATTACATATTTTCTTCTATTTGCGTTTTATTTTAATCACTTTTATATGGACCTATTCTTTTATGAAGTGCATGTTCTTAGGTCCTTAATTGACTCCCGCCTGTCCAGACATGTAGAGTTAAGCAGCCTGATTTTGATTCCTAATCCTGCTCTGATTCCCGATCCCTGATCCAATTCCCAGATCCCAGATTTTTCATTAATCCAACATGTTAGAAATCTCTGTTTTGCCAATTTCTACCATTTGTGGGTTGGAATCTACGAATTGAGGATTTCCAACTTGTAAGATTTTGCCTATTATTTTACACAATCATCAACACAACACAGAATTGTGCCATTTGATTGTTGATGTATGTGCCTCTTTAATATTGTTTAATCACAGTACAAGAACAATTGAATTTAATACGAGAAAGGTGTATATCATTCCTGTATGCTCTAAGATCTCAGACCTACTGCATGTCACAAGCAAACAGGATTTTTAAAGGGTTTTTTTTCAAATCCTTGATCTTGTAACAATACACACTCACACACAAATAAAGGGAACCTGCAGGTGCCGGGTCACCTTGGAGAACCTTGGAGAACTGCAACCCAACCCATCCTAGCCCTGTTACTCCCTCTTCCTGCTCCATTCCACCCCAACCCCATTGATATATACCCGTTCTTCCCTTGTCTGTCCTACCAGTATCTCTGCAGTGGAATTTTTTTGGAGGAGGATGTTGCAAATCTGTAGCCTGCACCCCAGCTCCTGCTGCACATGCCACACAAAGTGGTTTGCTAAAGTATTCAATCCCCTAGAACATCTTTAGATTTGTCTGTATGACAAATTACAATTGCACTTGATTGTTCCAGACAGTAGTTTTATTGTGAGCCAGTAGGTCCTTAGAGTTATATCTGCAACTTTGCTGTACTTTTAAATCTGTGTCCACAGAGCATTGTAATATGGATAATATTTTAAGATCTGCACTTATACTTTATGCTAAGGGATGGTACACGGTGACCTTACATTATAATTTTCACTGTTTACACTACAGTATGGGTGAAATGTAATAGCCCATAATTCGCAGGAACTGGCACGTATTTGGCGATAGTCATTAGAGTTAAAGTGGAAAAAATTTTAAAGGCAAAATCAAATTGATTTTGAAATTAAATAACTTGCAGCATTAAATCTAGTGATTAGCTCACCAGGGACGCACTAGCTGCCTCTGAGATTAGCAGTGCCCAGTGGGTATTTCTGACTGGTCGCATCAGATGGTGGTTAAGAACAGATGTGTAGTGCTATATAATGTACTGATATATAAATATATATATATATATATATATATATATATATAAATATGCAAAGAGGAAAGTGGCACTCAGATCATAAGCTTCAAACACCATCCATGTTCAATCAATGTTTCGGTATTTAATCTTGTCATCAGGATATGCTGATGACGAGACTAAATCTTGAAACGCTGATTGAACATGGCTGCTGTTTGAAGTTTATGATCCGAGTGCCTCCTTCCTCTATGCGTATGTTGGGTCTTAAGCTATGGGACACCTAGGAGGGCACCGGGACACTTACTGCCACATACTGGAGGTGCAATACAAATTTTGATCTGATTGTCCGATTGGTCATTATCGTTCCCGTAACAAAAACCAGTAATGACATCATTATGTCATCCCCTTAGAGGAGGTTTTTTAAGATTCTAATTATGTAGTTTTCCCATTTCCCACCTGCAGGATACCTATGTTAAATGTCATCTTCCTAACATATCAGGAAGTAAGAGATTTAGTGATGAGTCAGTCAGTCAGTCAGTGTGTGAGTGAGTTAGGTGAGTTAAATATGTGTGTGTGTGTGTGTGTGTGTGTGTGTGTGTGTGTGTGTGTGTGTATACTGTATATATTGTATTGGCAAAGGGGGAAACCTCCCAGTGAAAGTATTGCACTTACCCCTGAATCTATAGCCAGGCCTGTTAAAAGATCTTTCTATTATAAATCATCTTCTTCTGAAAATATAATGCCAGCACCATCACTCTTCACATTTGGTGGCCTTTGAGACCTGCCACTAAAGACAGTGTTTATCTCCAAAAGAGGAGTAGATGTGCTTATCGGTCTACACTAGGGCCCACATCCCACACACAATTTCTCCACCTACCACAAGTTACTTATATTTTAAAATCTCTATGTCAATAATTGTCAGATTGGGTTCTCTTTTGGACAGGACAGATTTCTTCAGGGGTCTCCCAGTACAGAAGAAAAGAGTTACTGGAGAGAATACCCTGTATTCAGGTGCGGAAGAGGAGCGGGTGGGTGGTTAGGTGGAAAGCTTGCCCATGTCTGGGAGTGGACATTTCCCCCCAAAATCTTTTAGGAACTTTATAAAGCCTTCTAAGAAAAATCAAGTGGATAAGTGCAACCAATCAGCTTCCAGATATCACGTCTAGTACTTTCTATAAAATAATAGGTAGAAGGTGATTGGTTGCTACAGGCAACTTTTCTACATCTCCCCTTTAATATTTCTAATAATTTTTAATGAACATGTTTGATTAGCTATGCTTGCTAATTCATTTAGGTGCATTTGCCAAATCCTCCTGAAAGCTGACAGAATAATAACTTTATTTTTTTCCATACTATCAGTACAACATTTTCTTAAAATGTGCAGTCTTCATCTCCTGTGGCAAGCTCAGTGTCATTCATCAGTTTGGTGCACAAAGGAAAGCTTTAGGGAATACTGGTCATGTCACATTGAGTTACAGCTTGTTCTGACATGACGAAACACAATAATTATAAAACGAAACAAACAATGCCCCAGAAAACAAAAGCTGTAAAATATGTAAGATTTATTAGGGACTATGATTTTAGCACCAGTGCGCGGTATGTATCATGTGTGTCACATCTCTTTCATACACAGCTTGAGGTCAAATTTACAGTCTTATCCTAGCCTTAGCCAAGTTCATTCTCTGTTCAGAATGTATGCCTCATATTTCCTTTATACCAGAGGATTGGCTCATTTCTACACATTTCCAGTTCCTTAAGCAATAAAAGCAATACAAGGGAAAGTAAAGATTCACCAACTTCTCTAGTACATGACAATTTTACTTTTATTTAAGTGTTCTGCATCCATAAAATGCAAATTACTCAATGATTTACAATGGAGCTGTCAGATCCAGATTATAATATTAAATATGTAAATGTCATTGCTTACAAATAATAATCTTTAATTCAGACTCCATATAACTTTAGAAAAATAAATGAGTGGTCCAAAAGTGCCGTTAGTAACTGGAAATATAACACCCAGGGGTTGGCGGGTATGTCTAAGTGGTTGAGACAGATATCACAGGTGTGATAGGCTATGTGACAGACCTTTCCCCTTGAAATGTTTTTCCCCCGTACCTTGTTTTGTAGCACCTTGATCAGAGAGGAAGAATAGACTGATACGAAACAGGAGTAAGTAAGCAATTCTAACAGGATTAATTTTTATTGAGCTGCAATTAACTCTGGATTGAGGATGATGATTGGTTAATTGGCAAAAAATATTAGATAATCACAAGAAGAATAGGGCATAAAAAGAAGATAAAGAGATGACAACTGACTGCAGTTCACATCACAGTGGATCATTCAAAAATGCAAAACACAATCAAGGCTATTTGTGTATTACAATCACAAACTATAATGTGGTGATAAGAATAGTAATGAAAAACACAATTTCACAATAACAGTTGCTAAATTCTTAGCTTTCCCTAACCAAGCTGTTACAATCTTCACCGGCAAATAATGTAAAACCTGTGATGCCACAGTTTTGCAATCGGGAAATGGCACAAATAATCCTGAGTTAGTAAGGATGTAACTTATTCTTATTCAAAAAAGGATGTAGCTAGCGAAGGTATTGCAGTGACTCTTGACAAATTCAGCTTACTCGTAGTTAGGGTTTTTTTGGGCAAATAAGCTCAGTCTTATCCAGGTAAAGTAACTCACTTTCACTTGCAAAAATGACTCAGGGGGTAAGTCAGAGTTGATCGTAGCAGCAAATTTGTTAGCAGTTGGGCAAAACCATGTGCACTGCAGGTGGGGCAGATATAACATTTGCAGAGAGAGTTAGATTTGGGTGGGTTATTTCGTTTCTGTGCAGGATAAATACTGGCTGCTTTTTTTTTACACTGCAACTTAGATTTCAGTTTGAACACCCCCCACCCAAATCTAACTATCTCTGCACATGTTATATCTGCCACACCTGCATTGCACATGGTCTTGCCCAACTGCTAACAAATTTGCTGCTGCGATCAACTCTGAATTAGGTCCTGAGTCATTTTTGCAAGTGAAAGTGAGTTACTTCCGGTTACACAGCAGCATGTACTGGACAGAGGGCTGCTGTGTACTGGGCTGAGAAGAGCTGCAACTGCTGCTGTCAGGTAAGTCAACGGATCTGAGCAGCCTCTGGGCCCTTCCATCAGACCTGTGCCTGGGAAATTAGTACGCCTAAGGGCGGCACTTGGATACTTGTGTTGGTAGTGTACTGTCATCCCAAAATGTACTGCACAATATTTTCACTGTGCTGTACCATATGCCATCTTGATTGGTGTGTAAATGGGTAAAATATGCACATACCGCCCCTGTAAGCTGTCCTACATAGCAAATATGTATACATACAGCAATTAAAAAAAAAAAGACATAGTGGCTTTTTTATTATTCCATTAAATTGACTAACATCAAATGAGAGCTTATATTCAATCAATCAAAATAAGCTCCTTTCTTTGTTAGGCGCATGGACCCCTAGATACAACCCTGCTGACCGCTTACATCCAGAAGTGTCTTTTGGTGCTAAGGTGCCCAGTGCAGGTGCATGCAATGGCACCTGCCCCAACCCCAATGGTGAAGTACACCAGGGATAGTTGACATGGCCAGCATGTGGAGGCAAGTTCAGATGGAGAAGAAAACTAGAGGCAGTGTTGGACTGGGGCATGGTGGGCCAGTTGGGAAAATGCAATAGTAGAAGTCCATGAAAAGTGTAACAGGGTACTAATTTCCCAGGCACAGGTCTGATGGAAGGGCCCAGAGGCTGCTCAGATCCGTTGACTTACCTGACAGCAGCAGTTGCAGCTCATCTCAGCCCAGTACACAGCAGCCCTCTGTCCAGTACATGCTGCTGTGTAACCGGCTGCCTGTGTAATGGGCTGCAGTGTGACCATGGCGCTTAAAATACTATTTTTACTTTATTTTTTCTAAGGACGCATGCCCACGCCTCCCACATTCAGGCCATGCTCCCTGAAAAGTACCTGGGCCCAACCAGGCTCTCTTGTGCCCTGACTGCAACTCTTCTTTAGCCTTATACTGTTCAGCAGTACTGCATATCTACTCACAGTTAAGAAGCAGAATATTCAGGAGTACTAAGACAAATATCATGCCCTAGTAGGGGTGTGGCTGTGACCTGTGGGTAGTGTGGCCGTGCCCCATCATGACCTCTTTCAAACAGTAGTAGAGAGAGAAGAAGACTCTTTTTGTTTGCACTCTTTGGTTAGGATGAAATTGTCAGAATAGTTATGTAATTAAATTTTGTCCTAATCAAAGAGTGCACCCAAAAAGAGTCTTCTTCTCTCTTTACTACTGTTTGAAAAAGCTATACCCTTTTACTCAGGGTGCATCACCAGTGTGATAATATATAGGCTAACCCCTTTGGGATTTCTAATCTGGTTTTGATAATATATCTTTATCTCTATCTCTTTTGACTGGTACTGAATCACCCCGTTGCCATTTCAGTGTCCCATCATGACCTCTACAACTTGGGATCATGCCCACACCTTCCCCTTTTATGTGCCCTTGACAATATTAGCAGAAGGACTTATTTATAGTTCAAGTTAGACATCTTGCTGTTTGTTTTATACATCTTTTATTTGTTTATGAAATAAATCTAGATTCTTAGTGGCTATCGTACTCTGCAGATTTATGAACCATTTTTTAATAAAGCCCATTGAAAAATGGCTTTTAGAATCTCTTTACCAGCCCTCCTATTTCCTGCTGCGTTTTGAAAGTGTAAAAATATGGGAACCATTAACACAATGTGACACTAAGTTAAATGGTACCATCGTATTTTAAAATCCTATCCTTATTATATATGTAGCACTGTGAAGGTTAGAAGCAATCGTGAAGCCTGATTTAGAGAGTTTTTCTCCTTTCCTGTAGACGTGAAGCAAAAATATATTTGACTTGATGAAACATTTTCGTTTTGCGCACCAATCTTTCAGCCAGAATAAAGCCACATTATTAAAAGAAAGAACAGTACACATCCAATAGCTATGTTAATTGACATGCTTATTTTTCACATGGCATCAAATCCCTGCAGCTTAAACTGTGGTTGACCTTAGTAAAAGAACATTGAGACAGAACCAAGAGACTGATAGATAATGTTCACATAGGAAAGCGGTTATTACTTTTATATTGTAATTTTATTATTCTGACTTATAGGGACTAAATGTTTTTATTAATTTGTAATAAAATTATTTAATCAAACATGACAGTAGGTTAACTAAGTACCCAAAAACTGTACTTTGAGTGTAGTGTTTGCACTGATCTGTTATATTAGGGTGGTACCTCCAGCAGCCCCACCTTTACCTCTCTGACATGTTACATGCTATGAGTAGTGAAAATACAGTGGTAAGTGAGTTAGGATAGGTGCCACAGCCACGGTGGGGTTGTATGTTAAATAGTAGAGATGAGCGGGTTCGGTTTTACTCGGTTTTACTCGGATTTACTCGGCTCTCAAAACGGCATCTTATTGGCTCACGGATGTCTCTTGTTTTGGATAGCCAATAAGATGCTGTTTTGAGAACCGAGTAAATCCGAGTAAAACCGAGTGAAACCAGAACCCGCTTATCTCTATTAAATAGGAGAATTGCCTGGAATTGTTTTATTTAATGAAGCACAAAGCTAGTAGATTTATTGGTGGTAAAAGGCTGATATATTTAGGATGGTATAGGGCAGTGGTTTCCAAACTTTTTTCTAGATCGCGTTTATATGTCATCCTTAGGGTCAGTTGTGTGGTGAGGGACAAGATTTGCTTCTGTTTGGCCACATATTTTATGACTGACAGCCACCAGCACTGGTTTTGCATATTATATTGACCATAAATAATTTGAATTGGTCCTGGACCACCAACCCAGGGCACCCCTGCAAGTGTCCCGAGGCACCCCAGGGAGCCACGGCACACAGTTTGGGAACCTCTGGTATAGGGCATGCATATGCAAGTTGCATAGGGTTGATATATAATAGCAATTGTTAGCATTGTTTAGGTGAAAAGAAACCAGTAAGTGTCAGGTTCTGGCATTGTTTTGGGCTCCAGGCTAGGGCCACTGAGCAAGTCTGGTTAAAACTGGAGTGAGTGAATAGGTGAACCAGTGATGTTTCTCTACAATCAGTTCCACCTTCTGAGTATAGAACAGGAAGGTCTGACGTACTGTAGGCTGAGGAGGACAATTGTAAATAGACCTCCAACTCAAATTGTGGGTTAATAGCGGATATAAGCGGTTTGGATTTGGAGAAATCCTACTGAACAGAATTTAAAGTTTCAGTGTAGAACCAAGTCCTGGCTCAGGTCTATCGTGCCAAATTCAGTTCTCAAAATGAGACTAAAAATAATTTTCTCAGATACTGCACCTCATGATGGCACCATATCATACAGGAGCATGCATGGAAAGGGCGTGGGCTGTAGCTGTGTTTCCTTATTTACCAAAAGAAAGAGTTGTAGCTGGTTGGAGTTGGTTGAAGGGTGGAAAATAAAACAGATATCTTTAATCTGTCAATAAGATAAGGGTCAGGCACTAAAAAGCGATCTGCAATACTGTACTCATGTTTGTCACACCAGTCTGCAATACAGGCTCTTCCTCTATGTTTATTTGAACTTGAAGTGAATGAACTTACATGTTTTTCTAAAGGGTATCTATCTATCTATCTATCTATCTATCTATCTACACTATATACATTGTGTATGAGAGCAGAGATAGTACTTTGATTGCAAGCTTAGCAGACCAAAAAATACTATGCTGTGTCTGAGTGAGCTGCATCCCAAAGAAGACGTCTTTTTCAGGTTTAAGAAAAAATCTCAAGTATTTTATAATTCAATTTCAATATTTCAAGGGAAGTTGTGTGTGTTTCAGAGGCATTGTATATTTCTGTACTTACTGGATGTTTTGGCCCATCATCTGCACTTCAAGATAATAAAAGCTGAAAACAGATTTTTTAATTTTATTTTAAAAATAAATAGTAAGTGGTTTAATAAAACTACATAGTAAAGGTAACAGTCCCTTATTTCCCTATCTCATTGTACATTCACTTGGGGTGGTGGCAGTTACACAGTCAAGTACAACAGCTTTATTCCTGACCTGGCAAATCAATCATGAATCATTCAAGAGAAGAACAGGAGCATCCCAGTATTAGTGCTGATAATCATAGTACTTCAACATCTTCTTTTATAGAAGGTCAAGGTGTAAGTAGAAGGTGTAAGAAACGGCATTACAAATCTAAACAATGTTGGACAATATTTAAGCATACATCACCTGTAAGTATAAAGAGACAAGATACTGCAGAAAAACATAAAATTGCCAACATGCCATACACCACATGCAGTGGCAAGGAGAGGCTCAAACCATAGCCTTTATTTGTGAATGGTGGTCACTCACAAATAAATACTGCTCTTATATGCTTTAGAATGCCTATCGGGAAAGCCAGGGCCATCTCATTCTGAGTCTAGATGTGTCACCTCTAAAACAGGCACAAAAAGAACACTAAGGCTGAAGAACAAACTGTGTGTTCACAAACATCACAGGTTCATGAGGAGAGTCTAAGGGTGTCCACTAGTGTAAAAGTCTAAAAGTAATGATGATGATGATGATGATGATGATGATGATGATGATGATAATTTAACTTTAGACATAGAGATTGAGGATGCTACTTTGGAAGTGCAACAGTATGAAGGGGATGATGATAATGATGATGATGATGATGATGAATGTGTTGAAAAAGAACAAATTGATAAAATTCAGGAGGATGATGTTGTTTTTGCATTGTTATTCTTGGCAAATTACCTAAAAAGCAATCTCTTTCATGTGAAAAGATTTTATCCAAATCCTGACATTTGTCAAGGCATCTGCAGAATTTGTAGTACAAAAGCAAAGAGAGGTAGGGACATAAACTATCTAGGCTTCTCATCCCTGTTAAATCATTTACAGTAAGTTCATTTAATTCAAGTTCTCTGTAAAATCCTATAAAACAAGAAGTCCAGCATATACCAGCAGCATGGATTGATACCAGCATATGAATTCTCAAATGCCAACACCATCATCAGTCTGAGAAAAAATCCCTTGGGCACAATTTAAAAAATTGTCAACCCTTGAAAAGAATAAGCCAATGCACAAAAAAGCAGTGCTATAATGGGTATAAACCTATAATATAATCAACGTGAGCAGATCTATTTTATTGTTAATATACTCAAACATACGAATAACAATAAAATATGCTAGTACCAGACTCAAAAAACAAGTGAATATATTGAATTACATATATACAAATTAAATAAATCATTGAATGAAACACTCTCAAAGACCATAATAAACTGCTACAAATACCTTGTTACATGTATATCTAGACAAATAATACAAAATAAAACAAAGCTGTAGATAATCAATATACGTAAGCACTCATAAAAATGGTAGCTGTTAGTCTACTGTCTGGCATGAAAAATAGCTGTATCAGAAATACATTTCCACAAATGGATTTAAGTTAGCCACCGGTTTAGATAATACTACCTGTAATGGAGGGGCTGTAATCAGGCTCTTCTCTTGGTAAGGGAGCACTAGCCTAAGTTGGTCATTATACATTCCTCACATCTGTTGGCCACATGTCCCTGGCGAGAGCCAGGCTGATGTAGATTCATGGGACCCCAGCTATGAAAGGAGAATATGGGAGTCACTGCACAGACCAGATGATAGACCTCACACTGTGGGCTTACTGCCAGAGAGGTCCGCTGCTGGGGCCCAGTTGAATGGATTGCTGAAGTACCAGCTGGGGAATAAAGCACTGTGAGATGCAGAGTCAGCAGAATACACAACATATGACAGGCACCTCACTAGTAAGGTTGCTCCAATGATCAGGTGTATGGGATGAATCAAAGTAAAGGAGACTCTGGCTAGGTGCCGCACTGGGAGTCAGCTGCTCCAGCTGATGCTAGAAATGGATGGTGATCCATGGGATGTCTATGAAAGGTACCGTGACTCCAGTTATTGATTCCTATCACTCTGGTAACAGTCCTTAACTATTGGACAGACAAATTGTTCAGGGGTAAAAACTGACCACTGATACTGGGTCCTGTTGACTCCAGCAAACAGAGGCAGGTGCTACAGATGAATGTGGGTAGTCTAAAACGATCCCTGCCACTCCAGCAAATAGTCACATACAGTATATCCCCATACTGGAAAGTGTATTTGGTCAAGGGTGCCAGACGATCACTGATACTAGGTGTTAAACCGACAAACAGTAGTAATAAATGTAAGGTAAGTATGCCCATGAATCTCTTCTGTATAGGTGAGTCTCCAGCACTGCACTATTGTGTTTCTTTGCTGTAGCATGTTCATCAGAGGAAGGGGTGGTTAGTGTGATTTTCTAACTGGATATGTTTGCTATTAACTTATTCATTAATGTATTATATTTTCTACTATGCTGTTACTCTGTCACAAATGAGAAATATTGGCCTGAGACCTGTGTTTTGCTGCTTTTATTCAGTTTGTATTTTTTTTTAATAGTTTGTTCCATGGCCTTCATTCCGAGTTGTTCGCTCGTTATTTTTCTTTGCATCGGTGCGATTTTCCGCTAACTGCGCATGCGCAATGTTCACACTGCGGCTGCGTCAAGTAAATTTGCTAAGAAGTTTGGTATTTTACTCACGGCATTACGAGATATTTTCTTCGTTCTGGTGATCGGAGTGTGATTGACAGGAAGTGGGTGTTTCTGGGCGGAAACTGACTGTTTTATGGGTGTGTGTGAAAAAACGCTGCCGTTTCTGGGAAAAACGCGGGAGTGGCTGGAGAAACGGGGGAGTGTCTGGGCGAACGCTGGGTGTGTTTGTGACGTCAAACCAGGAACGAAACTGACTGAACTGATCGCAGTAGCAGAGTAAGTGTCGAGCTACTCAGAAACTGCTAAGAAATTTCTAAACGCAATTTTGAGAATCTTTCGTTCGCAATTCTGATAAGCTAAGATTCACTCCCAGTAGGCGGCGGCTTAGCGTGTGCAATGCTGCTAAAAGCAGCTTGCGAGCGAACAACTCGGAATGAGGGCCCATGTTTCCAATTTACTTTTCCTTATAGTAATCAATGCTTTACCTACCACTAAATACTCCACAGTCAATAAACTGTACTAGCCTTGGACCTGTGATTTGCTGTTAGTAGTATTTTCATAGTGATCTAGTTTTTTACTATACTTTACTCCCGTAGCAATCACCTGTACTGGCCTGTGGCCTGTGATTTGCTGTTTTTAGAATTGTGTTGGCAATATATTATATTTCCAGCCAGGCTTTTATTTTTATGCTATTAATTTTTTATTAATTACAACATTATATAGGGTCGTGTAGTTTCTTAGATTTCCATCCATTCTGCCATTGCTGTGCCACTGTGTTTCATTTTTAAAGAAAACCAAAACAATTGAGGGGGTTTTTGCCAAAATCAAAATACGATTATGATTTATTATCAAAACCAAAACACAGCATCCTCGCACATCTTTAGTTTATAGGGTCATTATTTTACCCATGTTTTCCCCTTACCTTCCACCTACAGGTGTGATAGGAAGACATGTGCTCTTTGTTGACGGTCTGCTTGTTACCATTATCCTTCTCCCCAGGTTTTTATATTGTAAAAGGTGCAGCAAACATTACGATCCCAGTTCTCAGTAACACTGAATTAAACTATGAAATTCAATTTGTCCATTTACTGTTCCATAAGAGTGTGTCTCCTCCATACAAAGCGGAGATTCCTGGCATTATCTACTAATCCTGTCCACTTTACTAGGAAGATATGGCAGATCCATCCACGCTTCCCGGGATGTGAGGGACTGTATGAAAAATTGTGAGTCACCTGCAACGTCCAGCAGAATTGGTATGACATATACACAATTATATATCCCATATATATCATTAGCTATTGTTTACAATTTATACTGCACTGTGAGACACTTTAATAAATAGGCAAATCGTTTTTTTTTTTTTTTTTTTTTTAATACAATCGTAACCCATTATAGTACTGTATATCACAATAAAGGGGAATCCTTTTTTAATAACCTGGTGATATTCAAGCATAATGTACATACATTACAACAATCATTAATTGCATGATCTTTACATAAATAGAAGAAATTCTGTTTACTGTTAGTTGTTTCTTTGCAGTATATTTCTGCTGTTTGCACCACGTTATTGTATAAGCCTTGTAACCTTTCTGTTTCTCTGTCCATATGATTGGAGTTATGTCTACTTGACACAAGTTTTACCCTGACGCTGAGGCTAATTGATAGCTCGCAGGGCGCTTGTGTTTTCCTTTCTGCAGTTTTTGCTCTAGGCACAAATTTACTCCACTGATGAGAATATTCTGACAACCTCATCCATGAACGATGAGGATCTGCAGTTTGTTGTTATTTTTCTGGGTGCAGTGACCCAATTTTCTAGCATCAAATGGACACATTTTACATTTGTGTACATTAAAAATGCATAGCCATTGTATGAAATAACAGAATTGACTGGTGCAGTTAAATAAAATGCACTCTCTGTACAGCAATTCAAGGAGCTGTACTGCATCCATTTATATTTAGTGCTGGTTAAACGGAGTATTCAATTTATAACAGCAGAAAATAATTTTCACTAGCATATTTAATACTTGAGTGGGCAGAATGTACATAATGTATCCTGCATTTTAACGAACAAAAAATATTTGCAGATTTGAAAGGACTGTACACCAAGGTAGTCTAAAAATATTGGGAGATTTATGTTACAGTATATGGCCCTCATTCCGAGTTGCAAACGCTAGGCCGCCGCCCTCTGGGAGTGTATCTTAGCTTAGCGAATGAAAGATTAGCAAAACTGTAACTAAATAATTCTTTGCAGTTTCTGAGTAGCTCCAGACCTACTCCTAGATTGCGATCAGCTCGTCTGTTTAGTTCCTGGTTTGACGTCACAAACACGCCCTGCGTTCGGCCTGCCACTCCCCCGTTTCTCCATCCACTCCTGCGTTTTTACCTGGCACGCCTGTGTTTTTTAGCACACTCCCTGAAAACGCCATGTTGCAGCCCAGAAACACCCACTTCCTGTCAATCACACTACGATCACTCGAGTGTTGAAAAATCGTCGCTCGAGCCTGTGTAAATCTACTAAGTTTTGTGTTAAATAACTAAGCGCATGCGCGCTGCGTACCATGCGCATGCGCATTTTCTACCTAATCGCTCCGAGCGAACAACTCGGAACGACCACCCATATTCATTCAAGTACCTTAACTTTTTATTTTTATGCTGGCAGATCGGACCGACATATCGGGCACATCGTCTAGCATGTACCCACTACTGCACGCTTCCGTGTACTGCCTGGCCAATGAGACAATCCGGCAAATGATGGGATGCAGAGAAATGCGGTCATAAATGGCGGTCGCGCAATATATCATTCAGTGTGTACAGGAGGTCAATGTATCATTACATTTGTGGCTTACACACATCGTTTAGATAATGCACATTATCCCCTGGACTTATTGTAGTGGCACTCTGCATTAATACTAAGAGATGCTCTAACCTGCATAAAAAAATTTTTTTTTGGCAGAGTTCAATTTTATGTTTATATATATTTTATTTATAAATATATGTCAAGGACTATAACAAGTGATACATTAGTGTATTTATAATGGGTGCAGGATGTGCAGTGCACATTACCCCTCGGTCAAAGAGGGCCCTGCACCGCACCCTGCACTCAGAATAGACCCTACCGTGTGCCTAACATGGGCATCCTCCTATTAAATCTGCAACGCCATCTTCAGTTTTCTGCACATACAACATCTTCCTAAATACCACACTGAGGGGCACTTCTGACAGAAGGTAGGGATTGTAGTGCTGCACACCCCACCCCATCACAGTCATCAATACACCTCTACATATATACTCTTCTATAAAACATGTCCCTGAAACTATGACCTGAGATTATCTGATGCTGAGCCATGAAAGAACCTTGTAATATAGAATGCTTCCCATATGCATGTCAAAGCTTAAACCCCTAGTATGTGTATGGGTATGCAGTTAACCTACCGCTCATCAGGATCACGGCTGTCACAATACCGATGTCGGGATCCTGACAGGGGCGCCATACCGCCACCGGTATACCGGCGAGGGAAGTGATTCCCCCTCTATGGGAGTGCATAACACCCATAGACTGAGAATAGAACCTGTGGCAAGCATAGCTCGCCACCAAGCCCGCAAAGGGTTTCGTTGCACTAGCCCCCCGCCGGCATTCCACCGCTTGGGATGCTGATGTCGGTATACTGACAATCGGCATCCCGTGCGGCAGGATATCATACTGAACCCTGTGTAGGGATGCTCACGGCGCTGCAAGGGTTAAATACTTAGTTTCTCATTGGGGCGTGTGTTTGGAAAAGGTCATATTGTGGATCTGTGCCAATCTCCATTTTGTTAGATCCTCCTCAGACGGAGATTTCCCACCTGCCCTCCCTTAGCTTGGGTGTTATGGCATCGGCTTTTGTGGCAGGAAAGAACAGAAGCAGTCACTATATGCCTTTTGAATTTGAGGTGCTCTCCCAACCAATACATGGGTTTGGCTGCTTTAAGCCTACTGGGGACAGCACAGCACCACCATTCCAGGTGGGCTTTTTTTGTGCCAGTGGTTTGGGAGGCTGATACCTTGAGTTGGGTTGACAGGTTGGCAGTTGGGCCATTCTTTCTTCTCTGCCATACTTGATCTATCCCTCACTTTTCCATTCCGATAGCTACTCCATTTAAATAAATAAATCTGACCTTCCTTTTCCCTATATATATATATATATATATATATACATACATACACACACACACACACACACACACACACACACACACACACACACACACACACACACACCTTGGCTTTTTACCTATTTTTGTTACATTACAACCTGTAATTTATTTATTTTTAATCTGAATTTTATGTGATGGGTCTGCACATAATAATCTAAGTTGGTGAAGTGAAATGAGAAAAATGTATACAAAAAAGAATTTTTATAAATAAAAATTTGAAAATTGGCATGTGCATATGTATTTACCCCCTTTGCTATGAAGCCCCTCAAAAGTTCTGGTGCAACCAATTACCTTCAGAAGTCACATAATTAGTGAAATGAAGTCCACCTGTGTGCAATCTAATACCCCTTTCACATCGCACAAATAACCCGGTATCGACATGGCATATTGCCATGTCGACATGGGTCAGTGTGCGATGTGAAAGCACTTTCAATGAATTAGCAGGTCGCCTGACCCAGTAATTCAACCCGGTATAAAAGAAGAATTATACCCGGGTTGAATACCGGGTCAGGCGCAGTGTGAATGGGAGCTGCGTCGATGCGACGCGGTTCCCATTCACAGCAAAGGGAGAGGCGGCGCAGGAGATGAGCTCATCTCCCAGTGCTGCCTCCACCCCCGCCCCTGCTGCGCCACCCCGCTGCTATGGCAACCGACCCGGTATATTGCCGGGTCGGAAAGCCATCAAAGGAGACCAAATGCCGGATCCCACCCGGTAACAACACTTTTCTCTTACCGGGTGGGATCCGGCATTTGCGATGTGAAAGCGGTATAAGTGTCACATGATCTGTCAGTATAAACACACCTTTTCTGAAAGTTCTGAAAGGCCCCAGAGGTGGCAACAATACTAAGCATGAAGACCAAGGAGCTCTCCAAACAAGTCAGGGACAAAGTTGTTGAGAAGTATCCAAATCTTTAATGATTCTCCAGAGCACCATCAAATCTATCATCTTCAAATGGAAAGAACATGGTACCACAACAAACCTGCCAAGAGAGGGCCGGCCACCAAAACTCACAGACTGGGCAAGGAGGGCATTAATCAGAGAGGCAGCACAGAGACCACAGGTAACCCTAAAGGAGCTGCAGAGTTCCACAGCAGAGACTGGTGTTTCTGCGCATGTGACCACAATAAGCCGTGCACTCCATAGAGCTGGGTTTAATGGAAGAGTGGCCAGAAAAAAGCCATTACTTAGTGTTAAAAATAAGAAGGCACGTTTTGAGTTTGCAAAAAGGCATGTAGATGACTCCCCAAATGTATGGAGGAAGGTGCTCTAGTCAGATGAGACTAAAATTTAACTTTTCGGCCACCAATGAAAATGCTATGTCTGGCGCAAACCCAACACATCCCATCACCCCAAGAACACCATCCCCACAGTGAAACATGTTGGTGGCAGCATCATGCTGTGGGGATGTTTTTCAGCAGCAGGGACTGGTAATCTGTTTCAAGTCGAGGGAAAAACGGATGGTGCTAAATACAGGGATATTCTTGAGCAAAACCTATTTTTGTCTGCCTGTGATTTGAGACTTGGACGGAGGTTCACCTTCCAACAGGACAACGACCCGAAGCATACTGCTAAAGCAACACTCAAGGGGTTTAAGGGGAAACATTTAAATGTGTTGGGATGGCCTAGTCAAAGCCCAGATCTCATTCCAATTGAGAATCTGTGGTCATACTTGAAGATTACTGTTCACAAGCGGAAACCATCCAACATGAAGGAGCTGGAGTAGTTCTGCCTTGAGGAATGGGCAAAAATCCCAGTGGCAAGATGTGACAAGCTCATAGAGACTTATCCAAAGCGACTTGCAGCTGTACTTGTCGCAAAAAGGTGGTTCTACAAAGTACTGACTTTAGGGGGTTGAATAGTTATGCACGCTGAAGTTTTCTGTTATTTTCTCCTATTGGTTGTTTGCTTCACACTAAAAAAAAAAATCTTCAAAGTTGTAGGCAAATTCTGTGAATGAAATGATGCAAACCTTCAAACAATCCATTTTAATTACAGGTTGTGAGGCAACAAAACATGAAAAATGCAAAGGGGGGAGGGTGAATACTTTAGCAAGGCTCTGTACCTCCATATAATTTTTTCATTATTAAAGTAAAGTTTTATTGTGGTACTTTTACAATAACTACTTACATAAGTGAGGTGCAGAAGAGAGAGATTGGAGCACACATTTACCTAATGAAGGATGAAGTTGGGCTACACGTATTCTAGTTTTCACTATTTAACAATCCAGGTTTGTGTTACTTCTCATTACTAGGAATCTTTACTCAGAATGCTTATTTTCTTAAAATGATTCCTCTTGATGCACCAAGGTCACCTACTAATATAACATATAACATTGTAACATTGATTACTAAATTATGGAAGTTCTACACAAGGTCTAAGTGAACCTTAATAAAAAACTTGGTAAATACCTATAAGTAGTTTGGAAATTGTATGAAGATATAGTACTGTGGCGAAAAATCTACTGCACCTAACAATCTCCAGCAGCGCCCACACTATTTTCTTTTCTGCCCCTACCCACTGGCCTTAAAAAGATGTTTTATAACATTACTTAAACCATTCTAATAAACTATGGGGATGGAACCCATTAGTCCCAATGATCCCATACACACTTACCACACTGACATGCAGATGTGAGTACTATTGTCATTTGGAGCCTAAAGGGAGGTACACATGGAGGGATCCGTGTTTAAAATATAAGCAATCTGATTAGATTGCTTAGATTTCAAGCAGGGATCTGCCGTGTGTATGCCCTCCAGCGATAGCGATGCGCGGCCCCGCGCATCGCTATCGCCAGAGCTAGATTAAGTCTGCATGCAGGCTCAATCTAGCGGGTCGCTCACTTCACCATTGTGTGAAGTGAGCGGCCCCCCCGTCCGTCCGTCCCCTCGCTCAGCACATCGCGCTGTGCTGAGCGGGGGGAGAGATGTGTGCTGAGCGGTCTGTGTTAAGATCGCTCAGCACACATTGCTCCCGTCAGTACCCCCCTTAACTGCTCTTATCTACTCTTATTTACTGTATTTGTTGTAAGTGAAAAGAAGAGGATCAAACACATTTGACATACAGGGCCAAATGTAATAGAGTGAGAGTTTCAGAAAGTGAGAGATTTGGTAAGGTTTTTCAGTTTTTTTTTAAAGTGGCAATCATTTACACTGCAAAACCAGGTTGATCTTGCAGTGTAAATGATTGCCACTGTAAAAAAAAACCTGAAAAACCTTACCAAATCTCTCACTTTCTGAAACTCTCACTCTATTACATTTGGCACTGTATGTCAAATGTGTTTGATCCTCTTCTTTTCACTTACAACAAATACAGTAAATAAGAGTAGATAAGAGCAGTTAAGGGGGGTACTGACAGGAGCAATGTGTGCTGAGCGATCTTAACACAGACCCACGGTGTCATTGGTATTTTCCTACAATGTTACGGGCTGTGTTTGAAAAATGGCATTCAGGAGATGATGGATTGGTAGTTTATCTCTCTCTACTTTATGAATCACTGCTCAGACTTAGTACATCTGCCCCATATGAAGATAGAAATGCAAAATGAAATAACAGCACTTTTATTATCTGATGTTCTCAAAAAGTATTTTAGAAATTATTTTAAGTTGTCTACATATCACCATACTGCTATCATTAGATTTCCTATTCATTAGGTCTATGTACTATTTAAGATGGTATGTTGCCCATAGCAACCAATCAAATTCTACTTCTCATTTATCTAGCACCTTCTAGAAGATAATACCTGAAATCTGATTGGTTGCCATGGGCAATACCCCATCTATAATAGAACTCCCATCTTAGTAAATTTACCCCTTGGATGGTGATAAAGTGGACAGAGATACATACCCTCCAACTGTACCTTTTTGGTCGGTACAGTACCGTTTTTTATGGTCTGTACTGAGCTGGCCAAAAAGGGCATTGTACCCTAAATCACTAAATCTCCATTGAAAGTATAGGAAAGGGGATGTTGCCACGCCCCCTTTACCTGTGGCCACACACCCTGTCCTTATTTGTACCGGTTTTTAAGTGTAAAATGTTGGAGGGTATGGTGATAAAGTACCAGCCAATCAGCTCCTTACTTCCATGTCACAGGCCAGGTTTTAAAAATTATAGTTAGGAGCTGATTGGCTGGTACTTTCTCTGTCCACTTTATCTCCATCCAAGGCTTAGTAAATAGATCCCTAAGAATCTTATCATAGTTTTTAACTAAGACCTTGCAAAGAACCAGACAGTTCATATTTATTTTTATGGATTTGTCCTTTAATTGTTAAAGCTGTGTTACATGCTAGTGTATTGTTATACACTAGTATATCATTTTAATTAATTTCAATACAAGATTTTGGGGGTCATGTTATAAATAGTTTACATTAAAACATAATTAAAAACTGTTACTTCACGTTACACTTGCGAAGGTTCACAGGGGGTAATTCCAAGTTGATCGCAGCAGGAAATTTTTTAGCAGTTGGGCAAAACCATGTGCACTGCAGGGGAGGCAGATATAACATGTGCAGAGAGAGTTAGATTTGGGTGTGGTGAGTTCAATCTGCAATCTAAATTGCAGTGTAAAAATAAAGCAGCCAGTATTTACCCTGCACAGAAACAAAATAACCCACCCAAATCTAATAGGCCCTACACACTGGCCGATTTTCTGAAAGATATGAACAATCTCGTTCATAAATGAACGAGAACTCGTTCATATCTTTCAGTGTGGAGACTCCAGCGATGAACGATGCGCGGCCCCGCGCTCGTTCATCGCTGGTCTCCCGTCGGCTGTGCATGCAGGCCAATATGGACGATCTCGTCCATATTTGCCTGCACTTCAATGCAGCCGCGTGACGGGGGGAGTGAAGAAACTTCACTCCCCCCATCACTGCCCCCCCGCCGCCGGGTCGCTCGTCGGCCGTTTCGGCCGTCGGCCACCTCGGCGGCGCATCGTCAAATGTGTAGGGCCCCTTACTCTCTCTGCACATGTTATATCTGCCCCCCCTGCAGTGCACATGGTTTTGCCCAACTGCTAAAAAAATTTCCTGCTGCGATCAACTTGGAATTACCCCCACAGTACATATTGAATGTGTTTGAGATTTCCCTCTAATTATGTGTGGTACTGTTAGAAGATCTCTCTGCTCTAAAAGATAGTTGTTCATATACAGTAAATCAAGGATTTTATTCAGAAAGACAGTTACAAAACCAATTAAAATCATCATGTGTTACATACAGTAATTCACCAATTTATTTTGTTGAATGCGTTTTTTAACATTGTTGTTATTAACACTGATTAGGTCTTCAGAGCCTGACATCATGAAATGGGATTTAATACTTACAAATAATGGGGCAGATGTATTAAGCCTGGAGAACGGCACAAGGAAGTGATAAACCAGTGATAAGTGCAAGGTGATAAACACAGCCGCCAATCAGCTCCTAACTGTTAATTTACATATTGGAGGTGATTGGCTGGTGCGTTTATCACCCTGCACTTATCACTGGTTTATCCCTTCCTTATGCCTTTTCCAGGTTAATACATCTGCCCCATTGTCTTTATATCTGTTACCTGGCTAGAGCCCACCTGTTCCTTGGTTTATTTAGACCACAGGTTCTCAAACTCGGTCCTCAGGACCCCACACAGTGCATGTTTTGCAGGTCTCCTCACAGAACACAAGTGAAATAATTAGCTCCACCTGTGGACCTTTAAAAATGTGTCAGTGAAATAATTAGCTACACCTGTGCACCTGCTGGGTTACCTGCAAAACATGCACTGTGTGGGGTCCTGAGGACCGAGTTTGAGAACCTGTGATTTAAACAAATGCTTTTGTTAAGTAAAGTGTTATAGTACAGATGTGTCCTCGTATATCTAGCCTCAATGCGCCATGCAGCACGAGATGCCTGGCCTGAGTAAGCTGCCAAGTCCCATTCAACTATACTACCGCCTGGCTGATTTTTTCCCTGATTAATTTATTATGTGACACTTGTATATTTGTATATCAGTCTCTGTAGCACACAGAGGGGCAGATGTATTAACTTAGAGAAGAGATAGAGCATTGATGAAGCAGTGATAAGTGCAAGATGATAACGCACCAGCCAATCATTATGGATTTGAAAAATGACAGTTAGAAGCTGACTGGCTGTTGCGTTATCACCTTGCATTTATCACTGATTTGTCATTTCTTTATCCCTTCTCCAGGCTTAATACATCTGCCCCAGAATCTGCACAGTCTCTGGTTGCATCCTGGGTATCTAAAATGACCACTGATTTTCACTGTATCACTCATGCCATCAATAGATGATGAGAGTGATATGGTCCTCACTGCTGGCAAAGAGCTTCAGTAAAGCCCCTGAGGCACTGCCTGGGCCCTGCCGGGAGAAAGAGTCATGGGCATGAGCAGATTGGCCCGTCACGCATACACGTAACACAGAAGTCTGTTGCTGACAGTAGTAGGCTACCAGCATCACAGTGGAAGATGACGCAGAGGAAAGGGAATTAGCTGGACCTTGCCTGCAAGGTTAGAAATATTGAATATTATTGGCATATTAGTTAGTATCACTGCAATACTAGAGATGTACAAAGATCCCTGTGTTTTGGTTTTGGGTCTACTTCATGATTGTGTTTTGATTCTGATTCGGTTTTGGATTCCCTTTAAATTAATACAAAATTGATAAACATTGAAAAAAAAATTAAATAAAAATCGGTAAAAACAGCTAAAATCTGGATATGTTTACATGCAATCCAAAACTTGAGTTTGGATTTTTTTTACTTTCTTTTTTTAAAGAAATCCACTCAGAAATTTACATCTTTTTCTTTTTAATTCAATAAAGTTTAAACAGTATTTATAATAATATATTTAAAAATTTCATAAAAAAAATATACCTAGGAGGTGTTTTACACTCCCCCTTCCCCGTGTCCATAGGCCATTACCATGGACCTGTGCAGAACGTATTTCCTCCATAAAAGACGGGGGGCACTGCAGGACAGCACCGACGTATGGAATATGACATGGCCAGGTAACGCACACCTGTTACCTAAGTTCGGATGTTCATATTTCAGGAAAATCAAACAGCATATCTTTATGTGATACTAAAAGAAATATGTCACTGGTAATTAGATCTGTTCTTAAATGGGGCCCAAAGTGTAATAAATGTAAAGTTTTATTTTTATTACACGATTTAAGCAAAATTAAATTTTCTCTTTTTACATAATAATATAATTTTTCCGAACTGCATATATAACCTTCAATGTTTGTTTATTCATTTATGTACAGTTTAGTGTTTAATTGATCTACATGTTAGACACAATCTGTTGCTGGATAACGCATTGGAATGTGCCTAATTGCTGGACCTCATGGGCATTTGTTAAATACTGGCTGCCAATAACACAACAGCTATTCCAATGGCACTCTTCCATATACAATATACAAAGAAGGTCCCAGCATACTATTGAAATATTTATCTGAAAGTTTAAACTGCAAACAAATGTTCAGCATTGAGATTTAGCATGTGATGACCTGTTACGCATGGACAGTAATTTGTTCCATGTTTTCTCTGCCATAAAAATAGTCTTTCAGCCCACAGTACTTTTAGAAACAGCAGTACTGTGATCCCCGCCATTGTTTTGTGTTTGTCATTCAAATTCTGTGTATTGAAATGAAGCAAACAGAATTAGAGTTTTTTCCATTCCAGGCAAAGCAACTGTTTATAATTAAAGTCACATACAGCTTGAGTCTATAAAAAATTAACATGTACAGTATAAATGTAACAATGAAATGAGATTTGGCAAAGCTATTGATCAATATTGTGAAACAGAGGTGTAACCCACAATCCCCTCTCCATCCCCATTGTAGGACCTCTTTTGAATAAAATACTTGAGGTATGGCGTATATACAGCGAAGCCTTGTTTTGCAGGGTGTGAACTGGCATAGTAAAAGTGTTACTGTGCACTTACTGCCAAGCCCCCTTGCCCTGGTCATTACATCATGTTAGTTGAGCCTGTTTTTGTTCCAACAGTATTATTAACCTCAAAGAACAATTTCCAGTTAATTATGACAACCTCACAGCTCACAGTATTCTTCACCAATATTGAAAGGCTGGGGATAGCAACAGAATAGTGGCACAAACATACAGCAGTTATTTCTGTCTAAAATATATGTTGCAAATTAGTAGATTAGAGCAATAACCAAAACTGTTTGTCTATGCAGAAAAGACCATCTCCAATGCCCACGCCCCCCCTCCCACAAAAAATACAGCCCATTATGAAAAGTAGTGCAAGATGGAATTGTCCTCCAACCTTATGTTTTGTATTAAAAAATGACATGCACAGTTTAACAAACCAAGCACTTCAGCGACAGGGACTGACCTTTTGTGGATGAAGTGCTTGGTTTATTTGGGCACCCACAAACCAATTTTTGAGAAGGACACCTCTGGTTATTAATGAGGAGATTGATGATAAGATTGTTGGCAGTGGAGATTGCTTGGGCTTGTCCAAACTGCTGGTAGCTGATTATGGACTGCTTGCTATTATTTTACAAATTATTATAATTTTGTAAAATAAATTTCATGAACTCACTGCAAATGCTTTAACAGGAGGAGGTGCATAGATGGTTAAAGACCCCAACTCTACTAACTTTGGCCTCACAAATGGAGCAGATGCCTTTACAAATGTTGTCAGGATCTGAGTAACAATAATGCCACACTCAAGAGATGGCTTTTTCGGTCTTATGCCCAGGCATCACAATGGCTTTCTTTTTATCATGAGCAAGAACTTCTGCCACTGATGGCTGTCCTCATCATCAATATCCTCATTAACATCAGATAGTACACAATATCCCCTGTTCATGTTGCACTTCCACTTATTATTTCACCATTTTTACTTGTACTGCTCATTCCCACATTCGTAGAGGGTGCAGAAATTGTGGAAAAAGGCTTCGGAGGCTTCTCTATGAGTACATTGTGAGAAATGTCAGACTCACACATAGCTAATGTTGCCATCCCAAGACTCCTCTCAGGGATTTATGAAAACACAGT